>NC_132787.1:51718734-52026363 GCF_048418805.1 Vulpes vulpes | reverse complement strand
TATTTTTTATAGCAAGAAGTCAGTGGATATTGTCCAAAATTGAAACATTTAGTTAGAAAAATGACCCTAACCTCTTAATAATCTTTCTTAAGCTTAGAAAGCAGTGTTTTAGGAGGTATCTCTTATAATAAAGAAATGTCTGAAGTTAATAATTCCTTTAGTTTCACTTCATTTTCTTTTTCTTATGTTAAATTTAAGTAAAATTATATTATGTTTTACTTTTATTTTTTTTTAAAGATTTTACTTATTTATTCATAAGAGACACAGAGAGAGAGGCAGAAACATAGGCAGACAGAGAAGCAGGCTCCATAGAGTCAACCTGATGTGGGACTCGATCCTGGAACTCCAGGATCACTCCCTGAGCCGAAGGCAGATGCTTAACCACTGAGCCACCCAGGCATCCCTATGTTTTACTTTTAAACAGCATAACCTAGGGGCACCTAGGTGGCTCAGTTGGTTAAGGTCCAACTCTTGATTTCAGTTCAGGTCATGATCTCAGGGTCCTGGGATCAAGCCCCAAGTCAGCTCTGCACTCAACATTGCAATCTGCTTGAGATTCTCTCTCTCTTTCTCTACCTGCCCCTGCTCTGTCTCTCTAAAAATAAATACAAAATTTTAAATAACACAACTAGAAAGATTTGTTCCATTTTGTTAAAAAGGTGGTAAGTGTAATGTTACTTGAATTTTATACAAAAGGGTAATTGAGGTTAAACTAAATAGTGCTTTTCTTCGTCAATAAAATATTGTCCCACTACAGTTGAAAAAAGAGCTTAATGAGTGGACCTTGTTTGGCTCCTGATTCAAACAAACTATTGTTTTAATTTAAATTCTACATTTCCTGGGGCACCTGGGTGGCTCAGTCGGTTGGGTGTCTGCCTTCAGCTCAGGTCATGATCTCAGGGTCCTGGGATAGAGCCCTGCACTGGAGCTCCCTGCTCAGGTGGAGTCTGCTTCTCCTTTTCTCTCTCCCTCTGCCTCTTCCCCTAGCTCATGCTTGCGTGAGCGTGCTCTCTCTCTCAAATAAATAAATAAATAAAATCTTTAAAAAAAATTAAAACAAACTATAGGGATGGTAACAAAAGACAAATGTGTTAGATTCTGGGAATATGACAGAGCAGAAAGCACCAGAAATCTTTCTTTGTCTGATGTGACCAATTTTTGTGGGGGTAATTATGCATCTCTGTGCATATGCACAGAAAACAGTCTATAAGCATATATAAAGTCTTTTAATAGCAATTATCTTTCAGTGGTGACATTACTGGTGATTTTTATTTCCCTCTTTAAACTTTATATAAAGAATTGAGGCATAATTTATATAGAGTGAAATGCACAGATGTTTGTTTTGACAAATACATATATTCACATATCTCATTCTCCTATCACTAAGTTCTCTCATGTAGACATTTTTCTTAAGTTCTTAGTATAAACATATTTTGCTTTTAAAAAAAGATTATTTACTTATTTGGGGGGGAGGGAATAGACAGTGGGAACAGGAGAAGCAGGCTTGCTGCCGAGCAGAGAGCCCAATGTGGGGCTTGATCCTAAGACCCCAGGCTGAAGGCAGATGCTTACCTGACTGAGCCACCGAGCTGCCTCCATATTTTGCTTTTAAAATAATAAAAATAAAACTATTTTTAAAAATCTTAGACTTTTTTTTTAAATAAAATCACTAATATCAAAAAAGGGTAAGCACAATCTACCAATGAACACATGGAAACCTGAAAACCGTTGATTCAGTACTTGTTTTGTGTGTCATTCCCACCTTAAACCTGGACAACTGAATAGATGAAGATAAACATAGAAAGCAAAGAGTATTTAAAAAAAAATTAAGAAAGTAAAGAGTAACCTCCAAGGAATTTCCTCCTCTTCCATGTTTTTTTTTTCCTCTTTCATGTTCTTATAGCACTTTTTATACCTTTCTTAAAGCACTTAAAAATTGTATCTAGTAGTATGGTCTCTGTATACACATCTTTTCTCCCATATCAGATTCAAATGCTTCTTGAGGAAAGATAAACACATCTTTTTTTTTTTTTTTTTAAGATTTTATTTATTTATTCATGAGAGACACAGAGAGAGTGGCAGAGACATAGGCAGAAGGAGAAGCAGGCTCCCTGCAGGGAGCCCGATGCGGGACTCAACCTGGGACCCTGGGGACCATGACCCAAGCCAGAGGCAGACACTCAACTATGAGCCACCCAGGCGCCCAAGATGAACACATCTTAATTACTTCTCTTATTCCTTATACTCAGTGCCTTGGACAGAGCACATGCTCAATAAATGTTGGCTGACTTGAACTGAAGGAAAAAATCACTTCATTATAATTTTAATGACACTTCCTGAGGGTGAACTGCACTCCAGGTGCATATAAGTAAATAACTGTACCAAATTATCTCCCAAACCTTTCTATTTCCTCTCAAACCTTTCAAAATCATTGTTATGCAGTGAACTATGTCTCCTCCGAATCCATGTGTTGAAACCTTAACCCCCAATACCTCAGAATGTGACTGTATCTGGAGATGCTGCCATGATAGAGGTGATTAAGTTTAATAAAGCTGTTAAGGTAGGCCCAAATCCAATCTGACTGGTGTCCTTAGAGGAGAAGGAAATTTGGACACATGGACACTAGGGATGCATGCACAAAAGAAAAACCATGTAAGGACACAGTGAAAAGATGAGTAGAGAGGCCTCAGGAGAAACCAAATCTTGGACTTCAAGCATCCGGAATTGTGGAGAAAAAAATTTCTAGGGACTCCTGGCTGGCTCAGTGGTTGAGTGTCTGCCTTTGGCTTAGGGTGTGATCC
Organism: Vulpes vulpes; assembly: GCF_048418805.1. Classification (NCBI taxonomy): domain Eukaryota; kingdom Metazoa; phylum Chordata; class Mammalia; order Carnivora; family Canidae; genus Vulpes; species Vulpes vulpes. Next base: position 52,023,562 of record NC_132787.1, on the reverse strand, counting down.
TGGGGTTCCGGGATTGAGTCCTGCATCGGGCTTCCTGCATGGAGCCTGCTTCTCCCTCTGCCTATATGTCTCTGCCTCTCTCTCTTTCTGTGTCTCTCGTGAATAAATAAATAAATAAAATCTTTTAAATTTTTTTCTATTAAGTTACTCAGTCTGTGGTATTTATTATGGCAGCCCTAACAAACTTAATACAATGTACTCCTGCTGAAAAACCTAGAAGAAACTTGTTGTAAGCTTTAAAATTAAAGAAAAAAATACTACCTACTCATTTATATCTTTCTAGTGTAATAGTCTCTCCCTTCTATAAGGAAGATTTATGACATGGGTTGTAATCTATGGCTGGCACTGTGAACTGATAAGAAAAATATAATGCCTGTTTAATTATACACTGAACTTTCTGAAGATATGGTTATAATAAATCAAATCAAATATTATTTACTACTTTTTTAAACATTTTTCATTTTGCAAAATGGGTTCTTTAAAATTCTTACTTGGATTTATTCTTCCTTATGACCAGACTATTTTGTTTGATGGAAGAAAGAAAAGAAAAAAAAATGTATAAGACTTTCATATTTCTTCCTTAAATTGTGAGGTAATGGGATGAAATATAAAACAAAACCGTATTGTTCAGATTTGCTAAGTGGTACTTTCCCTTATTCTGCCATTATTGATGTCAACTGAGTATTGTTATAGGATCCCATGTTTAAGAGTGAGCTTTGCTAACAAAATAAACAAAAAACACAAAAACAGAATGAGCTTTGCTAGAGTATTAAACATTGAAATACGAAAGCCATGGATAACACTTGAAAAAATAACTTGTGCCAAATATTACTGCAGAATGTAATAATCTGCAGGAGGTATAAGTTAAGCTCCATATGAAGCTATCCTAGGAGATGAAATTCTTGGGTTTCCCCTAAGCATTAACAATCCTGAATAATTAATTCCCTTTGTTTAGCAAGATATATGGAAAAATATGTCATACATGCTTTCCAAGCATGTCCTTCTTATTTATGTTGTTCAATATGATGTTCAAGATTCATCGATGTTGCATAAATTAATTCAGTTTTTGCAATATAGAATTTCAGTTATGGGCAGCCTGGGTGGCTCAGGGGTTGGGCATCTGCCTTTGGCCCAGGGCGTGACCCTGGAGACCCGGGATCCAGTCCCACGTCGGGCTCCCTGCATGGAGCCTGCTTCTCCCTCTGCCTGTGTCTCTGCCTCTCTCTCTCTCTGTCTAATGAATAAATAAATAAAATCTTTAAAAAAAAAAAAAAGAATTTCAGTTATTTCACTATACTGAAATTCATTCATTCTACTGGTTAACAGACACTCCATTATAAACAGTGCTGCTAAGAATATTCCTGTACTTATTAGTTCTTTCAGACAGTACCACCAGTCATACATATAGAAAAATGATAAATCAGACTGGATAAAACTTAAAAGTTATAAAATATGTTAATTCTTAACTTTTTCAAGCTACTAATGATCTTCCATCAGTTTTAATTCACTCATTATAATTTATTAACAACGGGAGATGGAAATACAAGCTTTTTTAAAGCTGGTAAAAAAATTTTTAGTGAACCAATCGATAAGCTTTAAAAAAAAATTATAAGAAGTCAGTATACAACTTGTCAATGAATGGCTATAAGTGGAGAAAATTATTCCTCTTCAAAAGTTGCTGAGTCCTAAAACATTTTATCAAAATCAAAAAATTAAGAGTCCCATTTGGGTCACTACCTGGTCTTTTAGTTTCCTCATTGCACAAAATGAGCAATAAATCCCTCGTCAGTAGTTACTGCCATTGTGAATAGGGCAAGTGTATCAGAAGGGCTTGTTTGTCAGGTTTTGTGATTTTATTAACATAGGCTGTTTTAAAAAAAAAAGAATGTTTGTTTTGTTTATTATATACATATATATATAGCTCCCCACATTTACTAAAGGTACAAAAGGAAATAAACTGGGAGACCAAAGTAGGACAGTAGCCACATCGGGCTCCCTGCATGGAGCCTGCTTCTTCTTCTACCTAATGTCTCTGCCTCTTTCTGTGTGTCTCTCATGAATAAATAAATCTTTTTAAAAAATTAAAAATAAAAAATAAACTGGGAATGAATTCTGGGAGGTGAAACACATCTTTATTGAGAGCCTGACTCTCTCCCTGTCCCCACAACCCCTAATTGCACACTATTCTCTTCCAAAATATCTGGCAGAGATATTAAGACAAAACCATTTACCTATATTTGCACCTTTGGCTGTAGCCACTGAACCTATAAATTTGTTGTGAGCCATTCCATGTCTTTTCTGTACTCCTTCATTTTTTTGTGTTTGTATAGCTTAGAGTTTTCAAAACATTTTACACTTTCTCTTGCTTGATCCTGCAAGGCAAATATTGTCTTCTCTTTATGAAAGCAAAGTTAGATGGTTAATTGGCCAAAAAATGGTGGAATTTATGTTCAAACTGATCCTAAGGATGGTTTTAAAAAGGATCCCTGGGTGGCTCAGCAGTTTAGTGTCTGCCTTCAGCCCAGGGCATGATCCTGGAGTCCCGGGATTGAGTCCCACGTCGGGCTCCCTGCATGGAGCTTGCTTCTCCCTCTGCCTATGTCTCTGCCGCTCTCTCTATGTCTCTCATTAATAAATAAATAAAATATTTTAAAAATAATTTCTATATATTATTTTCTACTTCTTTTTTTTAAGATTTATTTATTTGAGAGAGAGAGAGAGAGAGAGAGAGAGGGCACACACGCAAAAACAGGAGGAAAGGGAGAGAATCTCAAGCAGATTTCCTGCAGAGCACAAAGCCTGACATGGGGCCTAGGATCATGACCTGAGCCAAAGTCAGACACTTAACAAACTGAGCCATGCAGATGCCCCATGTTTTTTAAAATGGATGTAATTTTTAAAATTATAGTATTGGGTTCTAAACAAAGAATCTTATGGAAATCTTCAGCAAAAGTTAACTGGGACTTCAGGATGCAGTTTAACACTTAGAATTTGTTTCTGATTGGTCACAAACCTCAAGCCATGTGAAAACAAGAAATTATATACACATTAAAATATACTTACAAATATACATATTAAAACATACTCACAAAGAACACAGAACAAATATCATGAAGTCCTTAATTTGGACACAAAGATGAAATGTGCTTTGCCGTTTTCATTAAGCTGATCCCCTTACTTTAAAGAGTCTATAACTGTATAGAACAAACTGATCATTATGAGAGGAGATGGGTAGGAGGATGGGTGAAAATATGTCAAGGGGATTAAGAATACACTTATCTTTGTGATGCCTGGGTGGCTCAGTGGCTGAGCATCTGTCTTTGGCTCAGGGCGTAATCCTGGAGTCCTGGGATCTAGTCCTGCATCACTCTCCCTACAGGGAGCCTGCTTTTCCCTCTGCCTATGTCTCTGCCTTTCTCTCTGTGTCTCTTATAAACAGGTAAGTAAAATCTTAAAAAAAAAAAAAAAAAAAGTACTCATCCTCCTGAGCACTGAGTAATGGGTAGAACTGTTGAATCACTATTGTACACCTGAAACTAATATAATATTGTATGTTAACTATACTGGAATTAAAATAAAAATAAATATAGGAAAGAGTCTAAAAGTCTCTGCCTGGCACTCAAAATCTGTCATACTCTAGTCTGAATCCAATTTGTCAATTTTTTTTTTTTTTTTTTTTTTATGATAGTCACAGAGAGAGAGAGAGAGGCAGAGACACAGGCAGAGGGAGAAGCAGGCTCCATGCACCGGGAGCCGGACGTGGGATTCGATCCCGGGTCTCCAGGATCGCGCCCTGGGCCAAAGGCAGGTGCTAAACCGCTGCGCCACCCAGGGATCCCCTAATTTGCCAATTTTTGACTTTCATTGTTCTCCAAGAATACTACCTACTTCAGTCATAAGTGGTTACTTAAATTATCTCCCAAACTCATCAAGCTCATGATACTTTCAGGTTCCCTCAGCCAGATATGTGTTTCCTTCACTTCATTTATGTTAATCTTACCTCTTCTTAAAGGTCCAGTTTATTTTTTATTTTTATAATATATATTTTAAAGATTTTATTTATTTATTAGAGACACAAAGAGAGAGAGAGAGAGAGAGAGAGAGGCAGAGACACAGGCAAAAGGAGAAGCAGGCTCTATGCAGGGAGCCCGACGTGGGACTGGATCCTAGGTCTCCAGGATCAAGCCCCGGGGCTGAAGGTGGTGCTAAACCGCTAAGCCACCAGGGCTGCCCAGGTCCAGTTTATTTTATTTCCTTCTGATCTTCCCCAGATTATTCCAACCCATGATGATCTCTCTCTTCCTTCCAACTCTCTTGGCTCTTACTGTTCCAACATGGAAAAACCTGCTGGATTTTTTGTTTTTTACCTCTTTAAAAATCTTTTGAACTGTGAACTATAATGCATACACAGAGGAGTGCATGAAAAAAAGTGAAAAAAGCTCAATGATTTATCTCTAAGTGAATATACATGAAACTTCCCCAAGTACAGAAATAGAAAACTGTTAGTACCCAGAAAGCCCCCTCATGTTCTTTTCTAATCATTAATACCCTCCTCTTCTCTCATCCTCCTTACAAAAAGGTAACCACATGCTAACAACCATGGTAATCCCTTTCTTGCTTTTCTTTTTTCTTTTTTTTTTTTAGTTTTTTTTCTTGCTTTTCTTTATAGTTTTAATTACCTAAATATGCAACCCCAAACACTATAGTTAGTTTTTAAAAATTTTATTTACATATAATCATACAGTATGTCTTTTGTGTCTGGCTTCCTTTACTGAACATTACATGAGAATCATACATGTTTTATAACAATGCTGATTTTCATTCTGTATAGAAAAGATCTTTATATTCACTTAGATAACTGGACAATTCATTTTTATCCCCTCCACAGTTGAACCTTTGGGTTACTTAACTTTTTTTTTTTTTTATTTTTTTAAGATAGATAGATTTATTTGTTCATTCATTCATTCATTCATTCTTGAGAGACACACACAGAGAGAGAGAGAGAGAGAGAGAAAGAGGCAGAGACACACAGGCAGAGGGAGAAGCAGTCTCCATGCAGGGAGCCTAATGTGGAACTTGATCCCGGGTCTCCAGGATCACACCCTCGGCTGAAGGCAGTGCTAAACCGCTGAGCCAGCCAGGCTGCCCGGTTACTTAACTTTTAGAAAGTATGTATGCCTTGTCTCCCCAGCTGGAATGTAAGTTTTGTGAGGGCAAGGACCGTTTTTATACTATTTTATATTTACCTTAATATTTGCATAATGCTAAGCACATAATGAGTGCCCCCAATCACACTAAATAATGCCTAAATAAATCTATGAGTAGATTAGAAGGTGAAGAGGAAATAGTGCTGGAAATCAATTAGTATTTATTTATTTATTTCAAATCTTTTTTTTTTTTAAGATTTTATTTATTTATTCATAGAGATGCAGAGAGAGAAAGAGAGGCAGAGACACAGGCAGAGAGAGAAGCAGGCTCCATGCAGAGAGCCTGATGTGGGACTCGATCCAGGGTCTCCAAGATCATGCCCTGGGCTGCAGGCGGCGCTAAACCGCTGCGCCACGGGGGCTGCCCCAATTAGTATTTTTTTAAAGATTTTATTTGAGAGTGAGCAAGAGAAAGAGAGAGGGGATGAAGAGGGAGAGGGAGAGGCAGAGGAGAGGGCAGAGGTATGAAGAGGTAGAGGGAGAAGTTGATGGAGAAGCAGACTCCCTGCTGAGCAGGGAGCTCAGTTCAGAGCTTGATCCCAGGACCCTGTTCATGACCTGAGCTGAAGGCAGATGCTAACTGACTGAGCCATCCATATGCCCCATCAATATTTTTAGAGATAGTTATGTAACTGGCTTTTGTTTTGTTTTGTTTTAAAGATTTTATTTATTTATTCATGACAGACACAAAGAGAGAGAGGCAGAGACTTAGGCAGAGGGAGAAGCAGGCTCCATGCTGGGAGCCTGATGTGGGACTTGATCCTGGAAACTCCAGGATCATACCCTGAGCTGAAGGCAGACCCTCAACTGCTGAGCCACCCAGGCATCCCGAGCTCCTTTAGTTTTTACTCTATTTCCTTGTATCTATATTAACCATGAACTATTATAAATTTAAAAACACACAGAGAAGTCCAAAGTTAGATTCTCTACAAAACAGAAGCAAAAATTCTAGTTATCTAGGGTCAGCAGGAAATTAATCATTTTCCTATTCAAAAGTAAAACAAACCAAATAGCTTTTTAGTTCTAATAAGCTCTTCCATAGCCAGTGAATGTTTCCTAGGCACTGTGTAAACGTCTCAAAATGGTACTTATAGGACCTAATCTTCAGACGTACTCTGATATTCTCTTGGAGAGTCAGGTTTGCACTTTCATTTGTTTGATTTTCATTAAACTAGAGCTTCATCAACTTTCTCAGCAAACAGGAAAGTCAACTTGTGGGCAAGATTTTCTGATATATCTGTGTCTTGGCCAAATACGTAAGTGCATGTCTCAAATATTGGTTTTAACAATACACAGGCTATAAGAAGTCCTGTAAGTTTTGTTCAAATCAGTAATTTGATGTGACAAAAAACAGAGAAGGGAAAAATGGTAAAGAAAGTAAAATGCAAAGGCTAAGAAACAAAGGTAATCCCAAATTGAGGAATCAATGCAGAAAAGAACAGATGTTACTAGATATATGTAGCCAAATCATTCCTAGCTAAGGATAATTATCAAAGCCAAATTTAGTTTTTTTAAATGCAAAGTAACATTTTAATTTGTTAAGTTTTCAAAACTAAGGTCAATAATAAATGTGCCTTTATTATTATTATATGTACTAAAAGACTTTCTTGGAAAAGAAGCAGATTGTATAAAATATTAGTTATATTTCTTCGTAACCTCTTCATGAGGGAAGAAAGTGAAACACAATAAAAAGTTAAATTGCAAATGAAGGATAATGTACTACTAGTAGAAAAGCCAACAAATATGTGGTTATACTGTAAGACTTGCTATCTCAAGACTAATTCTCTTATATTCTATTAATAATGGAAAACTTAAGGGAAATCTGCAATTAATTTAAAAACATTTTCTCTAAAATTAAAATATTCCTTTATCAGTTATTTAATTTCTAAAGATCCACAGAATACAATTAAAAAAAAAAAGTGATTTCTACTGTCTTTCTTTTAAGTTGAAATCTATCCACTGTTTATTTTTGTAAGACAGCTAATCATTTATGTTTCTTGTCTTGTCATTTAAAAGATTTTCCTCTTCACAGCTCAAGACAATTTCCACGTGTGGGTCCTCTTTGTTAGTTCAATAGGAGGCTATTTCACCATCAATCTCACTTGGGAAACTACAAGTATAAAAATTTTACACCTGTTATACTCTCTCTTGTATCTTCTAAAATTTTGAAGTATGTTGTAATTAAATTACACTTCAAGTAATTATACTTCTGGATTTTACATCCTCCAAGTATCAGCCACCCTTCCAAACTCCCCATTCCCCCAGATGGCTATAGCACAATCCTAAAGCCAACTTAGCATTAATGAAAATATCCTGTCAGATTACTTCCTAAAAACATTCCAATAGTCAAGAGTCTTTGGGAGAGCCTAGGAAACCCAACTGTGTTACCTCTTTATCTTTTAGTCCCAGGAGCAATACCTCTTCCATAAGGGTGAGGCGAATATCTTTAGAGTCACCAGAGTCTTCATTGTCTGGACCCCTGTCTTGATTAGTGTCTTCTTCACATTCCACCTTCTTTTCAGAGCTCTTGCCTACTTCAGTACGACGGGCTCGGTGAGTTAAAGTGGTCATTCTCACCTGTTTCTGGAGGGGTGATAAAAAAAAAAAATCTGTATTTATGCTTATGTAAACAAAAACATACATATTCATAGAGACATACTAAAAATGTATACAAATATGAAATATATATAAATTTAAATAGAGAAAGTAGTAATGACCAGAAAAATTAGGCAGTTTTGTAAAACAATGTTTTCCAAAGTACAAGAGCTTTAAGGCACAGAAAGCATTGACAGAAAATCAAATCAGTAATTTTAAAGACTAGTAGAAATGATTTTTTTTTTTTAAGATTTTATTTATTCATGAGAGACACACACAGAGAGAGGCAGAGACACAGGCAGGGGGAAAAGCAGGCTCCTTGCAGGGAGCCCAGACATGGGACTCGATCCCAGGTCTCCAGGATCAGGCCCTGGGCTGAAGGCGGCACTAAACTGCTAAACTACCCGGGCTGCCCTCTTTTTTTTTTGTTTTTTTAAGAAATGATCATCTTTTAAGCCTGCTGATTTTGTGTGCATAATCTATAATTAAGGGGTATAAATGCATCAGTTGTAACTCCTATTTCACAAAATGGACCCTTCCCAAGTAAAAAATATGGGATAGCAAAAAATGGTGAGCATCCCCAAATGCATATAATTTATATGTAACCTCTATAAACATGCAATGGCACATCATAAAACATACACAGAGAAAGAAAAAAAATAAGAAAAACTAAATATATATATTCTCATATTTTCTTCCCATAGCATAAGAACTCATCTCATGCACTCCCTTTGGAAATCATAACTACAAAATAACTCTCAGAAGATCATGTGTAGTAACTCCATATAGCTAGAAAACTTTCATTTCTATCCCTAGCTAGCCATCTTGCAAATACACAAACAGCTGCCAACAAAAAATATCAGCAGAATGTTGAAAGATTAATGAGCTTTCTCAATTTCAAAAAAAAATCAAAGCACATGCCCTTTTATACCACATACTGCAACGTTTTAAAAAATCTAGTCAAGAAAAAAAAAAAAAATCTAGTCAAGAGAAACTGCACTGAATCATGTATGATAAAGTTTAAAGTTACTTTAAATAAATCTAAATGTCAGTTTTTAAAATGGTATAAAATTAATATTTTTAATCAGTAATTATTTTTTAAAAGAGTATCTTTTTCAAGATCAAAAGAACCCATTCAAGAGTCTCTGTGACTGGATCCAATTCTAGCGATATTTTTCATTACATTACTCTCAATTATGTACTGTTAACCATTTCTCAACATGTCCCATGCTGCCATTTCTGCTCCTTTGTACATGTCAGTGTTCTCTCCCCTTTCCCTTCCTCTTTTTATTCTACCCATCCTTCAAAGGCCTATTGAGGATCCACAAAAAGCCCTAAATGAATCTCCTTCTCCATTACCCATATGTCCCATGGCCAGAATTGGTCTCTCTCTCAGCTGTACTTTCACAGAACTTTATTAATACTTACATCCTTTAAAGTATTTATTATAGTCTTTCTTTTGGTATGGCTGTCTCTCAACTGTAAACTTCTTGAGGGCAGGGATACTGTCTTCTTGGGTTTTTATAGTCTCCATAGCAACTAGCACAATGTCTTTAACGTTGTAACTGCTCAATAAATATATACTGATTAAAACGAATACTCAGAAATGCATGTGAACATTTTAAAATAGAAATACAAATGAGGTGACTCACAAAAAAGATTCTCTGTACAAGGCTGTATTTCAAATATTGGTGGGAGGCGGGAAAAAGAGTGAAGGAGAAAAACAAAACAAAACAAAACAAAACAAAACCATGAAACAAATGCTTAAGGGCACTATCTGGCACTGCGAACAGGGTTTACTTCCTAACCCAATCCAAGAAACTTTAATAAGTCTTCAGAAAAAAGGGGGGGGGGGGGGGCGCGGAATTTTGAGGAAAAAATACCCCTGGACATTTACTAGTTAAAAATCCTATTTGAAAAAAAAAGACCAAAAACTAACTAAATGAGAACCTCCCTCTCCCCACGAAAAAAAAAATCTGTAGGCTTTTTTTGTACATTAGGAAATATGTACCTTCCGTGGCTTACCTGACGTTACTCCTGGGTTACGGCCGGACACAGGTAGCGGCTTGCGCTCTATTTTAGGGGGGGACACCTGGTTCCCCCACGTCCCTCCCCCCTCCCCCCCCCCCTCGGCCTAGTAGGTAAAAAACTTCTCAGCCACGCAGAGAGCACAAACTTCCTGATCCTTCGATGCAGAGAAGGAATAACACATCAGCGATCTCAGGATCGCTAGGCAACCTACCTTGGTGTTTCTTCACTGGGCCAATCAGAAACCGCCAAGGTTGAGATCAGCCAATCGGAACTTACAAGGGGAGGCTCTCCCCAGGCTATTGTGTTGCGATCCCGACAAACACCACCAGAAGGAGGCAGGTTTGGGTCAACCTGACAGCTGGTCAATCCAATGAAGTAACCTTGGTAGGAGAGCGGAAAGGGAGCTGTGCTCCACAACCCCATTAAACCAGCCAATCAAAGCGTTCACTGAGCTAGCTCAAGCTGCCGATCTACAAAGGATTTGTTGGTCAATCTCTGTAGCAGGTGTGTTAACTGTAGATGTATTCTAGGACAATCTGGTGAGATGTGCTAAAAAAATCCAAAAAAGCTAAGAATGAATAAACATTTTAAAATCGGTTGTTTTCGACAATTAGCTTGTCCTTAACTTTCTGTTCCAGATAAACCTGTTCTGAGTCATTTTGTGGACGTTTATTTGACTTACATTAAACAGGTTAGGTATATTCCTACATCGCATACACACCAACCTTCTTTATTAGCGTTTGTTACTGGCAAACCTATGGATAATCAATGTTTTATAATATGGCTGCTGAAACTGCTAGAAGCAAACAGACCAAGCTTTAATTCTTCCTCTTTTAAGGCAAAGGAAATGTTCAAAGTTGAAACCAGGTCCCAGGTTTCTCACTAAAAGCACAATATCTTTCACACTTGCCGCTCAAAGGTTCTGGGAAGTGTGCTCAACTCTTGCAAAGTATCATCTACCAAAATGATCTCAAAATTAGTACCTAAACATTTTCTGTTAATTAAAAATTCGAAGCCATGAGAGTCTAGATGTTGAACAATATTTTATTTATGTTGCAAAATGCCAGACCTTAAAAATCAGTCATTTTGTCTTGAAGTAAAAAAAAGTTATAAAAGATAAATAACCAATTTTTATTTATTTTTTTTAAAGATTTATTTATTTATCATAGACAGAGAGAGAGAGAGGCAGAGACACAGGAGGAGGGAGAAGCAGGCTCCATGCAGGGAGCCCGATGTGGGACTTGATCCCGGGACTCCAGGATCGCGCCCTGGGCCAAAGGCAGGCACCAAACCGCTGGGATCCCCAAATAACCAATTTTTAATGGTATGTTATATATTACCATGTTAATACACTCTATCAAAGTACTGAAGAACATTGTTTTAATGACCCAGGGACAGTTAAGTGTTACACTTTTAACATAAGTAAAAAGTAAATTCCTATCAAATTTTAATGATAAAATAAACATTATTTGTTTTTAAATTGGCTCTAGAGGGCCTTAGAAGTTTATATTTAAAGGAAGTATCCACCAAAATGGAAGATAGATCAATAGTGAGTAGATAATGAGCAAAATCAATTATTATGACATTTACTTTTGGTTTTATTCAAAAGGTCTCTTACATTGTCTCAGATAAGATTAAGAATCACAATATGAAACTCAGCTAAAAATTCATTTTAGTGTACTAACTGCTTAAGACTACATATAAATCTTCACAGGTAGGTCAAATACACGTTAAAATAGTAATACCGTGTCCTTTAGTTTAAATGTTGAGAACTTCAAAAACATACAGAAGAAAAATATAATTTTTATATATGTTCCTTTGGTTCACTAAACTTTCTTCTTTTGGGCACTGACTCTTGACTAGAAGAATCAAAGTGATAAAGGACCTGTCAAAAGAAAACAACTATTAAGGATACTTCCCAATTTACATGTCTTTACTTTTAGATTATTTTCATGTCTCCGAGGTATGTTTTTGTTCATTTATTCCTTCCTTTTCCTTTTAAAATTATATGCAGCATAACTATTTCCTACTAAGATAGGCTACAAGAGTTCTTTAAAAAGTAGGGTAAATTTTATTACAGATATAATTTGATGGCTGCTAAAAGTTATATACTTGTAAAGTATACAAGGTCTTCATTAGTGTTGTTGGAGAAGTCACAAACATAGATCTAACATTATGTCCTAAAATAGTAAAATATTTTGGAGGAATAAGAGGGGAAAAAAAGATTTAAAAATGAGCTACAGGGATCCCTGGGTGGCTCAGTGGTTGAGTGTCTGCCTTTGGCTCAAGGCATGATCCCAGAGTCCTGGGATTGAGTTCCACATTGGGCTCTCTGCATGGAGCCTGCTTCTCCTCCCTCTTCCTATGTCTCTGCCTCTCTGTCTCATGAATAAATAAATTCTTTAAAAAAATGAGCTGCATATAGAGAAACACTCTACCGTTGCACCATGTTAAAATTTAAATTGTTTTCTTCTTATATCCCTGGTACTTAGCAGTGCCTGATAGATATTAGCATTCAATGCACACTTTTAAATGTATGGGAGGACAAATTAAGAAAATTCCTAAAAGTATTCCCTGAGTTACTCAACTTTGATTTTTCTGAAAAAACTCACTAACGATACAAATGAAATAATTTTTTAAAAGATTTTATTTATTCATGAGAGACACACAGAGAGAGAGGCAGAGACACAGACAGAGGGAGAAGCAGGCTCCATGCAGGGAGCCCGATGTGGGACTGGATCTCCAGGATCACACCCTGGGCTGAAGGCAGATGCTTACCGCTAAGCCACCCAGGTATCCCAAAAAATGAAATGATTTTGAAAAAAAATCAAAGCTTAATACATTGGGAAAAGTTAGAAACTATATTAATAAAGTACCAGGTTATTTCATTCTCTTAAGATATGTGAATTGAAAATACTATTAAGTATATTTTTGAGATTACCCCTTCAACGTTTGATTTTTTTAAAGGCAATCTTAGATATTCAGTTGTCTAAATTTTAGTCTAATAATACCAAAAAATTCTAGTTGAAAAATATAAATATTTATCTCAGAAATGACAAATACATGATCTCATTTGGTAAAATAAGGTCCCAAATACCAAACAACTGTTAAAAAATTTAGGTCAGGAAAATTTTTCTTTCTCCTAAGGTACTGAGAGGAGATGCTATATTTTAAGGGAACAAGTTGATTTGGTAACTTATTTTTATTTCACTTTTGTTCTCTAGGAAGCTCAGATCAAATCTGTGGCCCAATTTTAGCTCTACATATAAAATGGCCTAAATATTCTTTTTTAAAAAGATTTTACTTATTTATTCATGAGAGACACAGAGAGAGAGAGAGAGGCAGAGACACAGGCAGAGGGAGAAGCAGGTTCCATGCAGGGAGCCCGACGCGGGACTCGACCCCCGGTCCCCAGGATGACGCCCTGGGCCAAAGGCAGCGCTAAACCACTGAGCCACCCGGGCTGCCCATGCCTAAATATTCTTATACTCATTTTCTCATTCTATTCATATTTTTCCAGACATACTGATTTTTATTTATTTTATAAATTCCTCCAGCTACTTCAAATCATTCATGAAAGCAGTAAATATTTACATGGAAAAAATTAATAAACATAGCATATCTTTATTTTAAAATCACCTTATTTTTTAGAATCAATTATATACAAATAAGATTTGGATAACAGTACTCTGAAGTAATATACAGGGATTTTATCTTATTTGTCATTTATAATTTAATTTAGAAGCACCTAGGTGGCTTTGTTGGTTAAGCATCTGACTCTTGATTTCCACTCAGATCATGATCTCAGGGTTATGACTGGGTGTGGAGCATGCTTAAGATCGTCTCTCCCTTTGCTTCTGTCCCTCTTCCCCACTCTCCCTCTCTAAGAAAAATAAATTAAAAATAAATAAACAGAAATAAAATTTAATCTACAATAATGATAGTCTGATACTTGTCATTTTATTCAACCTATATATTATCATAAGACTTACTGTTTTCCCATATTCGAGTTGATTTCTCTTCCGATTTTCTTTAGAAGATTTTACTGGTTGATTTCCATTAGCCTCCACAAAGATGGAATAATTACTAATTGGTTATTTCTCAAAGAACAATAGCCACTTGATTTTTTAACTATAGGCAACTACATGCAGGTTTTTAAAAAAAGCTTCTCTGAGATATAATTCAGATGCCATACAACTCATTTCTTTAAAACTGTACAATTCAATAATTTTAAGTATATTCAGAGTTGTGCAACCATCATTGTAGTCAATTTTAGACAATTTTAGTCAATTTTATCATTCCAAAATTGTAGTCAATTTTATCATTCCAAAAGAAACCTGTGGTTGATTTGTTCCTTCTTCCTTCTCTTCTTTTTAAAATTATACCTTGTATAACTTTCCTACTAAGATAGGATACCTGGGTTCTTTAAATATAGAATATAGATATCACTTCCCTATTCTCCCCTTCTTCTACTTAGCTCTAAGACCTTTCCTCTATAGAAATACCTGAACTTTCAATGAGTAGAATCATATCATATGTGGACTTCTGTGATTGGTTTCTTTCATTTAGCATATTTTCAAGGTTCATCCAGATTGAAACATACATTGGTACTTCGTTTCTTTTTATAGCTGAATAATATTCCATTGTATGGATATATCACATTTTGTTTCTCCATTTGTCTGTTAATGGATATTTAGGTTTTTCTACCTTTTGGCTATTGTAAATAATGCTATCTATGCAGTTTTTATTTTATTTTTTTATTTTTATTTTTTTATAGCATTTTCTTTTCTTTTTTAAGATTTTATTTATTCATGATAGTCACACAGAGAGAGAGACAGAGAGGCAGAGACACAGACAGAGGGAGAAGCAGGCTCCATGCAGGAAGCCCGACGTGGGACTCGATCCCAGGTCTCCAGGATCGCGCCCTGGGCCAAAGGCAGGCACTAAACCGCTGCGCCACCCAGGGATCCCTTTTATTTATTTATTTTTTTAAAGATTTTCTTTCTTTTTTTTTTTAAGATTTTATTTATTTATTCATGAGAGACATGGAGAGATAGAGAGGCAGAGACACAGGCAGAGGGAGAAGCAGGCTTCATGCCAGGAGCCCGACGTGGGACTCGATCCCCAGACTCCAGCATCACGCCCTGGGCCAAAGGCAGGTGCTAAACCACTGAGCCACCCAGGGATCCCCTCTATGCAGTTTTTAAAGTGATGATTGGATGATAACAAACTATTAGCTTTCGTATTACTATTCTCTAAAAGGAGATACTCATTTTCTGATGTTGAAAATGTACTTTTCAATGATAACTTTCTTAGTGTATATATACTATTAAATATTATCATTTCTTGCCCTTTCCTAACAATAATTCAGTCATGAGTATCAAAATCAGTAGTATTTTGGCAAAGAGTTCATATCCAAAAACACGGGCAACTTCAGAAATGAATTTATGTACCCAAAGTATCTTAATGTTGTATTACAAGAAAATCTTGCCTAGTAACTTTTTCAAATTCTTGCTTTTTGGGGGATCCCTGGGTGGCACAGCTGTTTAGCGCCTGCCTTTGGCCCAGGGCGCGATCCTGGAGACCCGGGATCGAGTCCCACATCGGGCTCCCGGTGCATGGAGCCTGCTTCTCCCTCTGCCTGTTCTCTGCCTCTCTCTCTCTGTGACTATCATAAATAAATAAAAAAAATTAAAAAAAAAATTCTTGCTTTTCGAATAAATAAATAAAATCTTTTAAAAAAAGGGGGGATCCCTGGGTAGCTCAGCGGTTTGGCGCCTGCCTTTGGCCCAGGGCATGATCCTAGAGTCCCAGGATTGAGTCCCTGCGTCGGGCTCCCTGCATGGAGCCTGCTTCTCCCTCTGCCTGTGTCTCTGCCTCTCTTTCTATGTCTATCATGAATAAACAAATAAAATCTTTAAAAAAAAAAATCTTTTCTCCCTATATCCTAGTAAAGGATACTCCTCCTAAGTAGAAGCTGCCTAGAAGACCATTTTTCTGCTAGTTGTACTAATTTTTGAAATTCTTTTATCTCGCTTTCATCAGCATACTTGTTTGAATACTGCCTTCTGACAGTTCTAACTTCCAACTGAGAATGTGGAAAAAGGGATGCCTGGCTGGCTCATTTGGAAGAGCATGTGATTCTTGATCTTGGGGTCACGCGTTTGAGCCCCACATTGGGGATAGAGATTACTAAAAATAATAAAAATTTTTAAAAAAGAATGTGGAAAAAGGGGCGCCTAAAATTAGCACTATAATCAACTGTGCTGGTAAATGTTTAACAACTAGTTCTCTAGGAGTAACAAATGCTGAATTGAGGCATTTGCTGATTTCCATGCTGTGAATATTCTCATCATGTCCAAATTCAAGCTACCAACATGATGTCACTGAATGAGGAGTTGGGAAGAAATGCCACTGTTAGAGTATGCTATTTGTTTCCTAAATTTAGATGTAATATTTTACAGAATGGTTTTTCTTTACCTCTGAACCTTTGAGTGACTTAAAGGTCTAAAATAAAATACGAATTTCCGTTTAGAAAAAATAGAAAACTAAAACAAAGCAGGGGGTCTTTTGCTTAAAAACATGAGATTTATTTATGCAAAATATATACAAAACACCCATTTTTAATGTCTTACTAACAAGACAAACTATTTACAGGATAGAACATGAGATTATTTTGGAATTCTAGGAAATCTCCTTGGGAGTCTGGATGATAGTGTCATTTCTCTTTTTTTTTTTTTTTAATTTTTTTTTTTTTTTTTTTTTTTTTTAAATTTATGATAGTCAAAGAGAGAGAGAGAGAGAGGCAGGGACATAGGCAGAGGGAGAAGCAAGCTCCATGCACCGGGAGCCTGATGTGGGATTCGATCCCGGGTCTCCAGGATCGTGCCCTGGGCCAAAGGCAGGCGCCAAACTGCTGCGCCACCCAGGGATCCCGATAGTGTCATTTCTCAAAGTTGTTCCTGAATTCTCTTTTATGTACCTTCAATAAAACTAACCATTCTTTTCTTTGTTCCATGTAGCCTGTTCAAACTCTTATCATAGCCCTGTATCACTGCTTGTTGACCTTCAATTACTAAACTTTTAGCTAAGAGCAGCAATAATGTGTTACTCATGTTATATCTCCAGCACCTAGTAAAGTATCTGACACATAACAGGTGCTTACTAAATATTGGTCCAATAAAGGAAGGATTAAGAACCGAAATAAACTCATATGTGGGAAAAAATTATAAGGTTAGAATGGAAAAAAAAATCTAAAGATACACTTACCATTTTATTCTGAAAAATTTTTCCACTTCTTGTTTTGCTTTCAGATACATCAAGTTCAGATGTTTTACTGACTAACTGTTCAACCTAGAAAATAATAATACAAAATCATATAACATAATCAAAACTTTCCATAACATAATAATGAGGCTCCAAAATTCAATAACATAAAATCTAGGATCTTGTTATATTAATGAAAACCATTAATTGTGAATAGTTCTGTCACAAAAAGTGCAAAGCTAAAGGAGTGAAACTGACACTGTATGCAACTGATAATTCACTGAACTGAAAAATTCCCAAATGATCACCAGGCACTAGACCACTCTTTCAGAAAATCAGAACTTTTTTTTTTTTAAGATTTTATTTATTCATGAGAGACAGAGACAGACAGAGACATAGGCAGAGGGGGAGCCTGATGTGGGACTTGATCCCAGGACCCCGGGATCATGCCTTGAGCCAAAGACAGATGCTCAACCACCCAGGTGACCCCAGAAGATAAGAACTTTAGCTTATTCCCACTGGAGAAATGGGATGTACAGAGGAAGGTGGACAATAATCAGTCCCATTATTTTCAAGTTCTTTTTATTTAAATGTTTCATCAAGATTTTACTATCTATGGGAAAAAAATTAATCATGTCTGCTCCAGGCAACAAAAACGTATTATATTCTCCATTTGTAAATACAAAAGGTGATGGTCTAATTGCTGAAGATCCTATCTAGCTCTGAAATTCTGAAATTTTATGAACAGTATTTAGGTTTATTACTAAACAAACCCACAATAATATCGACTCAAAACTTTTCAACATATACTTCTCAAATTTTGTTAAAAAGCATTCTTAAGACCTAATATTTAAAAAAAAAAAGACCTAATATTTTTCTAAAAGACGTTGACTAAATAAGAAAAGCTGAAAAATAACTAAATAAGAATAGTTTTTTCAGAAAAAAAGTTAAAAGTGAGATCAATTATCAAATTTATACCTGAGAATGAGAAATTGAAAGATCTAGACTTTCTTTAGACCTCATAATTTCATCTTCCTCACAAACTAAACTTGGTTCTGTTTAAAGGAAAAAAAAAAAGAGTTAAAATGGTATAGAACTGAACTGGAAGTGAATTAATCTACATTTTCATTAACTTCTTACCTCCAAGTTCAGAAGATCCAAGGTTTTTTTTCTGCTCTTCCATTTTAGTTTCAACGTCAAAATCATCCTGTAATGATTACAGGATTACAATCCATGTAATCAACATAATTACATGAGGGAAAAAAATGGACACATTTCAGAAAGAAATTAAAACAACTGGGTAGAATTATTTATGAACAAATGTGTTTTATGTGAAGGTTAAACATAACGCTACAACTAACTTACACTTTGCTAGAAATAAAGTCCTATAATTACTATGACAAGGTATCACATTTTTCCAAAGTATAAACTACTACTTTACTTTGCAGGGATGCTTTAAGGACAAATATACAATTTTCTCAAAAATATATAATGGTTCTAAGAACCCTTAGTTCTTACTTTTTGAGGGCACTGAACTAGACATGTTCACACAACTAATGCTTCTATTATCTCTGAATTTTTATAAAGATGTTAGCAAACACTCTGAATAAAAAGTGCCCCAACCCTCTTCAGGGAGTTAGTGAAGAGTAAGTTCAGTCACGACATGGCAGAAATAGAAACAAGTTTAATGTCTACTTTATAATTATTTTTCTCTTTGTGACATATGTCAAAGTGCTTTAAATATTTTAAAGAATGCTACATAAATCCCAGTCATACTTGTTTACAATCAATCACTGGGATTTAGGTTTTGAGAATACTATTTCTCTGACTTAATTGGTTGAAAACTGAATTTTCTATTTGTAAGGATGTGGCAGAACCTAAATCAGAAGTCAGTCTCTGAAAAAAAAAAAAAGTCAGTCTCTGTACATAAATACTGAGGTTGTAATTTAGGATAAAATAACAAGACAACAACAAAGATTAGATAAAAAATAATCATGTTAATGTGAAAGATTTCCTGGGAGTGAGGCAACAAATAAAACAAGTCTTTTTTATATTTATATTCGTCTATCCATTCAACCAATACTGAAAATGCACATGGTACACCTAAGTGTTAGGCACAGGAGGATTACAAAGATGCAAGACACTTTTCCTGCCTTCCAGGAGCTTCCAGGCTGCTTTGCAGGCCCCAGGAAGTTTAAGTAAAGGTTTAAATGAGCACCTAGTAGGCGTATGGTAGAAAGGATTCCAACATTAGTTGGGGGATTGGAATAGTTCAATGGTTTTCAAATTATGCTCCAGACCAAAGGATTTATCCTCAGAGTCCACTATGAGGGGTAGTTGAGGTGGTGAGTGGCCCAGCCTCCAGGACCATTCCCTACTTCACCTAAAATAGTTGTGCTTTTAAATTTCTGAGAATAATGTTTGCACCAACGTAAAAAGTCTTAAAATGGGGGGATCCCTGGGTGGCTCAGCGGTTTAGCGTCTGCCTTTGGCCCAGAGCGCGATCCTGGAGTCCCGGGATCGAGTCCCACGTCAGGCTCCCGGCATGGGCCTGCTTCTCCCTCCTCCTGTGTCTCTGCCTCTCTCTGTCTCTATGTCTATCATAAATAAATAAATCTTTAAAAAAAAAAGTCTTAAAATGAAAAGCCTATACTTTAAGGTCCCTACCAACCTTGAGTTTATGATTATAATACAGTATTTATGTAAATATTAATGAGAACTATTAGTCCTTAGAATTGGGTAAACATTTGTTATTTATACTTTATAACTTGTTAAAATGTACTGACACTTATATAATGCTCCTGTTCATCTGCTACATCATCTTTGTCCATGAGAATTTTTTGAAGTGGTGTTTTTAATTGTTTTGGTGATAATATAGCTGAATCAATATTTTCCATTCGTTCTTTCTCAGTAGTCACTTTTACTTTGAAGGTGTGAAAAGGTGTTGGGACTTCTCCCACATTTAAGTACATAGGCTCCCCTTCAAATATCACTCCTTCACAATCACCATCCTTAAAACCTGGAGGCTGGTAATCTGGGGGTGTAACTGGAAAAAATAAGTATAAACTGTACATAAATACTGAGGCATGAAATTGAAGAGAACATAGTAATATAATAATAATAATATATACAGATTGAAGACATTTCAAATAGTATAGAAAGCAACCTTTGGGCAGCCCGGGTGGCTCAGCGGTTTAGCGCAGCCTTCAGCCCAGGGCCTGATCCTGGAGACCTGGGATTGAGTCCCACATCGGGCTCCCTGCATGGAGCCTGCTTCTCCCTCTGCCTGTGTCTCTGCCTCTCTCTCTTGTGTCTCTCAGGAATAAATAAAATCTTTTAAAAAAAAAAGGCAACCTTTTTTTCCTTCACTTGACTGGCTATAGGACCTTGAATAAATTATATATCATCCTTGATTTGGTTTTCTCATCTGTGAGAAATAATAGTACTTATAATAATATCTACTCCATTGGGTCATTGTGGGTATTAGACAAATTAAAGTTGCAAAATACTCAGACCAGAACTGGAACATTGTAAGTATTCAATAAATGTTAGTTGTTATTGATTTATGTTCTTCTAGAAGATATTACACATGTAAATATATATATATTTCATATGACAAAACACAAATAAGATGATACTGTTTTATACCTAGCTGATTTTTTAAAAAAAGATTTTACTTATTTATTTTATTTATTTGAGAGAGAGAACATGTGCCTGTGTGCATGCTGGGAGCAGGGAGCAGAGGGAGAGGGACAAGCAGGTTGGTGCTGAGTGTGGAGCCCAAAGTGGGGCTCCATCTCAGGACCCTGAGACCATGACTCTTGAGCCAAAATCAAGAGTTGAAGGCTTAACCAACTGAGCCACCCAGATGCCCTACCTACTTGGCTGTTTTTAACATTTTTTAAAATTTATTTTTAATATTCCTTGGATAAATTATCAGTACATCCTTTTTAACAGCTTGCATAGTTTCCTTATAAACCTATAACCTTCTGTGTTCATGTTAAGTATACTCCCAAGATACTTTTCTAGCTATAAAATTTCTGGACTAACGAGAATGTGCATTTAAAATTTTGATACTGGGATCCCTGGGTGGCGCAGCGGTTTGGCGCCTGCCTTTGGCCCAGGGTGCAATCCTGGAGACCCGGGATCGAATCCCACGTCAGGCTCCCGGTGCATGGGACCTGCTTCTCCCTCTGCCTATGTCTCTGCCTCTCTCTCTGTGTGTTTGACTATCATAAATAAATAAAAATTAAAAAAAAAAAAAAGAAAATTTTGATACTGATAAACTGTTCTCTAAAAATGTTGCGCTTATACACATTCCCTCAAGATTTATAAAAGTGCCTGCTTTACCCCACACCCTTGCCAATAATTGGTTTGCAAGTTTTACTGCTCTGGTAAGTGAAAAGTAGCATCTCAACTGTTTCATTTTTTTTTTAAGTTTCTTTTTTTTTTTAAGATTTTATTTAGTTATTTATTTATTCATGAGAGACAGACAGAGAGGTAGAGACACAGACAGAGGGAGAAGCAGGCCCCATGCAGGGAGCCTGATGTGGGACTCGATCCTGGGTCTCCAGGATCAGGCCCTGGGCTGAAGGCGGCGCTAAACCGCTGAGCCACCCAGGCTGCCGTTTCATTTCTTTAATTATGAGTGAGGTTGTACCTCACATGGATATGTTCACATCACTGGAAAAGTTTGTGTATGTCTGAAAGTCTATTTTTTCAAGTCTTTCTCAAATACTGACATTAAGTGAAAATTTTATATCAAAAAATACAACTGAGGTGCTTAAAATCATTTGGGATGGTAACCAATTGTTTCAATAATAAAACATATAGGTATAGATGTATTACAAAAAGTACCTTCATCATAGTAAAAAAGTTTCATGGTCAAACAAACATCATTAGGTAAAGGTCCCAGATTTTGCATTAGAATATAAATCTTGCGAATGAGGAGAATACTTGCTTTCTTGGTGTCAGCAGACGACATACTAGATTCATTGCTTTGGTTTTTACTAGAAGAGAATCACACATTAATTTCTTTTATGACACTCATGGCTTCTAATAACATAAATACCCATTTTACTATTTGAGATTTTTATTCCTATTATATCATTAAGTTTTTAAGTTGAAAGTTACCATAAAATGAGTTTTAATGTCACTATTACTAAAATTTAATATCTCTAATAATACTATAAGCTAATAATTTTATTTAAATTAATATGCATTTTATATAAGATCTTTAAAGGAAATGAGTGATGGACTTTAATTACATTTCTAATCACTCAAGCATACAATAGCTTTCCTATTCTTTGGCTCTGTTTCACAATTAAAATAATATATAATTAGCCACGTAATCTGGGTTTGCAGCCACTCAAAGGATATTTTGTACGGCCACACCTCAATGGTGATGTTTAAAAAGTTTCAGAATTAATCCACAAGTTTAGGAATATAGTTTTAATATGAATAAGTGGTAATCTGTAGTGCAAAAATAAAATGATAAAACAATACCTTATGAAGTCCATGACTGGTCCATTACTAGTGTACTTGAATTTAAATTGGTAACATTCTGAAATTGTCTTTAATAGAAAACATTACAGTTACGTATCTGATATACAGTACCTACAGCCAAGTAGCTAAAAACACCTTTTGTATGCCTCCTAATGTTGATTTAATAATTTTTTCTGCCATATTAATCCTTATTGGTCCATTGAATCCTTCAAGTCCTAATTGTAAATTCCCATGGTTTGAGTTTTGGGGCTTCAGTTTTTGAAATATATTTATTCTCCCACTGACTGCAATGTGTATCATATATACCAGAGGGAAGGAACTGCTTAGTAAGCAGTTAAGAGGGGCAGCATTATCTCTTACTTTAGCAGAATGGCTTAAGCACAGGGCTTAAATCCAAGCTATATGTAACCAGATGCAAGTTATTTAAGCCTGCTAGATTTTAGTTTCCCCAGCTAATAAAAGGGGTTGAAAATAGTACCTATCTTTTTTTTCTTTAATTTTATTATTTATTCATGAGAATACACAGAGAGGAGACAGAGAGAGAGGCAGAGGGAGAGGCAGGCTCCATGCAGGGAGCCCAACGTGGGACTTGATCCAGGGTCTCCAGGGTCACGCCCTGGGATGAAGGCTCAGCGCTAAACCGCTGAGCCACCCGGGCCGCCTGAAAATAGTACCTATCTTATTGGTGGTTGTGAATATTTAACAAATAGGATAATTTATACAGAGCCCTTAATAAAGTGCCTGGAACACCAAACAATCAAAAAATATTAGTGAGGGATCCCTGGGTGGCGCAGCGGCTTAGCGCCTGCCTTTGGCCCAGGGCGCGATCCTGGAGACCCAGGATCGAATCCCACGTCGGGCTCCCGGTGCATGGAGCCTGCTTCTCCCTCTGCCTATGTCTCTGCCTCTCTCTCTCACTGTGTGCCTATCATAAATAAATAAAAATTTAAAAAAATATATTAGTGAATCAACAAGGTTGCTCTTTGAAAAACAAATGTTCAACTATATAAAACATCTGAAACTAAATAAGTATTTTCTAAACAATTACTGAGCTTCTGAACAATCAACTAATTCACAGCCTTTGCCCATGATATTTTTTTTGTCACCATGGACATGTATATATATATATATTTTTTTTTTGTAAGATTTTATTTATTCATGAAAGACACAGAGAGAGAGAGAGGGAGAGGCAGAGACACAGGCAGAGGGAGAAGGAGGCTCCATACAAGGAGCCCGATGTGGGGCTCGATCCAGAGACTGATCTGAGTGCTAGATCCCAGGGCTTAATCCCGGGGCTCCAGGATCACCACCTGAGCCAAAGGCTTAACTGCTGAGCCACCTAGGCGTCCCATCCATGGACATATTTTAAGTGTTAAGTGTAAGCATGAGTATCAAAGAGAAGACATTTTGCCAGCCCTCTTGAAGCTTTTTTTATGGCTTTCTTTACATTTCAGTGCTCACACAGGAATGGGGATCAGCTCTCTTCAAAAAAAAATGCTTCTCCATGACTGAATGAAAAACTGTAAGTATAGTTATAATGGTTAAGTAGTAGAATAGTTAAGCACTAAGATCATGGACTAGCCTTCTTAGGTCCAAATTCTGGTTCTGCCACTGTGAACTTCGGCAAGAAACCTTCTATCTAGTTTCCTTATCTATAAAGTGGAGATGATAATGGTAGTTACCTTATGAAGGTTATGATAAATAAATGAGATAATGCACATAAAGCGTCAAAAAAGAGAGTCTAATAATAGTAGGTGCTCAAAAGGTTTTCCCCTTTTGTTTCTTGTTATTTGGTTTTCCGTGTCACTTCTTGAATTCCTTCTTTAACCGTCAGCTAAACAGGCAGATGTGACTGGATTGGGATGAATATTCAAAGAATAAGTATTTTATTTTTGTCAAACTCAACCGGCTTCATAATTCTGTAAGAATATTATACAGAAGCAGAAGTCAGGAGATTTAGGTTATTTCTAATGGGTTTTGGTCCAGGATCAGTCACACTATCTCTCTGGTAGTAAATATATTAATCTGTTTAAAGGTAACAATACAAGCCTTGTCTTACCTCAGAAAAGTCTTTATGAGGTTCAAATGTGAAAATACATGTGAAAGTGAATACAATTAAAAGCATAAGATAAAGGGAAAAAAGCATAAGATATTATTATAATTTTATGTTATTTTTAGTTATTAGAGATATTATGTTTCCTTACCTATTTAAGCACACCTACCTGAGGGTCTTCTGGATTGGTGTACACCTATTTAAAAATAATTTATAATTGGGTTATATAAGGCTAAGTATTCAAGGAGAACTAAATTGGATGTTTAAACTATTAAATAGATTCAGCAAAACAAAATACAAATGACCCCCCAAAATATTTTGTTACTTTTTTTCCACTCAATAATCTGTTTGAATAGTCACATAATCTAATTATTGGTTTTAGTGTTATTTAAATAAGCAAGGTCAAATTTGACAGTCTTTTAGAAAGAACATACAATTTAAAAATACTTACAGCTAGAACAACCATCCTTAGCTGAAATATAACAAAGAACAAAAATCTTACTTTTACTCTATAAAATATTTTTTCATGATGGATTATAAGAATTCTTTGTCTTATTTCAACATTTATTCCTAATAAGAAATAATCTTGCAGGAAATATGATGTATATAAAGCATTACTTTGGATATCCTTCTTTAATCTCCCAAATATCTATTTCTAGTTGACTTAACTACAGTTTGACATTCATGTCATTGGCTTAAGCAAATATAAGTATTTCTGCTAGTTACAAGGAAAATATATACTGTGAAATATCACATTAAACCTTACCAAAGTAAGAACTGATTTTGAAAAGAGTAAAGTGGAGATCAGGACTCTGCTCATTTAATAAAGGGAAGAGGCTTTGGAGACCATAGGAACAGACAATCAAAAAATTATCCGCTCAAGTAATCTGCCAAAAATCTAAGAGTCATCCTTGATTTGGATCTTTTCCTTACACTCTACAACCAATCCATCAACAAGTCCAATCAGTTCTACTGCCAAATATATCCTGAATCTTTTCATTTCTTTCCTTCTCTGCTATCCTTGTCTAAGCCTCAGTGATTTTTCACCAGTACTGTATTAATAGATTAAACACCATTCTCCTTGATTCCAATCTTATTCTCCTTCCACAGTATTGTCTTAAAAGCTCCAGTGATTTTTAAAAGCCAGAGTGATTTTTAACTTAAAATCTAAATCATATGATGTTATATTTCTACTTAAAACCTTCAAATGGCTTTTATTTGCACTTAAAATAGAATTCCAACTCCCTACCTTTTATTCACTTAAAATAGAATTCCGACTCCCTACCTATCAGAGTCCTGAATGCTCTGGCCCTGTTTATCTCCCCAGGCTCCTCTAGGCCACTCACCCTCCCCCACTGCTCACTGCATTCCATTCACATTTACACTGGCGTTCTTCTTGTTCCTTTAACTCTAAACTTGTCAACTTTCTGTATTTGCTGTTCTGCTAGGAATATTCTCTCCCAAAGTCAATACCTGGATGGTTTCTTCTCAATCAAGTCTCAGCTTAAATGTCACCTACTCAGAGAAGCTCTTCTGTCTATCCTATCTAAAGTTACCCCACCTCTCCACCTGCGACACACTTTCTCTCAATATTTTATTGGCATTTAACACAATTGGAAATTATCAGATTTACTTGTTTTATTGACCGCTTTCCCACTATAGAAGAGACTCCTCTGTTTTGTCGACCACTATTAGTTCGCCCAGCTCCTACCTAGAATATATAGGTCTAGTATATAGCAGGCACTCAGTATTTAACGAGTCTTAAATATTTGATGTACTTAATAAAGGAGGTCAGTGACCAAGGATAAAATTTTATCTTTTTTACAATTTTGTTTAGAGCTTGACTTCCTTATATACGCTGATATAAACATAAGTAAATAAAAAGGCTTATAGTCTACAATAAACCCTTACTAATTGAAATTTCACTTATTCAGAATTTGTAACAATTTAACCCAGGCCACATGGAAGTTTATTTTTGAACTATCACAAAGAAATAATGTATTAAATTATTAGTCTAAACAAAATTGTAGAAGGCATATGAAACTAATAAATGAACTATTTTTAAAGACTTTTTATTGGGCAGCCCCGGTGGCGCAGCGGTTTAGCGCCGCCTGAAGCCCAGGGTGTGATCCTGGAGATCCCGGATTGAGTCCCACGTCAGGCTTCCTGGATGGAGCCTGCTTTTCCCTATGCCTGTGTCTCTGCCTCTCTCTCGCTCTCTCTGAATAAATAAATAAACCTTTACCTAAATAAATAAATAAATAAATAAAGACTTTTTTATTAATTCACTAAGTTTTTGTAAGTTAATATGTGTTACTAAAACAAGTGTTAACAAAACTGGCTTGGCAAAATTTGTTAAGTATTAATTCTATTGGCTTTAAGTGAGTTGAATATTAGTCTTTAAAATGTCCAAATGTTCAAACTTTTGAGTAATTTAAACTGGCCTATGCTCAAGTTACATTAATGTTTTACTTTGTGAATTGCTGTTACATTTGTAGAGTACAAACTGTAGGAAAAAAGATAAGGAGATGTTGACTTACATATTTTTTTTGTAAAGCATCATAGCATCCTAGCATCCTAAAAAATAATGAAGGATTCATTTTTAGACCGAATGCATTTCCAGGAGAGAATTAAATAGTCTCTGTATTATCTCAATACTAAATAATATAGAATTATCTATTAAAATTCCTTGTTTTAAAGATTTTTTTAAGTAATCTCTACACCCAATGTGGGGCTCAAACTTATAACTCTGAGATCAAGAGTCACATGTGTTACTGATTGAGCAAGCCAGGATCCCCAAAGCTCCCTTCTTATCAATCAGCTTAAAATAATAAGACAAAACAAATAATAGCAGAAATATAAAATGTTGATGGAGGATAGCCGGGGATAGAAGGTAAAATATCTGACAGCTACTCATGGGGAACATTATTAGGAAAATGAATTCTGTTCATATAGAACATAAAGGAAATTATTAATGCAAAAATCCAAAGACCTGCAAAAATAGTATCTAGTGTTAAAGGGGGGAATTACTAAAATTGGGTTATGCAATGAAAGGTATCCAAGGTACAAAAAAAATGTGATTTAAGAAAAAGATAATTTTATATCACTAGGTATTCTTTTACTTACCATTTCACTAACTGTGTAGATCCTGGACAGTTTTTATCTTCTCTCAGAATTTTGACACAAAGATCTAAACACCAAAATGATATCAATATAGAATTGCTTAAGATAAGTAGACAACTAGAAATTTAAGTGAAGATTATTTTCTTCAGCTCTGTATTAGAGATATATTATTAAATGGCAATGAACTTCCAGATGATAAGTATTACTATAATTTATTTATTTTTTTGTTAACGATTTTATTTATTCCTGAGAGAGACAGAGAGAGAGAGGCAGAGACACAGGCAAAGGGAAAAACAGACTCCGTGTTTTGGATCCTGATGTGGGACTCGATCCCAGGACCCCAGGATCACACCCTGGGCCAAAGGCAGGCACCGAACCACTGAGCCACCCAGGGATCCCATATTACTATAATTTAAAAGAAGAAAGGTTTTATAAAAACAAATAATCTTTTAATTCTTATTATAAAATGGCATCATAATGATTAAAACAAATGTTGATAGGTACAAATTTTAATTTTGAAAAGTTACAGAATACTTAAAATTAGATATAATGCTTTTACACCATCATCATCCAAGAGTCTCAGAGTATTGCATGAGCCTTTATTCCAATTAAACACTTGTAAGAGGCCAAGAAGAGAACTCGCTATCAGAGATAGAAACCTGCAAGAAAGCAATAATACAATGGAAAGGACTGAGATTTCTGTCTCAGATTCCTTATCTGAAAAATAGGGATAATATCTAACTCACAGGCCTGTAATATGAATTAACAAGATATAATGCATAACATAGTGCTTAACATATTGCCCAGCATATAGTTAGTGCACAAAATTAGGTACATACTATATGCTGGGTAATGAATTATTACTGTAGTATAAGTAGGCTGTATTATTTTTACTTCCTTAAAATAGCACAAGAACATATACTACCACTGTATAAAGCTATAAACAACAGAATGCTGGGATGCCTGGGAGGCTCAGTGGTTCAGCATTTGCCTTTGGCTCAGGGCGTGATCCCAGAGTCCCAGGATCGAGTCCAACATCGGGCTCTCTGCATGGAGCCTGCTTCTCCCTCTGCCTATGTCTCTGCCTCTCTCTCTGTGTCTCTCATGAATAAACAAAGAAAATCTTTAAAAACTAAAAAAAACAAAAACACCAGAATGTTTTTACCTAGTTTGTCATTTTAAGAGTAATGTCAGGCAAAAAATAAATAAATAAATAAATAAAAATTAAAAAAAAAGAGTAATGTCAGGCAAAATAAACTTGAGAAGTTGAGGGAAAATTTTATGATCAAATGCTTCCAAAGGTATTAAATATACTTTATTTATATATATATTTTTAAAAGATTATTTATTTATTTATTCATGAGAGATACAGAGAGAGGCAGAGACACAGGCAGAGGGAGAAGCAGGCTCCTCACAGGGTGCCCGCTGTAGGACTTGATCCCCGGACTGGGATCACACCCTGAGCCAAAGGCAGACGCCCAACCACTGAGCCACCCAGGCATCCCTTAAATATACTTTAAAAAAAGGTTTATTTATCTCTGTAAGAGACAGAGAACACTGTGGGGAGGAGCACTGGGAGAGGGAGAGAGAGACTCAAGCCAACTCTGATCATGGAGCCCCCACTCTGAGCTGTCTCATGACCCTGAGATCAGACATGAACTGAAACCAAGGTGCCCCTTGATTACACTTTAAAAAACCTTTTAGTCCACACAAAAATTTGTACATGAATGCGGCATTATTTATAACAGCCTAAGAAAATATGGGGCACCTGGGTGGCTCAGTGGGTTCAGCTATCCAACTCTTGATTTTGGATCAGATCATGATCTCAGGGTTGTGAGACTGAGACCTACTGAACTCCACGCTCAGCACAGAGTCTGCCTAAGATTCTCTCCCTCTCCCTCTGCCCCTACCCCCTACTCATGGGTGCTTTCTCTCAAATAAAAAAAAATTAAGAAAAACATATGTAACAGGGGGCACCTGGGTGGCTCAATGATTGAGCATTTGCCTTTGGCTCAGGTTGTGATCCCGGGGTCCTGGGATCGAGTCACACATTGGGCTCCCTGCAGGGTGCCTGCTTCTCCCTCTGCCTATGTCTCTGCCTCTGTGTCTCTCATGAATGAACAAATAAAATCTTAAAAAAAAAAAAGAAAAAAATATGTAATAGCCAAAAAGTAGAAACAACTGAAACAAATCAACTGATGGATAAATGAAAGTGGTAATCTATATAAAGGAATGTTATTCAGCAATAAAAGAGAATGAAGTGCTAACTCATGTTACCATATGGATAAATCTGAAAAACATTTTAAATGAGAGAAGCTGGTCACAAAGGACCACATATTGCATGATTTCATTTACATAAAACATCCAGAATAGGCAAATCCATAGAGACAGAGAACAGATTGGTGGATGCCTAGGACTGGGGAGGTGGGGAAATGGAGAGTGACTTAGTGGGTGTGGAGTTTCCTTATGGTGATGAAATGTTCTAAAATTGACTGTGGGAATAGCTGTACACCAATTTGAACACACTAAAAATCATTCAACTGTGCACTTGAAATGTATGAATTGTCAAGTGTATTATATCTCAATAGTTATTATTTTAAAAAATCTCCAAGAAAAAAAATCAGTTTTAAAGCAAGCCAAAATAAAAATATGTTTAAAGATGGGCAGCCTGGGTGATTCAGTGGTTTAGCAATGGATGCCTTCAGCCCAGGGTGTGATCCTGGAGACACGGGATCCAGTCCCACATCAGGCTCCTTGCAGGGAGCCTGCTTCTCCCTCTGCCTCTCATGTCTTCCATGAATAAATAAATAAAATCTTTAAAAAAGAATGCTTAAAGAGAGTGGTTTTTTAATTAATTTTTTATTTATTTTTATTTATATTTTTTCATTTTTTTTAATTAAAAAAATTTTTTTTGGTTTTTAAATAGGCTTCAAAAAAATAAAAAAATAAAAAAATAAATAGGCTTCAACCTAGCACAGAACCCACATGGAGCTTGAATTCACAACCCTGACATTGAGACCTGAGCTGAAATCAATAGTCAGACACTTAACCAACTGAGCCACCCAGGCAC
This sequence comes from Vulpes vulpes, assembly GCF_048418805.1. Lineage (NCBI taxonomy): Eukaryota > Metazoa > Chordata > Mammalia > Carnivora > Canidae > Vulpes > Vulpes vulpes. The sequence goes on along the minus strand of NC_132787.1, from coordinate 51,992,712 downwards.
CTCTAAAGAAAGTTTTAAAATAAACAGTAAATTTAAAAAATTGATGGGCCACCTGGGTGGCTCAGCGGTTGAGTGTCTGCCTTTGGCCCATCACATGATCCCGGGACCTGGGATCAAATCCCATGTCGGGCTCCTTGCAGGGAGCCTGCTTCTCCCTTGGTCTGTGTCTCTGCCTCTCTCTCTCTGTGTCTTTCATGATTAAATATATAAAATGTTTTTTAAAAAATCAAAAGAAACAAAACATAAACATTGTGTTACCATCTAGATATCTTGTTCCATAAGCACATTCTGGAAATATTCCTCTCAAATATGTGATGCAGGATACTGAAACTGCTAGGAGCCTCTTCACCAACACCAAAGACTGCTGCTCTGTTGATATCTTATTGGGAAACACCAAAGCACTCTAAATTCAAGGAAAATTAAAATGTTACTTAGATTTGTTAAAAATAACACTTTCTTGAACTTCAAGTAGATCTAATTTTGCATAAGCATGATACTTTCCCAAAGAATTCCTAACCATAAAAAAAAAAAAAGAAAAATTCCTAACCATCATGGTTAGTAATCCCCAGAAAGTCAGGGTAATTCCAGGGTTGCAGCCTAAAGGTAAAATGCAAAAAGTACTTAAGAATTGTGTTAGGGGATCCCTGGGTGGCTCAGCGGTTTAGCGCCTGCTTTCGGCCCAGGGCATGATCCTGGAGTCCCAGGATTGAATCCCACATCAGGCTCCCTGCATGGAGCCTGCTTCTCCCTCTGTTGTGTCTCTGCCTCTCTCTCTGTGTGTGTCTCTCATGAGTGAAAGTGTAAAATCTTAAAAGAAAAAAAAATTGTGTTAAAAATCCTCCTGCAGGTTGACTATCTGTGAGTGCATAATACATGATAGCTAACACTGCTTTTCTCATTAGTTACTGACTAGGTTTGACCCAGGTATCTATATCTATGCAAAAATGAGGATTTTATATTTGTGAGGCATGGACATTCATTTCCTAGGAATGGACTGCTGTAAATGATAATCTCATCAAAGCACCAGAAAAGCATTCATTAACACCTAATGTAAATTGAATATGAACCAGTTATTTAATGTGAATCATCAAATATTTAATACAATTCTCCCCTGACTCTAAGTAGTTTAGTAAATATCTTCCTTTCTTAAAATATGGAGTTTCCTGATCTCATTAAATCCTCAAACAGCTGACTCTAGCTTCAGAACATAAAAAGTTGAGACTTCAGAAACAATAAAATTACATATTAAAAATATGGGGTGGCTCAGTGGTTGAACATCTGCCTTCGGCTCAGGGCATGATCCCAGAGTTCCGGATGGAGTCCCACATCAGGCTCCCTGCATGGAGCCTGCTTCTCCTCCCTCTGCCTATGTCTCTCCCTCTCTCTCTGTGCCTCTCATTAATAAATAAAATCTTTTTAAAAAACCCAACATATTAAAAGTATAAGAAATCATACCATGGAAGTTCTCTGCAATTGTGCAGTGGCCATCTTCCGATAAAGTCTTTTCTTTAATTCAACCTTGTGACACAAATATGAGCTTTAACTTCAGATCTTATTTTCAACCCTAATATTCTAGTTTACTACATGTAAGATCAAAAGAACTTCACATAAATAAATAAAAATAAATTTTATGTGAGTAATTTCATATTAATTAATAAATTACAGTATTCAAGCACTGACTACATTGCTACAGTTAGGTAGGTATTAGGCAATGAAAACTGCCCATGCCAAATTCTTAAAAATGATCTTAAAATTTTTGTTATAAATTTGCTGTTTCAAAATTACTGAACGAGGTAACGCTCCTTCACTGAACTTTAGCAGGCTCCAGATACAATAACATATTATCCTGCTCTGTGGAACCACCAAAAACGGGAACAGAAAATATCCCAGATTTTGACCGATTGTGATGTCCCAATTATAACTGATCTTTTCATGTAAGTTTCCTTTTTTTTTTTTGGTGCCCAGTTTAACTTTTCTTAATCAGAAAATTCAACTGGGAGACGGCACGTTTGAAGCGATCCTGACAGAGCCTGGACTAGACGCCAGAGTTAACTTCGCCTGAAGAGCCTCCCGTGAAAAATAAGAAATAAAAATAACATTTCTCCCTGTATGTTCCACCCTTAAAACACTTAGAAACTTAAAAGTAGTCTAGAGTTGATAGAAAAAGAGATTAAAAAAGCAAAAAACAAAAACAAATATGAGAGAAAACAAAGAAACGTATACATTACGTAACGTCTGAGGGCCAGCGCCAGCGACCTGAAAAGCTGCACCTCACAGCATGCGCTCTGCGCTTAGCTTGACGCGCAGGCGCCTTCCCTCAACGGTCACTGCGGAGGCACGACACCAGTCCTGTGACCTCCAGTTGCTTTCCCGCCTGAGCCGCGCAAGGCGCTCTGGGAATCCCGCGGCTAAGGAGTGGTTCTTAGCCGGAGAGATGCCAGATTGCCGGCAGGCTGAGGTTAAGATGATGCATATGCCAAGCCTTCTCGAAATACTGAATTTTCCCACACTGACTGAAGTATCCTCAACCACCCTTTAATAAATCCCGTTAAGGGGATCCCTGGGTGGCTCGGCGGTTTGGTGCCTGCCTTTGGCCCAGGATGCGATCCTGGAGTCCCTGGATCGAGTACTGTGCTGGGCTTCTGGCATGGAGAGAAGCACTCCTTCTGCCTGTGTCTCTGCCTCTATGTGTAGCATGAATGAATAAATAGAATCTTTAAAAAAATAAATAAATCTCGTTAATTTCTGATTGTTTTCTGACTTTCGATTTTGTTACTGGATCTGCCACACATGCATTGCTTTCCCACCTTAGTCTGCTGTGTCCAGGAAAGCAGGTGCTCTGGTGGGTTCCTTAGATATTTCTGCTCTGCTGACCGTGGGGACATTGGATGGCTTACAAAGTAGTTAATGTTTTATTTAGAAACAATCATAAAACCAGAGCTGGTAGATAGTTGGAGATGATCGAAGAGTACAAGCTGTTTACAAATTATTATATATGCAAATAAATTGTTAGCAGTGTAAACATGGCATAATTATTCATTAACTTTGATATGTCTGCATCACCAGTTAGAAAACAGCCACCTCAGTGTAAAAAGATTTGCCCAGAGTCAATCAGGAGAGGAATGAAGTCTAGAACCTTGTTTCAATGAAAAATTGTGAAAATCTCCTGGTTTAGTGATTATTTTGCTTTGTGGTTCTCTCATGCTTAGAGTTTACAAAAAGTTTTCAAAAAATCACTATCTCATTCTTCTATTACCCCTACTTTGCTTCTTCTAAGACTGTTGTGAGGAAGACACTAGTATTTCTATTTCAGAGATGTGAAAACAGATTGAGGTAAACTTGGTTTCCTAAGACCACAACCAATTTCAGCCTCAGCAGAGGGGAAACCATGATGACACCACTTAATAATGACACGTTAGATTTATGTTGTGCTTCATATTAAATTTACTTTTGAGTTATTGATGACTATAGAAAAAAAAACAAAAAATATGAAGAAGTAAATAGCTCATCTTGAATCACAGAATCAGAATAATGCTCTAGGGGATGAATAATTTCTCCTCTACTCTCTTAGGGTCTCTGCATGGACCTATGAATTTAACTGACAGAAAACAGATTAACAGGATTAACAGGAGAAAACATACAAGTTTTGGGGCACCTGGGTTAAGCATTTCCCCTTGGCTCAGGTCATGATCCTGGGGTCCTGGAATGGAGCCCCACGTCAGGCTCCTCTTCAGCAGGGAACCTACTTCTCTCTCCTGCCTGCGTCTCCCCTTGCTTATACACACACACACTCTCTCTCTCTGTGTCAAATAAATAAAGTCTTAAAATGAAAAAGAAAAGAAAGCATATGAGTTTTAATTATATCTTCTTTACATGCACCTGGGAATCTTCACAAAAAAAGTTAAGACCCAAAGAAGCAGAATTGAATGCTTATATACTGATTTGGACAAAGAATGCTGAATTGTGAAAATGTGAGTAGGCAAAGGGGCTTGGGCTGGGGCAGTTGAATGAATGAAGTGACTAGAAAGATAGGAGTTAGGTTAACAAGGTTGGTTTGTACAGATTTACCTTGGCCTCGACCTCATGCCCTTGGTGACAAGAATTTCTCTTTCCTTCTGATATAGGAGGATATCTTTCACATGGGAATTTTATCTCTTACTTTTAAGAAAAAGAAGGAGAATCAGAATGTCCTTCCTGCAGTTGCTATTTTTCAAGTGCTTCTGACTCAAAATAGTATGCTAGAGTAGCATATTTTTGGGTGCTATGTTCTGAATTCCTTCAATATAATCAGTAACTACTTATTTAACCAACTATATCACTGACTATACTTTGAGGATAAGAGTAGAGAAATGGGTGGTGTTGACGTAAGACATCTAAAACATCGATTATCAGAATAATAAGTAGATAACTATCAAAAAGAGCAATACAAATATATTAGAAACCTGAAGGTAAATACTAAAACAGCTAAAAGGATTATCATTGATTTAAAAATATTACTGATTTAAAAAATAACTGATTAAGAGAATGGGATATTAGGCTTTTACAGATACTCACTATAAAACAACTTTCAGTTATGCATAGTATTAATCACATTTCTATTTTGAATGTGCCACTGAATTGTTTGGTAACAGGTACTAGGTACTTACTGTAGAAAACATAACATTTTCACTGTACAAAAATTGATAAATTCTTGGTTATTTTTCACAAGTACTGCCCAAATATACATATCTATATCTATATCTATATTTATATCTATATCTATATCTATATACCATGGATCAATTTTTGTGCAATTTATCATTTGCTATTTGAAATTGTTGGGGAAGAAAATTTTTTCCTGAATCCTTTTCGATTTTGTACTTGGGGGCCTGCAATTTAAACGGACAACAGACAGGTTAGCAAGAGGGAAAAACAAATTTGTGCGTGTACTGTGCACAGGAGTTCACAGAGAAGTGTGACCCAAGAATGTGGTTAGATTTTGGAGTTTAGATGCCATCTTAATAGGGGGTGGGGAGGAGCAGAGGGTAACTTATGGGAGAACATATGACTTATAGGAAAAATGAATGGCCCTTAGGAGAATAGGAGGAATATATGATATGATAGTTTTATGACAATGTCTCTTTTGGTGATTTCTTATCCAGGTGCTGACTCGTCTTTGGTAATGAGTTAATTTTCCCCCATTGTGAAACTCCTTGGAAGGGGATTCAGGACAGTTGAATTCTTTTGGGAAGCTTTGCTTTTAGGAAAATAACGGGAATGGGCAGCCTGGGTGGCTCAGGGGTTTAGCGCCACCTTCAGCCCAGGGTGTGATCCTGGAGACCCAGGATCCAGTCCCACATCAGGCTTCCTACATGGAGCCTGCTTCTCCCTCTGCCTGTGTCTCTGCCTCTCTCTGTGTGTGTCTCTCATGAATAAATAAATAAAATCTTAAATAAAGAAAAGAAAAGAAAAGAAAAGAAAAGAAAAGAAAAGAAAAGAAAAGAAGAAAAGAAAAGAAAAGAAAAAAAGAAAAGAAAAGAAAGGGAATGGAGAATTAATGGGTCGATCTACAGCCATTAGTTTTCAAATTTCTTCAGCTCAAAATAATCTTTATACCACTGGGTCATAGTCTGGACCCCTTAAAAATTAATGATAAAAAAGTAACATACATGTATGTTTAAGTTTCCTGTATATGCATAGTAAATTCTTGAAAGATATATAAGAAACTCATAACAGTGGTTACTTCTGAGGAGATGGGATCTGGGTCTTTAAGGGAAAGGAATGGGATAGACATTTTTCACTGTTTTCTTAGTCAATCTTCATTATTCACATTCTTCATAAAACTGAATTTGCCCAGTTACTAAAATTAAATTGTAAACTCCATATTAAAAAGCAATTCATAGAAACCACAACAAAGTAAATCCATGGAATGGAGCTCTTCTACTGGACTACATGGCATCCCCCAATATCATGCGGACATACTAGAGTACTGTGCATTAAGCCAGCACATATTCATGCAGAAAGAAAATGACAGCAGGTAACTATTAGAGCAGCCATTTATGCGAGCCCAAGTTGCAGTTCTGACAGACCAATTATGAAAAGTGACATATTTACAGGATGCCAATCTGTCAAATAAATGGAGACTAATTTTTTTTAGAAAGCAATTCAATATGGTTCTTTTGAATTCATTTGCAGACATGTGCAAAGTGAACAAAATTTTTGAGTCTTTCTACATACACATTTCCGAGGTTGAACAAGATGATGTGCTGCCTTCTTGTTTCATCTTTCATTGTAAACAAGTGTTCTTTTGGTGGTCTATTTAGTATCATGTTTTTGCATTGTTGTGCCTTTTTCTTGTGTGTGTGTGATTTTGCTGTTTTAAATGGATAGTACTTGGCAGCCCCGGTGGTGCAGCGGTTTAGCGCCGCCTGCAGCCTAGGGTTTGATCCTGGGAACCCTGGATCGAGTCCCACATCAGACTCCCTGCATGGAGCTTGCTTCTGCCTGTGCCTCTGCCTCTCTCTCTGTGTGTGTCTCTATGAATAAATAAATAAAATAATTTTAAGAAAATGGATAGTGCTGAAGTGCTAGCTAGTGCTCCTAAACATAAGAAGGTTGTGGTGTTCCTTCTAGGGAAAATCACGGTATTATTTGCACATAATTACTGCAAATAATGAGAACTGGCTACTATATATACTGACAGGGTTCAGAACATACTATCCCAAAATATGGCATCTTGGCATATTGAATATTTTAAGTTGAAGGAATTGGAGAAATAGCAGGTACAGGAAGGATTCTCTTATCTGTCCTTTTTCCCCTGAACCTGTTCATAGATACAGCAGGTGGCAGGGCTCTGACCTCTTTCTTTTCCTCTGAAGCATGTCATAAGACCCTCATGTGAGAGGTGCTCTCCCTGTACCTAAAGGAAAGGAGCATCCTTATCTCCAAAGACAAAGAGATGCCAAGAGAAATCCAAATGAACAGGCCTTTGTAAGATTCCCATGATTTGGTACCTTTAATTTATACATGGATTTTTGTCCTATCATATTTTTCCGAGATTTTCCATTTTTCACCAAATGTAGTATAAAAACAGTCACGTTTATTTCTTCTGGTCTCCATTTTCTTATGAAGGCTCTCTCTCTTAGTGCATAGCAGATGACAAGAAAACTTATGTTAAATAAATCAATGTTTTTCTATTTTTTTTTAAAGAACAATCTATACTTTACTTATTCATGAGAGACACAGAGAGAGAGAGAGAGAGAGAAAGAGAGAGAGAGAGAGAAAGAGGCAGAGACATAGGTGAGGGAGAAGCAGGCTCCATGCAGGGAGCCCGATATGGGACTCAATCCAGGATCACACCCTGGGTCAAAGGCAGGTGCTAAACCACTGAGCCACCTAGGGATCCCCTTTTTTTCTATTGTTAATCTACCTTTCGTGGCTCCAGCTACAGGTTCTAGGAGGATAGTAGGAAAAAGATTTTTTCCCCTCCCCTATAATACTTTTTGATTTTTGAGCCATATGAATGTATTAGCTATACTAAAAATAAAATAAAATAATAAATAAATAAATAAATAAATAAATAATCCCAGGAACTGATAGCTACCTGAATATTATAAAATTTTAACTTACTGTTTTATTAAAGCAATCTCATTCATTAATTATCTTTATCTCAGTGAAGTAGAAAGGAAAAAGAACAAAATCCAGGTGAAAGTATAGATGTAAGATGGGTAGGAAAGAGAGAGGGAAGAAGGAAAGGAAATTTTTGAATAATATGTTCCTTTAAATTGTATTTTTTTAAAGATTTTGTTTATTTATTCATGAGAGACAGAAAGAGAGAGAGAGAGACAAAGACATAGGCAGAGGGAGAAGTAGGCTCCCTGCAAGGAGCCCGATGTGGGACTCGATCCTGGATCCCAGGATCACTCTCTGAAGCCAAAGGCAGACGCTCAACTGCTAAGCCACCCAGTCATCCCCCTCTTTAAATTTAATAGAAGTTTTAAAATAGTTTCTACAAGTGTTAGATTTCCACTACTGTGAAAGAATTATTAGGACATAGTTTTACTTCTAAGTCTTATAATATGCTGGTCATTCATTTGCATTCATCCATCGCTTGTATTTTTTCTTTCAATAGTGACAAACTACTATAAGCAGGCAGTGTGTTATGTTCTAAGTACAAAGTGATAAGTAAACAAGTCATGATTTCTGCCCTCATTGAGTCTATCATCTAACAAAGGAGAGAGATGTTATACAAATAAGTATATAAATATATATAATTATAATTTGATATAAAGTTATGAAAGAAAAGCATTGGATTCAATGAGAGTCAAAGGTGAAGAAACAATTTACATGAGAAGATGGGTTATGGAAAGCCTCTCTAAGGAAATGACTTTTTTTTTTTTAAGATTTTATTTATTATTCATGAGAGACACAGAGACACAGATAGAAGGAGAAGCAGGTTCCATGCGGGGACCCCAAAGCGGGACTTGATCCCAGGTCTCCAGGATCACACCCTAGACTGAAGGTGGCGCTAAACCGCTGAGCCACCCAGGCTGCCCAGGAAATGACATTTGAGTTACAGCCACAGGGATGAGTAGAAGTTATTGGAAGAGTGTGGTGGGAAAATATCCTGGGGAGAGAGAATAACATTTGTAAAGGCCTTAATAGAAGAAGTGCTTCAAAAAATGAAGGAAGGCCAGTATGGATTAGTGCATAGCAGATGACAAAAACTGACTCCAAATGAGATAGGAAAGCCAGGATATGTAGAATTTAATAGCCAATGTTATGGAATTTGTGTTTTATTTCAGGTGTAATGGGAGCTGTTGAATGCTTTCAACTGAGAAATATATCAAGTTAATATTTGTAAATGATCACTTTGGCTGTTGGTTGGAGAATGAATTGATGGTTGGGGAGGGGGCAGGCATCAGCAAAGACACATTGATTCATCTTGAGTCATTTTTTTTTTCTTTTCTTTAAAGACTTAAAATAAATAAATTTTATTTGAGAGAGAGAGAAAGAGAATGAGAGAGATCACAAGCAGTTGGCAGGGGCAAGGGGAGAGAAGCAGCCTCCCTGCTGAACTGGGAGCCTGACTCAGGACTCCATCATGGAATCATGACGAGACCTGAAGGCAGACACTTAATTAACCAACTGAGCCACCCAGTCGCCCTTTCTTTACCTTTATTTTTTTTTTTAAGATTTTATTCATTTATTCACGAAAGACAGAGAGAGAGAGAGGCAGAGACACAGGCAGAGGGAGCAGCAGGCACCATGTAGGGAGCCTGATGCGGGACTCTATCCCAGGACCCCAGGATCATGCCCTGGGCAGGAGGCAGATGCTCAACCACTGAGCCACCCAGGCCATACCCTTTCTTTACCTTTATTATCCAGTTAAAAGATTTGTCAACTTTTACTCTATAATGACTCACAGATTTGCTCCTTGTTTGTTTTTCTTTTTCTTTTTTCACAGCTGCTAAAGTTGTCCAGGTTTTTTTTTTTTTTTTTTTTGTCCAGGGTTTTATATCATCTCACATACTTGCTATCATATTTTCTAGCTGGTATCCTTTTTATTTTCTCCAAATCATCCCCATATATTGTTCCAGAATGTTCTTTTCTTTTTTGTTTTAAACTTTAAATTTTTTTAAAAAGCTGTTTATTTCTATAAGTTTGAAATTACTGGGATCTCTGGGTGGCACAGTGGTTTGGCGCTTGCCTTTGGCCCAGGGCGCGATCCTGGAGACCCGGGATCAAATCCCACATCGGGCTCCCGGTGCATGGAGCCTGCTTCTCCCTCTGCCTGTGTCTCTGCCTCTCTTTCTCTCTCACTGTGTGCCTATCATAAATAAATAAATAAAATTTTTTTAAAAAGTTTGAAATTACTTATTTCCCTTTATGTTGCATATAGAATATATGTATATATAGAATAAAGATCTTCATTAAATATTTCCTAACTCTGTTTTTTTAGTTCAAGGGTTCTTTACCAGGGATCCAGTGTCCATGGATAGAATTCAGAGAATTTCTTTTTTTTTTTTTTTAAGATTTTATGTATTTATTCATAGGGACACAGCTAGAGAGACAGGCAGAGACACAGGCAGAGGGAGAAGCAGGCACCATGCAGAGAGCCCGACGTGGGACTCAATCCCAGGTATCCAGGATCACGCCCTGGGCTGCAGGCGGCGCTAAACCGCTGCGCCACCGGGGCTGCCCAATTCAGAGAATTTCCATGTGGAAAAAATTACATCTTTATTTTCACTAGCCTCTAACTGAAAGTTATCATTTTCTTCAATTTGAAATATAGTCCATAAACAATATTAGCAATATTTGTAATTTTATCACCAAAAGAAAAGTCAGATATTTATATATATAACATCATAATTTCTGCAGACATCTTTCAAGTAATATTTACACTTGTCACTACTTCAAATTTAAGGTAGTTATTAATTCTTGTTAAAAGAAATGCATGTATTACTGTGGCACAAATATATATTTTAATATTTTAATGACTGTATTTCAATAAAATTGGTTTCCTTTGTATTCCTATATATTTTATTTTATGTATTTAAAAACATTATTTTGAGAAGGTGTTTATAGGCCTCACCAGACTTATGAAAGTTAAGACCTACCCAAGTTTTTGTTCCATTTACAGTTCTTGAAAAATTGTGTGCAAAATAAAAACTAAAGAATAATCAGTTAAATATTTTTTAATAAACACTTTCATTTTCCTTCTTCTTATTTTTTTAAGTAAGCTCTATGCCCAATATGAAACTTGAACTCACAACCCTGAGACCAAAAATCTCATGCTCTATGGACTAAGTCAGCTCTTGACTAAGTTTTCTTTTTTAAAGATTTTATTTATTTATTCATGAGAGACACAGAGAGAGAGAGAGAGAGAGAGAGAGGCAGAGACATAGGCATTGGGAGAAGCAGGCTCCATGCAGGGAGCCTGATGCGGGACTCCATTCTGGGAGTCCAGGATCACGTCCTGGGCCAAAGGCAGGCTCTAGACCACTGAGCCACCCAGGGATCCACTAAATATTTTTTAATTACAATGTTTTTCTACACTTTTTAAAAAAATATTTTATTTATTTATTTGAGAGAGAGCAAGAGAGCACAATTGCGGGGGGCGGAGGGGAGGTAAAGGGAGAGGGAGAAGCAGACTCCCTACTGAGCAAGGAGCTGGATGTGGGGCTTGATCTCAGGACCCTGGAATCATGACCTGAGCCGAAGGCAGACACTTAACCAACTGAGCCATGAGGCTCAGTTTCTCTACACTTTAGATGGTAGTTGTATATTATGTTCCTGTTTTTACAGTTAGCAATTCTTGCTCCTTAAAATGGTCTTTATGGGGGATCCCAGGGTGGCTCAGCGGTTTGGCGCCTGCCTTTGGCCTGGGGTGTGATCCTGGAGTCCCGGGATCGAGTCCGGCGTTGGGCTCCCGGCATGGAGCTTACTTCTCCCTCCTCCCGTGTCTCTGCCCCTCTCTCTCTCTCTCTCTCTATGTCTATCATAAATAAATAAATAAATAAATAAATAAATAAATAAATTTTTTAAAAGATTTATTTACTTATCATAAATAAAGAAATCTTTTTTAAAATATTTATTTACTTATCATAAATAATTAAATCCTTTTTTTTTTAAGATTTATTTACTTATTTATTTATGATAGACATAGAGAGAGAGAGGCAGAGACACAGGAGGAGGGAGAAGCAGGCTCCATGCCGGGACTCCAGGATCGCGCCCCGGGCCAAAGGCAGGCGCCAAACTGCTGAGCCACCCAAGGATCCCCAATAAATAAATCTTTAAAAAAATGTTCTTTTTGGGGGTCCCTGGGTGGCTCTGTTGGTTGAGCATCTAACTATTGGTTTCAGTTCAGGTCATGATCTGGGGATAGTGAGATTGATCTGGGGATAGTGAGATTGAACGCCGCATGGAGCTCTGGGCTCAGTGGGGAGTCTACGTGAGGTTCTTTCCCTCTTCCTTTCCCTTCCCTTCTGCCTCTCCTCTAGCTCATGCACATACCCTCTCCCTCTCTCTCTCTCAAATAAATAAATAAATACATAAATATCTTTAAAAAATTATTTATGGAGAATGAACCAAATATAGTGAAATTAGTTTAAGTTCATTTAAGATAAACTAATTATATCATCTCACACATTTTTCATGTCATAGGCATGAACTTAATAAATTTTATTTATTTATTTTTTAGAAGTAGAAAGGCTGGATGGAGAGGAAAAGAGAGAATCTTACTTAAGCAGGCTCCAACCCAGCAAAGAGCCCATCTTGGGGTTCCATCTCACAACCCTGAGATTATGACCTGAACTGAAATCAAGAGTCAGTTATTTAACTGACTGAGTCACCCAGGTGCCCCCAAATATAAAGTTCTTACTGCATCTTCAGAATCTGTCTACTATTCTAGAGCAGTTGGAAGGAAGCTCAATCTGAGTTAGATTAAAAGTATCAAAAAAAAAAAAAAAAAGTATCAGTAATGGACTTTTTTTTTTTTTTTTAAGTAGGCTCTGCACCCAGCGTGAAGCCCAGTGCAGGGCCTCAACTCCCCAACCCTGAGATCAAGACCCGAGCTGAGGTCAAGAGTAGGACACTTAATTGACTGAGCCATCCAGGTGCTCCAGTAATGGACTATTTTAAATAAGATGCAGTTTGGTTATTTTGTTCAGGTTGGCTTAATTATTTGCCCCCAAAAGATTCTGGCCAAATTCCTGTGACTAGGTAAAAATAATTTGAATTAGTATTTTATGATCATTAAAATTATTCTTCTAAAGTTCTTGAAAACAGATTGTGTCTTAAGTATTTGTCTACCTTAAAAAAATTACTGAATCCTTTAATGTGCAACAATATAATCTGAGCCCTTAGGATATTAATAATCTAGTAGTGTCTTCATGAAAGTTGCCAGAGCCCTTCACCAGCATACTACAATTTACATCCTCATGATAGATTAAAATAGTTACCTAAGGATAAGAAAAGAATGGTATGTGGGTAATGATACAAAGTTGAAAAGAGATATTTATTGAGTGTTTATATGCCATCATATTACAAAAGGGAAAGGGTATAAGGGAACTTAAAATGACAATGTATGTAAAACAAGATGGTGACAAAACAAACATGACAGATTTCTTAGGTTGACCAATTCTCATACAGTTATATCTATAGCGCATTATTAACTTATGTAGCAAATATTTTCCAATATCTTCAAAGTTAAAAAAATAGAGAACCAAACTATATATTCTGTTAGTAGAGCAAATACAATGGTCACGACACACTTATTTTTACTATTATAGCAGGTAAAATTAAATTAAGAGAAAGTGTTTCAATTTTTTGGACTTGTTATAAAATGAAGAGGTCTAGATTTCTGGGTAAGAGGGATAACTAGCAATCCCACAGTGATTTCCACTGTTTCTTGCCATCCGAATATATCCTTGGTCACCAAAGTTGAGGCCCCAGCTTTAGAAAAAGAAATAACACAAAATTACAAATGAATATAATTAAATCACATTATCAAATTTTTATCTCCTAGATTGTTTTTCTCCTAAAGTGATTATATATGAAAAGCTAAGCTACAAAACAAAATTAGAACAAAATAGTATAACAATTTCCCCAGGGCTTTTAGGCAATTTTCAAAGGATAGTTTGGAAGGCTTTAGTGCTATATTGATGAAGAGACTTAATACCTAAGGAAAACAATATAAATTCCAACCCAAACCTTTAATCCTCCTACTTTGTAAATACACTTCCTGCAGGGAAAGGGTGTTATTGTTCTTTCCAAGGCCCCACCTCTAAATGTTTTTGCATAACAGGACCATAGGCTATTATTTTCTATCAAACTTAGATCCCTCCCTTTTTTTAAGATTTTAATTTATTTATTCATGAGAGACACAGAGAGAGAGAGAGAGAGAGAGAGAGGCAGAGGGAGAAGCAGGCTCCATGCAGGGAGCCAGACGCAGGACTCGATCCCTGGTCTCCAGGCTCACGCCCTGGGCCGAAGGTGGCACTAAACCGCTGAGCCACCAGGGCTGCCCCCCCCCCCCCCCCTTTTTAAAGATTTTATTTATTTATTCACAAGAGACACAGAAAATAAACAAATACTTATTTATTCACAAGAGAGCCAGAGACATAGGCAGGGGGAGAAGCAGGCTCCATGCAGGGAGCCCCATATGGGACTAGATCCTGGGACTCCAGGAATACGACCTGAGCCAAAGGCAGATGCTCAATCGCTGAGCCACCCAGGCATCCCTCAAACTTAGATTCCTTTAGAGAATGTCAATTAAGAAATATTTTTGACTGGCTGTTAGACTACATGTTGGCAAATTGAATTTAAATATATATATTTTTAAAAGAAATATTTTTGAATGACTACTATGGAAAAGGCATCAGGTAGGAAATTCCAAAGTAAATAATAAAAAGTGCAGCTCTCAAACAGCTTTTTGACCTAGAAGTGGAGCTGAGGTAAGACTTTCTCATAGGGCAGCCCAGGTAGCTCAGCGGTTTTGCACCACTTTCAGCCCAGGGCCTGATCCTGGAGATCCAGGAGACATGGAGACAAAGTGTGTATCTCATAGATTATCTTAAAAATTAAGTGAGAAAATGTATTTAAAATATTTGCACACTAAATACTCAGTAAGTAGAGGTGGCTATGTTTGCTGTTATCCAAGTTTGAGTACATTTGATTGGACTCAAGTAGAGTCCATCCCCTTTTTAAAAAAATACAGCCTTGGGCAGACCGGGTAGCTCAGCAGTTTAGCGCCGCATTCGGCCCAGGGCCTGATGCTGGAGACAGGGATCAAGTCCCTCAAGTCCCACGCCGGGCTCCCTGTATGGAACCTGCTTCTCCATCTGCCTGTGTCTCTGCCTCTCTCTCTCTCTGTATTCTCATGAATAAATAAATAAAATCTTTAAAAAAAATACAGCATTTTTCTAGGGTAAATAACAGTCCAGTTTGGGACAATTCTAGCTTTAAAAAAAAGTACTATGGCCTGGGAACCCCATTAGTCTTTGACAAAGTAAGATTGTTGGCCACCTACCTTCTCCTTGTATATTATAGATTTCTGACTTGTTAGACATTCTTTCTAGAATGTATGCCAGTTTCCTTTGTAATAAACTACACTTCTGAGCTTCTTAGGCTGTGCCAGATACTATTCTAGGCATTATTAAGATTATGGAGGTAAACAAGATAGACAAAGTCTTTTCAAAGCCTACATAGGAAACATACAATGAACAAATAAATAATGTGATAAAATGTAAGTACTATAAAGAAAAATAAAGCAGAATAAGGGGAATCAGGGCTACATTTTATTTTTATTTTTATTTTTTTTAATTTTTATTTATTTATGATAGTCACACAGAGAGAGAGAGAGAGAGAGAGAGAGAGAGGCAGAGACACAGGCAGAGGGAGAAGCAGGCTCCATGCACCGGGAGCCCGACGTGGGATTCGATCCTGGGTCTCCAGGATCGCGCCCTGGGCCAAAGGCAGGCGCCAAACCGCTGCGCCACCCAGGGATCCCCAGGGCTACATTTTAGAAGGAGTTGTCAGGGAATGCTTCTCTGAGGAAATATTTGACCAAAGACAATAAAGTGAAGGTGCAAATAATGCAAAGTTCAGGAAAAGGAGCTGTAATAATCTTGATGTGTGAGAAATAGCAAGTGTACCTTGAGAAAAGGTACTGAAAAAAAAAAGGCTAGTGTTCTTGAAGCTGAGTGAAACAGGTGAATGTAGTGGGAGATGTGGCTGGAGAGACAAGCTGAGGCCAGAAATTGCCATGGTTTCATAGGTAATGGATTTATTCTGAATGTGAAGGAAAGCCATTAGAGCATTTGGGGCAGGAGAGTCACAAAATCTGGTGTATGCTTTAGAAAGATCAATCTGGTTACTGTGTAGAGGATTGACTGTAAGCGAACAAGAGGGGAAGTGACTACCAGTTAGGAGATTATTGCAGTAGACCAAGAGAAAGATGGATGGTGACTTGAACCACAGTGGTAACAGTAGAGATACTGAGGAGTGGTAAGATTTGGGAAAATTTAATGATGATAGAAATAACAGTATTTGCTAATGATGTGAGAGGTATCAGATGAAGAAAGAAAGGATGCCTCCAATAATTTTGACCTACCGCAAATGCTGTTTGGCATTTATTGAGGTAGGAAAAACTGGAGCAGTAGCAGGGAGTCAAGTGCTCTATTTTAGATATGTTAAGTTAAAGAGACCTATAGATACTCAGGTGCAGAGGTCAAACATGGAGTCTGGAGCTCAGGAAAGAGGTTAGGGCTGAAGGTACAAAGTTGAGAGTCATCAGCTGTTTGTTGTTTAAAACCATGACACTAAATGAGATCATCTAAAGAATTAGCATAGAGAAATTGAGGCCCCTGGTATTATAATATTTAAAAGTGAAGAAGAATAAAAGGAACTAAGATACTCAGGAGACTGAGAGGTAAAATAGGACAAAAACCAGGAGTGTATGGTCCCCTGAAAGTCAAATAAAGTGCTTCAGAAAGCAGAGTTAAACATACAGTAAACGTTAAGAGTACAGGAGAGATGAGACCTCAAAACTATTTCATGAAGCAAAACGGAGGTGATTGCTAATTTTAACAAGAGTGATTTCATTGGAGTAGCGGGAATAAATAATCTTATTTGAGTTATAAACCAATATGTATATTCTTTTTTTTTTTAAAGATTTTTTTTTTTAATTTATTCATGAGAGATACAGAGAGAGAAGCAGAGACACAGACAGGGAGAAGTGAGTTCTCCGCAGGCAGCCTGATGCGGGACTGGATCCTTGGGCCAGGAATCATGCCCTGAGCCAAAGGCAGACGCACAACCGCTGAGCCACCCAGGAGTCCCAATATGTACATTCTTAATCTCTTTGTAGAGAAATCTCTAAGAAAAATCATTAGATTATAACTTTTTCCTTTTTAAACTCTTACCCAGCCTTTGATTCCATGGAGAGGAGGCAATACATATGAATTTAATGTAGAGCCCTATGATGTTTAATGTAGAACATTAACTCTAAGAGTCAGGATCTCTTGAAAGATCAGACAGTAGCTTTCAGTGAAGAAAAATGGAATATGTTCTTTTTTCCAACTTGTACTTTAATAACTTAATCCACTTATGGATCAAAAGGAGGCATTTCTGTCCCCCATCCATCATCTCCATCAATTTACTTCATTATCTAGAGGCTCATTTATTTTGCAATATTTATCTTTTTTTTTTTTTTTTAAGATTTATTTATTCAGAGAGAGCGAGAGAGAGGCAGAGACACAGGCAGAGGGAGAAGCAGGCTCCATGCAGGAAGCCTGACGTGAGACTCGATCCCGGGACTCCAGGATCACACCCCGGGCTTCAGGCGGTGCTAAACCGCTGCGCCACCGGGGCTGCCCTGCAATATTTATCTTGGAGAGTTCACCAGATATTGCTTAAAAGGTGTTCTGGGTGCTTTCTTAGTTTTTGGGTGTGTGTGTGTGTCTGTGTTTAAGGTTACCATGAGCTTATGGTTAATGCCTTTAATTTTTTCCCCCAGGTAAAAATTAATCTATGCCCAAAAGCTATGGGCCTTCATCACTCACTGATCTGTAGATTAGATTAAACTCCCCTCCTTTGGAAAAAAAGCATAATTGACATACAATATCCTATTAGTTTCAAGTGAATATCACAGTGATTTGATATTTTTATACATTACAAATGATCCTCATGATAAGTATAGTTACCACTCATCACCATACAATTACAATTGTTATTGTTAATATTGTTATTACAATATTATTGACTATATTCTCTATACTGTACATTATATCCCCATGACCTATTTATTTTATTTTTTAAAAAAGATTTTATTTACTTATTCATGACAGACAGAGAGAGAGGCAGAGACACAGCAGAGGGAGAAGCAGGCTCCATGCAGGGAGCCCGACGTGGGACTCGATCCAGGGTCTCCAGGATCACGCCCCGGGCTGAAGGTGGTGCTAAACCACTGTGCTACCGGGGCTGCCCTCGATGGACATTTAAAGATTTTATTTATTTATCTGAGAGAGAGAATGCATTCATACAGGAGGGAGGGGCAGAAGGGGAGGGAAAGGGAGAAGGAAAGAATCTCAAGGAGACTCTGAGCTAAGTGTGGAGACTGATGCGGGGCTTGATCTGAGATCAGGACCTGAGCCAAAACCAAGAGAGGCTTAACCCAGGTGCCCCAAGGGAACTACTATTCTAACCAAGAATTCTTACTGCTGTTACTCACTATGCTATAGTGAATTATATAAAGAAGCTAAATACCTATGTTCAGAAAGATGAGAAAAATTCAGGGACATGTATCAATGTTACATATCTCCCAGAAAGACTAAGTATAAACAAAAGGAAGATATAAAAGATGATAAGAGATCATTAAGAAAGGTCAGATGATCTAAGAGGATTTTGCTTGAGTCAACCTCTTGCAGAGTCTGGAATTCATGTCCATGTCCATATCCAGTCTCTCCTTGTTAGTACTCAATGCCAGTGATCACTGTGGTCTCTTGTAATTTGGTCCCTTTCTATCTCACTTCTCTAACAGTCATCTTATACTACAACCTTTATAAAAGAAAAAAAAAAAAAAGAACATGCAGTTTCCTTAACTCATTTAGTTTTCTCACTGTGGGCTTTTGCACCTTTCCTCTGCCTTGATTGCTCTTTTTCATGTGACAAATTCCTTCTCGTCTTTTAATACTCATTCAAATAACCTAGCTAAAAAGGCCTTTCCTGACTTCCCATGTTAGGCCAAGTACTCTTCTGTGCTTCTACACGCTTAATGTTTACCACATTCTATTGCAATGTTCAGTACATGCAACTATCTGTTTTTCTGACTCTATAAGACTATGGGTAACTCAAAGGATGATAAAAAGGCTGTATTTTTCATTGCCAAATCTGCTTGGCACTCTGTCACTTGGTAAATACTCAGTATATGTTTGTTGAATCAAGGTATGAATAAAGATGCAAAAATGAATAAGAGACTATTCTACCTTTAAGAAGTTTATATTCTAGTGATGGAGCATATTTTACAGAAATAGCTAGAATTTATAAGGCATTTCTAAAGCTTAGAATTTAGAGAAACAATTCTGAGTAAATTAATGGAATATGGAGGAGATAGCATGTGAGGTAGGTTTTAAGAATGAATAGAATTTTTAGTGAGGTTTTTTTCATTCTAAAAGTAATGATACTTGTTAAAGATTTTTGAAAATACATAAAGGTAGAAAAAGATAATCATTATTAACATCTGGCATAACACCTTCCGGTCCTTTAGTATAACATAAATCAGAGAAATTGGGCATACTATTTTAAATTTAATATTTGTATTACATTTAAATTTAATATTTATATTACATATAAATTTTATGTTTATATATATTCTCCATTTAAACATATATTCCAAGTATTTTATTAGGTTATTAATAATCGTCTGAGTAAATATAATTCCTAATACATGGGCTTGATTGTGTAATAGTTTAATATTGTCCCTACGTTAGACATTCTTGGTTGCTTACTGGTTTTCACTATCAAAGAAGAATGAATGAATGCTACAATTTACATAAGTTGGCTATGAAGTTTCCCCATGTTTAGGATTATTTTCCTCATATAGATTCCAAGAAATGAGAAAAAATTGGACAAAGAATGTGAATAGTTAAAACGTTCTTGATTCATATTGCTTTCAAGAAGGATTGTAACAATTTATTCTTCCACTAGAATGCATGACAGTGCCCACTTCACCATTAACAATTGGGATTTTGGTAGGCAGCAATGGGCTTTAAGGGCATTTCAGGAAGCTGAAACAGCACAAGTAAAGAAGTAGTAATAGCTAAATGCCTATAAACTTAGGGAATGATGAGTAAGTAGTTCACTGTGGCCAGAGTGTAAATATGGAGGCATGAGAACATAGGGAAAGAAAAGTCTAGAGAGCTATGCTGGAAACTAGATGATGGAGAATCTTGAATGCCTGGCTGGGCATTTGTACTTCATTATGATGATAATGGTAAACTATTTAAAATTTTTGAAAATGGGTTTATATGATCTATATTTTAAAAATTTACTTCCATAGCTGGGTGACAGTAAAATCTGGATTGGAACAGGAATAGAAAGAAGTATAAAATAAGGTTCAAAGGCCAAATGAATAAGGCTTGTGGATTGAGGGAGAAAAAAAAAGAGTCTAAGATGATACCAAGGCTTTGATAACATGAAGATGGTGATGAATTACTCAAAACAGGGAGTGATTTTTCCCTTGGGATTATTCTAAAATACTTTTGAGGGGTGGAGGATGGAATGGGAGTTTACATGGAAGGAGAGAGGGAATTTGAATTAGACTTGTTGAGAGAGAGAGAGAGAGAGTGTGTGTGTGTGTGCGTGCGTGTGTGTGTGTGTGTATGTGTGTGTTGTGAGTCATAGGGTAGGCAGGTGGGAATTTTGGATTTTTTTTTTAAAGATTTATTTATTTGAGAGAGAGAGATAGCATGCACACATAGTGGGGAGGGGCAAAGGGAGAGAATCTTCAAGCAGACTCCCACTGGGCATGGAGTTGTGGGGTGCAGGGCTTGATCTTATGACCCATGAGACCGCAACCTGAGCTGAAACCAAGAGTCAGTTGTTTAACTGACTGAGCCAACCCAGATGCTCTGGAAATTTGGATTTTTCGCTAAAGCTGTCAAGTTGGAAGTTGGACATGGAAGGTTGTTGCTTAGTAGAGAGGTTATTTTTAGAGATTGTGAATTTGGTATCATTCACATAGTGGCAGTAGTTGAAACTCAAGTTGCAGATGAGTTTGTTTTAGTACAGCTGGAGCTGGAGCATAAGGGACAGGTGGAAGAAAATAAGAAATGAGGCTAAAACTAATACTAATATAGCAAAATGAGTCAGGATAGTGTTATGTCATAGATGCCAAAGAAATAAATACAGCAGAGAGTTTATAAAGAAGAGAAATTTTTCACATTTCTGTGCTATTACATATCCTTTTTGGGTGATTGGGCAATTTATTTTCCTCCTAACACGTGAGCAATTCCACTCATCTGAAAACTTAATGCAAGTAACTAGTGCCTTCTCTGTGAAACTTTTAGGCAGTTAGGCATCTCCTCATCCACGGCCCCATAGCCATTGAGAGACGTCTATCATTATACCATGATGGGTTGTATTTTATTGTTAAAATATATCTAATTCCCCACTGGACTGTCATGTGAGCTTCTTTGGAACAGGATGATTTCTCATTAATTTTTGTATCTCCAGGGCTTGGATAATGCCATCACATTGTAGATGCCTAGTAAATTCTCATCAACTGAATAAGTGCTGAAAATAGGTTTTGAATTTAAACATTAAAAGATATAAATGGTCTTCAAGAAGAACGGTTTCAATAGAGATGGGAAGTCAACAAGAAAACATATACAGGGAGCCCTGGTGGCTCAGCGGTTTAGTGCCGCCTTCAGCCCAGGGCCTGATCCTGGAGACCCAGGATTGAGTCCCACGTCAGGCTCCATGCATGGAGCCTGCTTCTCCCTCTGCCTGTGTCTCTGCCTCTCTCTCCTCTGTGTCTCTCATGAATAAATAAATAAAATCTTTAAAAAAAAGAAAACATAAACAAACAATATACTGTAGGAACCAGACAAGAGAAAAGATGTAAGTGAAAAATAATGCTTCATATAAAAATGTTATCACTTATCCAGGCCCAAGCTTATCAGTGCTGTGAATAGATTACAAGTGAACCAGGATGTTGTATCCCTCAACTACTTCCCAATAGGCCATACAAATACTACCATCTTTTTTGTGTGCCATGTATTGTGCTAAGGATTCAAGGACAATACAAATCTTTACCCAAAAGGGGCATACAGAATATTAGAGGGATAGATAGGTAAATATACATTTTAAATATAATGTATAAAATACTCCAGTATGCATAAGACATTTGGGAAGCATAGGAAAAAGTCATTTTACTAGCCCAAGGATTTAAAGGGAAATTTCTGGTATGGAGAATGCCTTAGCTGGTTTTAGAGGAAAAGGAGGAATAAACCAAGTGAGGAAAAAGAATACTCCAGGCAAAGAGAACAGTATAACCAAGATATGAAGATATTAAAGGTAAAATGATATATATGGGAACTCTGTGTAGAGTTCAATTTAACTGGAAAGAAAAGTGTGAAATAAGTGTCAACAATTGAGCCTGGCAAGGCAGGCAGGGACCACAACATAGATGACTTGTCTTCTCTACTAGGGAACATTAATTTTATATCAAATGGTACTCTGTAGAACAGGTATAAGCCCAGTTTGTCATATTTGAAACAAACCAGTTTGGAAGCAGCACAAAAGATGGGTTTGAGAGTAAAGGAGACCAGTTTGAAGGCTATAGGAATAGTTTGGGCAAGAGACATCTGTACCAAAGCAATAATGGAAGAAATGGAGAGGGGACAGAAGCAAGGACAGATACATGGAAAACTAGTTTGACTTGTTGCTTGATTAGATCTGGAGGGGCCTACAACAAATCCATAGTATCTAATTGAGTGACTTTGTTGTGTGTTATTGCCATTTAGTGATATAGGAAGTTCTGGGGAGGACAATAGGGTAGAGAGGGTTCTGAATTCTTTGGACATATTGAATTTGGAGAAACTAAGATGCATAGAAATGGGTATGTCCAGATAAATAAGTCCAAATTTCAGAGCAGAGGATAGAGCTAGAGCTGAGATTTGAAAGCTATCAGCATATAGGTTATAGCTAAAATCCTAAGAATGGAGTGATAGTACCCAGGAAAAATGTAGGCTAAGAAGAATAATGAGCAGGGTGCCTGGGTAGCTTAGTTGGTTAAGTTTCTGCTTTCAGCTCATGTCATGATCCCAGGGTCCTGGGGTATAGCCCTGCATTGGGCTCCCTGCTCAGCAGGGAGTGTGCTTTTCCCTCTCCCTCTGCCTCCCCACTCCCGCTCCCCATTCCCCATTTGTGCTCTCTGCTCTCTCTGAAATAAATAAATAAAATCTTAAGTAGAAGAAGAAGAAGGAAGAGGAGGAAGAAGAGGAGGGGAAAGGGGGGAGGGGAGGAGGAGGAGTGTACTGGGGAAAGGATGGAGCCCTGGAGGAAAGACCAATATTTAGGGGCTGAGCAAAGGAATAGATATTTATAAAGGAGACTGAGAAAGAATTATCAAGTATTCTAGAAGATAAATCATGAAAACAAACTGCTGAAGCCAGAATAGGAAGTGAAGAAATAGGGGCACTGAGTAATTAATTTAGAATGTCACTTCATAAGAAGCTATAAATGTTTATCATTGTCATTATCATGATCCTCATCATCATAATCTTAGGAATGCATTTTTTGAAGCTCCTTTGAATTCCTTATTTTAATTAAATATACATTAAAGTGCAAATATATTACCTGTTTTTCACAAGCCAGTAGTCTCTCCCATTAAGGTTACCATAGCCAACCACTAATACTCCATGATTCACATTCTGAGTACAGGATGGTTCATAGTAGACACCTGAGAATAAAATACAGGTGAAGAAAAAGAGTGAATGGTACGTGGCAATGAAGGACATTTGAAAATGCCATTGCTTTTAGTAGACTATTTTATATACATGGTAAGTTAAATTATAATTTTAGAAACATATACTCTCATTAAACTAGAGTTTATAATTCTTTGCCATCAATGCTGTATTTGTCAGTTTTCTTGCCAAGTTTGGTATCAGTTCAATCACAGCTCCCTTGGAAATCTTTGATAAACAGCTACTTTTATCTAAATTTTTAAGGATCTTATTTATTTATTTATTTATTTACTTACTTACTTACTTATTTGAGAGAGAGAGAGAGCGAGAGCTCTCAAGTGACCATGAGCAGTGCGAGGGGCAGAGGGAGAGAGAGAATCTCAAGCAGACTCTGTGCTGAGCACGTACAGCCTGACACGGGGCTAAGTCTCACTACTCTCAGATCATGACCTGAGCTGAAATCAAGAGTTGGACATTTAACCAATTGAGACATTCAGCACCCCCTTTTTCTAATTATTTTTAACTTAGATCTCTATATAACAGAGTCAATATAATTGACTCTTCAATTACTGTATTTCTTTGTATATATTCCTAAATTGTTTATTCTCTATATTTTTATGCTTTCCTAGATGAAATGATCTTTAGGGTGAGATTTTTTTAAAAATCAGTATAGCCATTTATTTATTTATTTAAAGATTTTATTTATTCATTCATGAGAAACAGATAGAGAGAGAGAGAGAGAGAGGCAGAGTCACAAGCAGAGGGAGAAGCAGGCTCCATGCAGGGAGCCTGATGCAGGACTTGATCCTGGGACTCCAGAATCAAGCCCTGAGCCCGAAGGCAGGCGCTAAACCGCTGAGCCACCCAGGGATCCCCCATTTACTTTGTTTAACACAATGCTCTAACACTGGTGGGTGTTCTCCTTGTATACTGCAATACTATACCTACGGTGCACAGTGGCTACAGGAGTTAGGAGCCCAGGCTCTGGAGTCAAAGTAGCATGGTTTCTAATCCTAGCTAGCTGATCACTTCCAGACTATATGACTTTAGGCAAATTAACTGTCTAAGATTTGTTCATCTGTAAATAAGGGTTATTGTGAGGATTAAATAAGATAATGCAGAGAAAGAATTTATCATAGTACTTGGCATGTAGTAGTAGTAAGTTTTGATGAGTATTACTTTACTAATTAGAACTGGGTATAAAACATATACGCAAAATGGAGGATTTTGTTTAACCTGAACACTCAGAGTTGAGGTGATGGGGAATGATAATATTCTTTCTTGTGATGCAGGGGCAGCATATAACAAAAGGATAATATATCAGAGTTTTTACCACTTCTGTACAGGAAGAAAGAATAGTGGCTCGCATCTATAGCCACAGACACAGGTCCTTTATTGGCCACAGCTTCTTTTAAGGCATCTTCACTGCCAAAGGGAAGTTCAGTATACTTTGAACATGTGGCAGCTCGATTTTTTGAGTCATATCTGCACTTTCCATTCTGCAAAAAAAGGTATAAATCAGATAAAGAAGTATACTTCAACTTCCTTTATAAATCACCAACATCCTAAGTCTGGATTTCAAATATGTTTT
The DNA here is from genome assembly GCF_048418805.1 of Vulpes vulpes. Lineage (NCBI taxonomy): Eukaryota > Metazoa > Chordata > Mammalia > Carnivora > Canidae > Vulpes > Vulpes vulpes. The sequence continues at coordinate 51,967,674 of NC_132787.1, read as the reverse complement.
CTTTCCTAATTTAGTTTTTCAAATGTCTAAGTTTCCTTCCTCCTTTTAAAGAAAGAAAAATAAAATCTTCCAAAACAGTTCAATGTTTCACCAGTAACAGAGGAAATACGTAACTATTATATTGTTTTAAATTGTGAACATCTTCATGCATGCATCATAACATCCCTTAGACTCTCAAGTGGATTATGGGAGTATACTATGTAAAGATCATGAACTCTATACTAGAACTTTAAAATCTTTTTTTAAAGATTTTATTTATTTATTCATGAAAAGCAGGCTCCCTGTGGGGAGCCTGATGTGGGATGAGATCCCAGGACCCCGGGATCACACCCTGAGCCAAAGGCAGACATTCAACCACTAAGCCACCCAGGTGCTCTTAGAACTTTAAAATATTTTTGAAAATATAATACCTGCAAGATGATCTGCATTTTTTAAAGATTTTTTAAAAATATATTTATTTATTTATTCATGTAGACATAGAGAGAGAGAGAGGAGAGAGGCAGAGATAGAAGCAGACTCCATGCAGGGAGCCCGACGTGGGACTGGATCCCGGGACTCCAGGATCGCACCCTGGGCCAAAGGCAGGTGCTAAACCGCTGAGCCAGCCAGGGATCCCCAAGATTTTATTTTTATTTATTTACTCATGAGAAACACAGAGGCAGAGACACAGAAGCAGGCTCCATGCAGGGAGCCCATCGTGGGACTCGATCCCGGGACTCCAGGTTCACGCCCTGGGCCAAAGGCAGGCGCTAAACCGCTGAGCCACCCAGGGATCCCCTGATGATCTGCCATTTAAATGAAGGTTTATAAAGACCATGTAATCTGAAAAACATTTAGAGAGTATATTTTAATAGGAAAAGAGAGGTTATAGGGGTAGCCTGGATGGCTCAGCGATTTAGCGCCTTCGGCCCAGGGTGTGATCCTGGGGACCCGGGATCGAGTTCTGCGTCGGGCTCCCTGCATGGAGCCTGCTTCTCCCTCTGCCTCTCTCTGTCTCTTTCTGTGTCTCTCATGAATAAATAAGTAAAATCTTAAAAAAAAAAAAAAAAGGAAAAGAGGTTATAAATTCACTTTTGTTGTGCATCCTTTTAAATGCTTAATAAGAAAAAGAACTTGAAAGAAATAAACCAAAACAATGGTGGTTAATGTAGGTTTTGGAGTGGTATTTTTTAACTTTTCTAAATTTTCTGTAATATGGATATGTTAATTTAATAAAATATGTCATGAGCTTGTGAAGAGGAAGAAGACAGCATTATGTAGTTAGTGTTTTGGTAGAAGATTGATGTTGTCAATGATCTGAGAATAAGGTTGAGCATGGGAGGCCATAGGAAAAACAAGTTGAAATGCCAGGTAGACAGAGAATTCTGAGGTTTATTGAAAATCCATTTCTTTAAGCATGAATTCTACTTGCTTAAAATCATTCTGTCTCTGATAAATTAAGACTATTGAATAAGGAAGAAAACTCTCAAAAATATAAGAATTCCTGATCAGGATTTTCATATACTGCTTCTCAAGCAATTGGCTCGGTTGTGAGTTTATTTCAGTTAGTAAGGGATAGCATAAAGTCATAGAATAGCACAAAAAGTTTGTGACATACCATGGCTTTGTAGGGATAGGAAGCTTCTGAATCAATGCCGTTGTTATCAATAATATACTGGAAAGCAGTTGTCATGAAACCGCCATTGCAGCCTTTATTCCCATATTTTTCAGTTGAGCAATCTACCAGGTTCTGTGCACTCAGAGACACCAGCTTTCCTGTTTTTAGCTTCAGTTGTGCTTCCAGGGCCCCCACAGCGCTGAAAGCCCAACAAGCACCACAAGAACCCTAAAATAGAGACAAAGTCACAAAGGCAATCATAAAAAGTCAGTAAGGAAGACTTCTATAACACAAACTGGGCACCTCCCAACACATGTCAGCTCCTCCCCCATTACAATTTCTTCATTTCTTAGACATGGACATGAAGACTAAATACTTGATTGTTCTCTTCTCAGAACAAGGTCCAATATTGATAGAGATTTGCAAATGGCTGAGCTCAAAGCATAATTGCCGTGGTCACATATATTAAGAAACAGTACTTACCGAGCATGTGCTAGATCCCAGCTATCTTTACCTATAAATGAGGTAGACAGTCATCTACAGTACAGTGATTTTGAGAGGAGCTAGGATGATTCTCTTGACCTAAAATACCCTTTCTCTTGTCAAATAAGGCCCGAAAATATAAGGTTAAATCGTTTCAAACATTTTTAGCTTCATAATTTTTTGATCAAAGATCTTTTACAGGGAAGCATAAACAAACAGAAAAACACAAAGCTGCTTTAGTTAAAAAAGGTCCAGAGCCCTATCATAATTGTTCTAATTCAGATATTCCTTCATTCCACCTTGTTCTCTACCCAAAGGAAGCAAATTTAATTTGATTTTTTAAAAGATTTTATTTATTTATTTATTCATGAGAGACACAGAGAGGGGTAAAAACATAGGCAGAGGAAGAAGCAGATTCCCTGCTGAGCAGGGAGCCTGATGCGGGACTCCATCCCAGGATCACGACCTGAGTCGAAGGCAGATGCCCAACCACTGAGCCACCCACGTGCCCCTGATTTTACTTTCGGTTTAAGCAAAATCACCCATTAAAATGCAAGCATGCAGAGAAAGGAGCTCGTTAAATTATTTATTTATTTGTTTGTTTATTTATTTATTATTTATTTATTCATGAGAGACATAGAGAGAGACACAGGCAGAGGGAGAAGCAGGCTCCATGCAGGGAGCCCAATGTGGGACTCGATCCAAGGTCCCCAGGATCATGTGCTGGGCTGAAGGCGGTGCTAAACCGCCGAGCCACCCAGGCTGCCCCTTGTTAAATTATTTATAGCTAACACCTAAACATGCATTGGATCTTCCCAAACTTTCTTTTTTCCCCCCAAACTTACATTTTATTTTACTTTATTTTTTAAAGTAGGCTCTATGCCCAACATGGGGCTTGAATGCATGATTCTGATGTTGAGAGTTGCATGCTCCTACTGACTAAGCCAGCCAGGTGCCCCCAAGCTTTTATTTTATTTTATTTTATTTTATTTTATTTTATTTTATTTTATTATTTTATTTTATTTATTCATGAGAGACAGAACGAGAGGCAGAAACACAGGCAGAGGGAGAAGCAGGCTCCATGCAGGGAACTTGACATGGGACTCGATCCCTGGTCTCCAGGATCATGCCCTAGGCTGAAGGCAGCGCTAAACCGCTGAGCCACCTGGGCTGCTCCCAAGTTTTTATTTTAGAGAAGCTCTAATAAGAAACCCAAAACTAATTACAAGAAAAATATCTAGGTAGAAAAGAATAAGATACTGGCAGTCCATTTACTTCTTAAATTTTACTTTCTTGGAGAGAAAATGAGTGAAAATATCAGTGAGGGTGACAAAACATGAGAGACACCTAACTCTGGGAAATGAACAAGGGGTAGTGGAAGGGGAAGTGGGCGGGGGGTTGGGGTGACTGGGTGATGGGTATTGAGGGGGGCACTTGGCCGGATGAGCACTGGGTGTTATGCTATATGTTGGCAAATTGAACTCTAATAAAAAAAATTTTTTTTTAATTTTTACTTTCTTCATTGGTCACCAGCCAGGGGATACTGCTTAGAACACTTAGATTCCTCTCCCTTATCCTGACCTCTGAGGTGATGCACGTGTTTTGCCCTTAGTTATCTCTAACTAATTGAGGATTTTTGCTGCTTTTTTTTTTTTTTAAGTAGGCTCTGTACCCAGTGTAGAGCCCAACCTGGATCTTGAACTCATGACTCTGAGATCAAGAGCTGAGCTGAGCTCAAGAGTCAGATGCTTAACCAACTAAGCCACCCAAGCACCCCTTAAAGCAAACTAACGGATATACAAAAACAGGAACAAATTTTTAAAAACTGTACTGTATTTCTTATTGTAACAATGCAAGCGTAGTCATGAGTTTACTTGACTGGTACAATTTATAAGCTACTCTCAGCTCTAGGTTTCTCCTCTCTTTCAACACTGAAATGGAGGAAGAAACCTCCTGATCGATACTCTCTCACACACAATACTGTTTCTCAAACAATTGGCTTGGTGGAAGGTCCAGTGCAGTTGATGGATAGTATGAGCACTAAAAGTCTGCCTTAAAGAACTCTATTTGCTCAATTCATAGTTTTATCTAATGTGGCTGTAACCATTGGTGTTCTATCAATTTAGATTTATATAAGTTTGGTAACTTACCCTAAAGGATTGTGAGTAATCTTTAGGCAATGTTTTCTAGAATTAATAAAAAACAAAAGAAATAGTAGCCTGAGAGTTTCAAATATTCCCCTAAAAAACATGTTAAGGAAAGTGGCCACAGTAGGACAAAACAAGAATTAAACGGTGGAAAATACATTAAAGTATGATATGTGGTCATTGTCCTCAAGGAATTTACAATTTATTTATTTTTCTTTAAAGAGTTATTTATTTATTTATTTATTTATTTATTTATTTATTTATTTATTTATGAGAGAGAGAGAGAGAGAGAGAGAGAGGCAGAAGCAGGCTCCATGCCAAGGCCGGACGCGGGACTTGATCCTGGGACTCCAGGATTGCGCCCTGGGCCAAAGGCAGGCGCCAAACCGCTAAGGCACCCAGGGATCCCCAGGAATTTACAATTTAAAATTTAGTTGGGGGGATCCCTGGGTGGCGCAGCGGTTTGGCACCTGCCTTTGGCCCAGGGCGCGATCCTGGAGACCTGGGATCGAGTCCCACATCGGGCTCCCGGTGCATGGAGCCTGCTTCTCCCTCTGCCTGTGTCTCTGCCTCTCTTTCTCTCTGTATGTCTCTCATGAATAAATAAATAAAATTTAAAAAAAAAGAAAAAAGAAAGAAAGAACATAAGGGAGATTCCACTGCCAAATTATGTAGCTAGACTAAGTATTGACAGAAAAGAAACTCTTCCTGGGGTACATAAGCCTGGGATGACAATACTCACCTGGTATTTCACTTCAGTAACACACCCCTTCTCTCTCCAGTCCACAGAATCAGGCAATTTCTGATTAGAGTTTGACCTATAAGTGACATTTCTCTGCCATTGGCTGGGAACTCTCAGGGAACCCATCAAAGATATCACTTCTTCACCAGTCTACAAGGCAAATATATTCACTTATGACCTTCTTTTCAATATTCTTTTTCTTTTTTTTTAAGATTTTATTTATTTATTTGAGAGAGAGAGAAAGAGAGAGACAGAGCATGGGCAGGAGAGAGGGGCACAGGGAGAGGGAGAAACAGACTTCCCGCTGAGCAGGGAGCCCAACGCCATCCCAGGACCCTGGGATCATGACCTGAGCCGGAGGCAGACACTTAACCAACTGAGCCACCCAGACACCCCTCTTTTCAGTATTCTAATAACTGTAACTTTTAATATATTTAACAACTGAGAAAATTAGTGGTAGTTGTGACCAACATGGGTACTGCTGTCTGATAGGGGAATTATCTGGATTTCTTTCACACTTTGTCTTAGCACCCAGTCAGGCATTGGGAAGAAGAAAATAGTAAAAACTAGAAGTTACAGGAAGGCAGATTTTTGGTTTAAAGCAAGGCCGAATTTTATAAAAGGGCTGTTTAAAAAGTGGACTGAACTGGTTTTCCTTTTGAGAAAGAATTACAAAAGAGACGCCTGCATTTAAATAAGAAATTTAATCTACCTGGGGTGTTCTCTTCCAAGAGGTACTATGATTCTTAATTTTGGTCTCAACAGTAAAGTTTTGTAGGGTAGAAAAAAATCTAAAAACTAATGGAGAGTATTTGTGATGTTAAAAACCCACACTCCCTCATTAAGAAAGCAGGTGGAACCATACTGAATTATCACTTTAGGGGTACCTAAGTATGGTAACTTACTCTAAAAGATTGTGAGTAATATTTAGGCAATGCATTCTAGAATTAATAAAAAACAAAAAGCAATAGTAGCCTGTGAGTTTCAAATATTCCTCTAAAAAATTTATTAAGGAAGGTGGTCACAGTACGACTAAACAAGGAATCTTCAAATTCTTCTGTCCTTAAATTCTACTGTTTTCTAACTTTGTACACACACACACACACACACACACACACACATATTACTTTGCTGTTTACCTTCAGATTGCCTTTGGGGAAATGGAAATCCTTCTTACCCATAGATGAAAGTAGGATTATTTGTAATTTACTTACCATGTCTCCCAGATGGTTCATGCCTAGATCATATGAATGCATTCCCATTGAGTGTTCCAGATTGTGAAGCATCACAAATTTTAGATTTTTTTCCCAGATGAGACGCCGTGCTACTTCCTCATTCTAAAATGTAAGGAAGAAGAACATAGTCACAGGCATATATGTTAAAGATATTGGAGGTTCAGTTCCAGACTACTGTGGTAAAGCAAATATCAGAATAAAGTGAATCAAATGAAGATTTTGGTTTCCCTGTGCATAGAAAAGTCATGTTTATACTATACTGTAGTTTATTAAGTGTGCAGTAGCATTATATTATATGAACTTTGAGATAAATTATAAGGGTAGGATACTAATCAAAAGTAATTTTCATTCATTCCAAGGGACTGGAGTCATTAAAAAGAGAGATAGTACTCATTTAACCAGATAATGGTGCTAACTGAACATCTAACTCTAGTTAACTTTGAAATTAGAGGCCTGTTTCTAAAGGGGACTGGATGAGGGTAAAATTCATCACTACTAAGAAAATGGGAAGCCTGGGTGGCTCAGGGGTTGAGCATCTGCCTTCAGCTCAGGGCGTGATCCCAGGATCCAGGATGGAATCCCTCATCGGGCTCCTGTGGGGAGCCTGCTTCTTCCTCTGCCAGTGTCTCTGCCTCTCTCTCTGTGTCTCTCAAGAATAAATAAATAAAATTTTTAAAATAAATAAATAAATAAAATCTTTATTTTTTAAAAAGTACATTTCTTTAAAAGATTTTTTTAAAAGATCCCAGATCCCGGATCCTGGGATCACGCTCTGAGCTGAAGGCAGATGTTCAACCACGGAGCTACCCAGGCGTCCCTAGAGGTTTTATTTTTAAGCAATCTCTATACCCAATGTGAGGCTCAACCCTACAATCCCAAGATTTAGAATTACATGCTCCACTGACTGAATCAGCCAGCTGGGCCTCAGAAGTATATTTTTTTAAGTAGGCACTATGCCCAACATGGGGCTTGAATTCAATGACCCTGACATTAATAGTTGTGATTAAGAGTCTACTGACTGAGCCTGCCAGGCATCCCCAAGCTTAGAAATATGATATAGTTAAAGGACTTAGTTATTTGAAGCACGAGGGTTAAGATCTTAAAAACCAGCAAGTATGCATTGAGAGGCACCTAGGTGGCTCAGTGGTTGAGTGTCTGCCTTCTGCTCAGGGTCCTGGGATTGAGTTCTGCATCAGGCTCCCCACAAGGGAGCCTGCTTCTTCCTCTGCCTATGTCTCTGCCTCTCTCCCTCTGCCTATGTCTCTTCTCTCTCTCACAGAGAGAGAGAAATTTACTCTCATGAATAAATAAATAAAATCTTTAAAAAAACGACAACCAATGAGTATGTATGCATTGAAGTAAAAGCAAAAGTACAAAGTGGGAATTGAAAGTAAAAAACATCTGGTAATGCTTCTATGTGCCCAGGACTGAAATAAGGTCTTTTTGTCCTTGAATATGTCCCTTGGCCTGGAATGTTCATTCGAGTTATGATTTTGTTTGCTCCCTAACTTCTATGAATTCTCGGCTCACACATCCAGAATTCAACCTTCAATGAGGGTGCTTCCTTAAGCATTCCATCATATATAGCGAATAATCTCTCTGAACCTCTCACAGCCATTTCCCAGAGGCCGCCAGCTCTAGGTCTCACTAGACCCCCAATGTCTTGCTTTATTTTTCTCTACTGCTCTTATCACCACCTAACATACTATATATCTGCTTATTTATTTACTTAGTTTCTGTCTTGCCTGCTGAGATATGAGCTCCACAAAAACAGGAACTTTGTTTTTTTCTTGCTATATTCTCTGGTACCAAGAATAGAATCTGGCAAGAAATGAGTGTGTAAGCATTTATGGAAAACATTGCTCATAAGAATCTAAGTTTCAGGAGGAGAAAGCATAGAATACTTGAGTAAAAGCAAATTGCTCACTAACCTCTTCCTTGTATTGTTTGCCGTAGGTTTTCTTCCAGAGATTCCAGTGATGATCCAGAGTGGGATCTTTATGTACTTGTGCCACTGCATAGGAGCACAAGGGAAGCAGCCCAACCAGCCATTTCCTTGTGTTAAAGGAAAGGTAACATAAGAGGAATAGTTGTTAGCTGCACATATTATGCCCATATTTTTTCATTAAAATAAATAGCAACATAAAGTCTGTCAGAAGGACAATAGAAATCAGAATTATAGAGGAAACTTTCTGTGATTTATTGTCACAGAGAGTAACGGTAGATTTATGACTCTAATACCACTTCTAATACTTTGTAGCGCTTTAAAAAGTAATTTTCAGAAATTTCTTAATATCTAGTATACCAAAGTTTTATCCAAGGTAGGGGGAATTGGGGAGTGGGGGGGAGGCTGGGATTTTACAGGATTTGCCAACAAATCTAATCAAGGGAAATTGCCACACACACACCCCTATCCGTAAGAGGAAGGCAAACTGAAAAATCAGTTTATCTAAATAAGTTTTGAATACAGGGGCTCTTCTTAACTGGTCTATTTATATATCCACAACATTTAGAGGTAGTTGAAAGACAACTCCTATGTATCGTTTTCAAATCCTAGAATCATTTAATTTTTAAGTCATTTTTCCAATAACGAAAATACCCACTTCAAAGGAAGCACTTAAGTAAATTTTTGAAAACACCACTTCTATATTTAATACAAAAAGACTTTAACAGTAATTCAGTGACTACCTTCCTCAAACTGGATTCTATTTTCTGTTTTATTTTAAATTCAAGAGAGCTGGAATTTTAGCCATGTCATTCTTCAAATTATATTCCAAAGAAAGTTATGTTTCAGGCACAGGTTTAGATGTATAAGCAGACATTAACTTTTCAAAAATAGATTCTTTTTAGTCAAAAAAAGAAGAGGCAAATTGAATGGCACAATATTTTAGTTTACTTCCTGAAACCAAAGATTTAAAGCCTGGCAAGCACAGCAAGCTAAAGACACAAACAGAGGGTTTAAAGATCAAACAGTAGAAAAAGAACAAACAGTACATACATGAAAGAACCTGCAGGTGCTCCCATACTAATAATGCCTGGTGGTGAATCCTCTCCAAAGATTTTAAGGCAGCAAAGAGACTTCAGTTAAATTGACTTTAAAAAGAAATCAGGCTTGTCACATGAGACATCCACAATGAGGAAGTGAACTTTCATTTCAGTTTCATTTAAAATTTAACTACATCAGCTATCTCTGGCCCTCACCCCTATGGTTTTGGAGACAAAGTGGGTACAGTAAGCCATCAAAAAGAGCCCCCAGTGGAGCAGATCAGTAGAACAAACTCAGCAAAATAGGAGCAGTGCCAATTTACCCTTTAATCCCTCATCATTTTGATAATTCACTTTACCTCAAAACACCAATTTTCAGATGGAAAAATTTATTTATGAGGAGATTAGGATTAAGCTCCTGAATCATCCAGCTTCCTCCAGAATTTCCTATGAAAACCTGTGACCATCCATCACTACTACTCTCTCATGCTCACTCAGCTATTCCTTGGTTCATCAATTCAAAATGTCTTTTTTTTTTTTTTAAGATTTTATTTATTCATGAGAAACACAGAAAGAGAGGGAGAGACATAGGCAGTGGGAAAAGCAGGCTCCCTGCAGGGAGCCTGATGCGGGACTCCTCCAGGGATCACACCCTGAGCTGATGCAGACACTCAACCGCTGAGCCACCCAGGCGTCCCCAAAATGTCTTTAGAGATAGTAATATGTATTAGGTTATTTATAGAAAGAAAAATATATCTAGGTACATCTAAGTGTTAGAATGGTTAGCTAAGTAGAGACAGGGGTAGGATGAACTAGCATTTTAAAAATAATTTGCATATTCTTAATTACTAATGAGGTTGAACATCTTTTAACACATCATGGACCATTCGAGTTTTCTGTGAAATGCCTCATATGTTTTGTTCATTTTCCTATTGTATTGTTGCTTTACTTAGTGTTTTGTAGTTTTATATATATATATATTCTGGCTACTAATCTTCCAACAGTTTTATATCCTAAAAAAATCTTCTCTCAGTCTTTCACAGATATCTAGCTTATATTGACTTTTTCTATATGAAATTTTACAATATTGATGTAGAAAAATTTATTCACTTTTACCTTTGATATATGCTTTTTTGGTCTTATTTAAGAAAATGTTTTCATTCCAATATAAAAAAGATACACTCATTTAATCCTCATAGTTTTAGAATATTATATTTTTCTTTTTTATGGTCATTGCTTTTAGGTCTTTATTTCATTTGGAATTTAGTTTTTGTTTATGATATGAAGTAGGGAGCTTATTTATTTGTTTTCCCATTGTGATGGGAAACCTCTATCATATACCAAATTCCCATATATACAAAGGTCAGTTTCTGAGCTCACCAATTTGCTTTCTTTCTATTGCTCTTTCAATAACACACACTTTTAATTAAAAAGTTTTTTTTTAAAGATTTTATTTATTCATTTTTTTAAAGATTTTATTTATTTATTCATGTGAGATACAGAGAGAGAAGAAGAGACACAGGCAGAGGGAGAAGCAGGCTCCATGCAGGGAGCCCGATGTGGGACTCAATCCCAGGACTCCAGGGTCAGGCCCTGGGCCAAAGGCAGGCACTCAACCACTGAGCCACCCAGGGATCCCCAATTAAAAAGGTTTGTAAATCTTTTGAAGTCTAGTAGGACAAGTTACCCCTGTAACTCTTATGTTTGTTTTCCTTTTTCAAAGTTGTCTTAGCATTTTGTGCATCATAACTTTTCCATGTGAAAGTTTTAAATCAGTTTATCAAGTTTTCTGAAAAATTTTATCAGACTTTTTATTTGAATGGCTGAATTTGTATTTATATTGAATTGGAATATATATAGTTGCATTGCTGTATATGGAATTACATACATATAAATATATACATTTGGGGAGACTCAATGTCATATTGAGTCTTCTGCTAGTAGACATTTTCAGGTTTGTAGTCATTTAGCTTTAAAATTTTTTTTACATATTTTAAATATATATGAAAGTAGAGATAATAGTGAAATGAGCCCCCATAAAACTATTATCTTGCTTCAAGTTATCCATACATGACCAATGTTGTTTTATTTACACTCGAATTACCCAGATTATTTTAAAGTAAATCCTAGAAATCAAATTATTCCCTGTATAAATATTCCACTGTGTATCCCTAAAAGATATTCTTAAATATAATACCATTATCACATCTGAAATAAATTAATAATAATTTCTTAATGCCATCAAACATGTTGTTGGAATTCACATTCTCCTTAATATATTTTTAATTTATTTTTTATGATGCCCAACCACTCAACTGCTGAGCCACCCAGGAGTTGGGATCTGGTTTCTTTTAGTAGAAAGGATGTTTAAATACATAATCTAGGCACCAGGAATGTCACTGAATCAGATTGACCACTGTTTCTAAGCCTTTCAAATGACAGAGCTAGGGAGTTTCATTGTATATAATTTAAAAATATATTATAGGGGATGCCTGGGTGGCTCAGCGGTTTGGCGCCTGCCTTTGGCCCAGGGTGCGATCCTGGAGTCCCGGGATCGAGTCCCGCTTTGGAGTCCCACATCGGGCTCCCTGCAGGGAGCCTGCTTCTCTCTCTGCCTCTCTCTCTGTGTCTCTCACGAATAAATAAATAAAATCTTTTAAAAAATAAAAAAAAATACATTATATATCATACAATTATTATGTATATTATATATAATTATTATATAGATTAAATAAATCTCAAGATCACACTAATACTTCAAATTCAAATTCAAGGGTATGGAGTTTTTAACCTAACTTCACCAATCTTTCATCTGTACTCTTTCAAACATGATGAAAATTTCAGTTCTCTAAAATATCAACATACTCATTTAATTTATCCCATAGTATTACATAACAATACCAAGCCACCACCAATAAGATTATTACTGAGAATTCAAAGATTTTGGAGGAGGGCAAATTTTGCCCCCATTAGGCCATATTCTGCTAAGAATGTAAATCAATCATCTTGTTTTAAGTCACCTTCAATAGTTCCCTGTATGGTTACACCACCACTGAAATAACCAGTAAAGTTCATTTGTTTCATTTTGCTTCTGATTTTTTTTTTTTTTTTGAGAGAGAGAGAGAGAAAGGGAGAGAGTGCACACGCATGGGGGAGTGAGGAAAGGGACAGTGGGAGAGGGGGAGAGAGAATTTTAAACAGGCTCTGTGCCCAGTGCAGAACTCTATGTGGGGATCCATCTCATGACCCTGAGATCAAGACTGAGCTAAAATTAAGAGCCACCCAGGCACCCCTCATTTTACTTCTGATTTTTATAGGCTCTTTTCAAATTTATGTAATTTTGTTTTATAATTATATACAATATATAAATGGACCCAAACCCAGATCAGCAAAATGAGGTATATTCAAAGAAGTCTCACTTGCAGTTCTGTTTTCTCTGTACTATTCCCTCCCTCCCTTGATAATAGGTAACCATTTAAACAATTTACAGTTTGTCTTTCCATTAAAAAAAAAGAAAATAAAAAAAAAATATGCAAATATATTATTATCCTTCCTTTCTTATGTGAAAGATAATATGTTATACATATTTTTCTCCACATTTTTTTTTCAACTTAACATTGTGCTAAGAAGACTTTCAATACTTAGAAATAGGAAAAGAAATGATCAGGTGTCCTTTCAGTGGAGTCTGGGCATTCATTGTATATTAGACCCTGAGGCAGGAGGCAGGAATATCTGATTCTGGGACCCCTGGGTGGTTCAGCAGTTGGGCTTTGGCTCAGGGCATGATCCTGGAGTCCCAGGATAGAGTCCCATATCGGCTCCCTGCATGGGACCTGCTTCTCCTTCTGCCTATGTCTTTGTCTATCTCTCTGTGTCTCTCATGAATAAATAAATAAAATCTTTAAAGTCTCCGAGGGCTTCTAGTAGATGTTTTCTATGTTATTTCAGCTTTTCCTATTTGTCTTCATTGGGAAGATTGGACTGAATTCCCTAGTTCACCATACTCAAAGGGCAAATCTGATTCACTATTTTATCACTCCTCCACCATCCAATAGAAATATAAGGCAAGCCACACTGTACTTTTAAATTTTCTGGTAGCCTTTAAAAAAAAAATTTTTAGTAGCCTTTTTTAAAATAAAAAATTCAAAAAAATAAAATAATACTGCCTTTCCATGGAGTCTTCTCTATCTTTTTTTTCATCTTTTTCTTCTCTTTTTTCTCATATTTTTTTCAATATACTTTTATGACACTTACAAATTATACCACCCAGTTTGAACTTATTTTGTATTTTTATTACATAAGATAGTTTTATCTCCCCAGCTAACTGAAGAACACAGAATCCTGTTTTACTCATCTTTGTTCTGTGGCTTAACAGATGTCAAGACATAATTAATAAATATTTGTTGGATTAATTTTTGTAATTACAATCTTCTGTATGTTTTATCTTCACTTTTGATTCATACCCCCTTGGCAGTGGTTTCTGAGGTTTTTCTTTCTTTCTTTCTTTTTTTTTTCCTGAGGCTTTTAGCCTTAGGTTTCTCTGCTGCTTCTGTTCTCCTGGTATAGAAAAGTTGATAAAAAATATAGTATTTAGGGACACCTGGGTGGCTCAGCAGTTGAGCATCTGCCTTCGACTCAGGGCATGATCCCAGGGTCTAGGATCAAGTCCCGTGTCGGGCTCCCCTGCATGGAGCCTACTTCTCCCTCTGCCTGTCTCTCTGCCTCTCTCTCTATGTCTCTCATAAACAAATAAATAAAATCTTAATATATATATATATATATACATATATATATAGTATTTAGATACATTGAGGAAACATGTTATTACATAGTCTATCCCATGTACACTTAGTACATTTTATTTTATTTTATTTATTTATTTTTTTAAATTAATTTTTATTGGTGTTCAATTTACCAACATCCAGAAAAACACCCAGTGCTCATCCCGTCAAGTGTCCGCCTCAGTGCCCGTCACCCATTCCCCTCCAACACCCGCCCTCCTCCCCTTCCACCTCCCCTAGTTCGTTTCCCAGAGTTAGGAGTCTTTATGTTCTGTCTCCCTTCCTGATATTTCCCAACATTTCTTTTCCCTTCCTTTATATTCCCTTTCACTATTATTTATATTCCCCAAATGAATGAGAACATACACTGTTTGTCCTTCTCCGATTGACTTATTTCACTCAGCATAATACCCTCCAGTTCCATCCACGTTGAAGCAAATGGTGGGTATTTGTCGTTTCTAATTGCTGAGTAATATTCCATTGTATACATAAACCACCTCTTCTTTATCCATTCATCTTTCGATGGACACCGAGGCTCCTTCCACAGTTTGGCTATTGTGGCCCTTAGTACATTTTATAAACGTAAAATCATCCTGCAACATTCTACAGCTATAAATTAGGTTTTTGTATGGTAGTTTCCTTTGAAATGGGGCACCCTTGCTGCTGCAAATTTCCTTAACTACAGATTGTCTGCGACTTACAATTTTTCAACTTTATGATGGTGCAAAAGTGATATGAGTTCAGTAGAAACCTTACTTTGAATTTTATATTTTTATATTTTTATCTCTTCTTGGGCTAGTGATATATGCTATGATATGCCCTGGTGATGCCGGCCAGCAGCAGGGAGATGCAGCTCTGTGTTGGTCACACAGTCATGAGGGTAAGCAACGAATGCACTTATAACTATTCTCTACCCACACAACCATTCCATTTCTTGCTTTCAGTACAGTATTCATTAAATAGTCAACACTTTATTACATTAGATATTAGATTAGGTTACATTATTAAACACTTTATTATAAAATAGGCTTGTGTTAGATGTTAGCCAGTAGGCTGATATGAGTGTTCTGAGCATGTTTAAAGTAGGCAACGCTAAGCTATGGTGTTCAGTAGATTAGGCATATTAAATGCATTTTCAACTCCAACTCCAATATTTTCAAATTATGATGGATTTATGCAGATGTAACCCCATCATAAGTTGAGGAGGATCTGTAGAGAGATTAAAAACAAGCTGTAGTACATTTCTAAATCTTATCTAGAAGTCATCTCCCTTCTATCACAGATGAAGAAATATCTCCTGAATGATCTGGGAAAGGGAAATGAAAGCAGAATAAGGAAGTTTAGGGCCTTCTCCAGGTTTTAAAGTCACCATCTTTTAGCCTCACATATTCTCAAAGTTAGCTGCTTTGGGTTTCTCTGAGGAACTATCTTACTTAAAGAGAAGGGCTCTGAATTTTAGGTGATACGGATCTTAGTTTTATTCTCTGTTAACTTACCCAAGTGTTTAACTTTGCCCTGGGAATTTAATAACATACATTATTTCCTTTTTTTTTTAAGATTTTATTTATTTATTCATGAGAGACACAGAGAGAGAGAGAGACAGAGACACAGGCAGAGGGAGAAGCAGGCTCCATACAGGGACCCTGACATGGGACTTGATCCCGGGTCTCCAGGATCACGCCCTGGGCCGAAGCCCAGCACTAAACCACTGAGCCACCCAGGCATCCCAGACATTATTTCCATAGTTAAAATAGCTCACTTGGATCCCTGGGTGGCTCAGCGGTTTAGCGCCTGCCTTTGGCCCAGGGCACGATCCTGGAGTCCCGGGATCGAGTCCCACATCAGGCTCCTGGCATGGAGCCTGCTTCTCCCTCTGCCTGTGTCTCTGCCCCTCTCTCTCTCTCTTTCTATGTCTATCATGAATAAATAAATAAATCTTTAAAAAAATAAAGAATAAAAAAAATAGCTCACTTATTACTGACTCTTCTGCCCAAGAAATACACAAAGATGAGATGAAGAAAACCCTTAATAGAGTATAGGAGACTAGAAAATCAATTACCTTTATGTTAAAATTGTTCAGGCTACACTTTGAGGAATGAAAACAGGGCTTCTACTCTTCTCCATTCAACAGACACCTGCATCTTCTGGGGCAGTGCCAGCTGCATCCATCCTGGAGACACAATGATGAAGTTCAGAGTAAGTGGATTTGGCTGTATTTGGCACCTGGTCATGGGGGCTGCTTTTGACTCTGGCAGAGTCGATATTGTTGCCATTAATGAACCCTTCATTGACCTCAACTACATGGTCTACATGTCCTGTTAAGACTCTACCCATAGCTAATTCAATAGCACAGTTAAGGCTGAGAATGGAAAACTCGTCATCAGTGGAAAGTCCATCTCCATCTTCCAGAAGCAAGACCCACCACCAACAAATGGGGTGATGCTGGTGCTGAGTATGTTGTAGCATCCACTGGGGTCTTCACCACCAAGGAGAAGGCTGGGGTTCACTTGGAGGGTGAGGCCAAGAGTGTCATCATCTCTGCCCCTCCTGCTAACACCCCCATGTTTGTGATGGGTGTGAACCATGAGAGAATTACAACTCTCTTAAGATTGTCAGCAATGCCTCCTGCACTACCAACTGCTTGGTCTCAGTGGTCAAGGTCATCCATGACAATTGTAGAGGGACTCATGACAATTCATGCTATCACTGCTACCCAGAAAGCTGTGGATGCCCCCTCTGGGAAGCTGTACCCTGATGGCCGATGGGCTGCCCAAACATCATCCCTGCTTCTACTGGTGCTGCCAAAGCTATAGGCAAAGTCATCTCTGAGCTGAATGAGAAGTACACTATCATTGCCTTCCATGTTCCCACCCATGAAATGTCAGTCATGGATTTGACCTGCCTCCTGGAGAAAAGCTACCAGGGACGCCTGGGCGACTCAGCGGTTGAGAGTCTGCCTTTGGCCTTACGTCGTGATCTCAGGGTCCTGGGATCAAGTCCCATATTGGGCTCCCTGCAGGGAGCCTGTTTCTCCTTCTGCCTATGTCTCTGCCTCTCTCTGAGCGTCTTATGAATAAATAAATAAAATCTTAAAAGCAAGCAAGCAAGCAAACTACCAAATACAATGACATCAAGAAGGTGATGAAGGAGGCATCAGAGAGCCCCCTCGAGGGCATTGTGGGCTACTACAATGAGGACCATGTTGTCTCCTGCGACTTTAACAGTGACATCCTCTCTTCCTCCTTTGATGCTGGGGCTGGCATTGCTTTCAATGACCACTTTGTCAAGCTCATTTCCTGGCATGACAATGAATTTGGCTATAGCAACTGAATGTTTGACCTTATGGTCCATATGGCCTCCAAGGAGTAAGAGCTCCGGGACCACCTGCCCCAGTGAGAGCGAGAGAGAGAGGCCCTCAGCAGCCAAGGGAGGTCTTGACCCAATTCATCCCTCAATACACTGAGAATCTCCTGACCTCTACACAATTTCCATCCCAGACCCCCTGAGGAGCCCTACCTTGTCATGTGCCATGGTCAGTAAAGTATGCTGTACCTAACCACTAAAAAAATAAAATAAAATAAAATAAAATAAAATAAAATAAAATAAAATAAAATAAGAAAGAAAGAAAGAAAGAAAGGAAGGAAGGAAGGAAGGAAGGAAGGAAGGAAGGAAGGAAGGAAGGAAGAAAAGAAACAGGATTAGTGAATCATTGAGAAAAAATAGAAATGTACTAAATTAAAAATATACACTAATTCTAATGCTTTCTGTACAGATTATCTGCTTGGTGCATTTTTCACTGGAAATATTTGATCCCAGTGGACATCTTCCATTATCCTGTGTGCTTCTTTGCTTCTTTCTGTCACCTGGTAATGTTTGCTCTAAGGAGGAAGGTCAATTTTACCAAGAGATTAAAAAAAATAATCTCTATGCCCAACATAGGGCTCAAACCTACAACCCCTACATCAAGGGTCACTTGCTCCCTGATTAAGCCAGCCAGGTGCCCCGATTTTACCAAGAGATCAAAACAAGACAAAACTAAGGAGGGCTTGGGGTGCCAAAGAGAAGATCCTTCCTCTGAATGTATAATGGCTGTGACAGACACAATCAATTGCAAAGTAAGTCACAATAAATTTGCTGGTAGTAAAAAAGTACCACAATTTGCAAGTGATATATTCAAGAATTAGAGCAGATTCAGGTTATCTCTGTAATAACATCACTTTGATATATGTGCATTTCAAAATGCCTTCTGGGAGAGGAAAGAGGAGAGTTTATAGATAGCTACCAGAGACTGATATTATTTTGTCATGAAAATGTCGTAAATGTGAACAGCATCTGTCTTCTCTGTAATGGTGAAGTTGAAAATGCCTGAGCCAAAGGATGTCTGACAGTGTAAATTATTTATTTTTGTCAATTAGCTCCCATTTCCCCTTCTCATGGCTATAGAAGGGGATTTTAAGATGGGGACCATCCCCCAAAACACACACATTCCTGGACTTTAGAAGTAGCTTCACCCCTAGTTCCAGGAATGGGCATATGTCAAGATTAGCCTTTGAAGAATGGCTTTGCATCTCTTTGGCAACAGTGACTGGAAAAAAATTTTTTTTGGCTGTGGTAACTAGTAGAAGGAATTGAACCTTTTATGGAAACTATACCGCCAAAGAAACCCCAAGCCTAACAGTCTGTTGCTTTTCAAGGCTCCCAGCTTGTACTACAGCTAAAGTTAAGTAGTCTCCAGAAAGGGCATTTTCCCTGTGCCCACCTCTGTCATAGCTATGGAGAATGAGGACAGGCAAGATCATCTAGCAGGAAGAACAAGATGTTATGGTGGACAATAAGAAAGATCTTATATAAAATAGACCTGGAAGTTCCTGGTTGGCTGGCCAAGAAACTCACTCTACCACCAGGGAGAATCTTCCATATTCCTGCATAGCAGGATATATAATATATGCTGTAGAACAATGATAGCTGTGTGCTATTTTCCATCCATTCTTGCCTTTCTAGAGTTATACTTTTCATTGTAGTTACCCTGTTTCTTCTTCTTCATCATTTTTTAGATATATTAGATAAGTTGTAGGTTGCCAGGCCTCAAGGGGCCATTTCCGAATTCATGAAGAAAAATATATACAACAGCCAAAAATCCTGGTCTTATAGCTGAGCACAATAACCAGATAAAGCACTGGATTTTTTTCACTGGGGAGGGAGCATTGGTAAGTAATCTTTTATATAGGCATGAACATTTAAAAGGAAATATTTTATTTATTTAAGTAACCTATACTCCCAATGTGGGAATCAAACCTATGACCCTGAGATCAAGAGTTGCATGCTTTTCTGACTGAGCCAGCTAGGCATTCCTATATATGAACATTTTTTTAGCAACAACCATTTGCCCCTAATTTCTTTTCAGCAGAATTCTAATTTCGTTTAAGGAAATGCTCTTTATAGAGCCATGTGCCGAAATGAAGTCAGAGAGGTAGCCTAGGATCACATCATACTTGTAGCCACTTAAGAATTTTGTATTATAGGGATCCCTGGGTGGTGCAGCGGTTTGGCGCCTGCCTTTGGCCCAGGGCGCGATCCTGGAGACCCGGGATTGAATCCCATGTCGGGCCTCCGGTGCATGGAGCCTGCTTCTCCCTCTGCCTGTGTCTCTGCCTCTCTCTCTCTCTGTGCGACTATCATAAATAAATTTTAAAAATTTATATAAAAAAAAGAATTTTGTATTGTATTCCAAATTCACTAAAATATAAGCTCTGTGAGGTCATGGATTTTTGTCACTGTTGAATTCCCAGAACAGTGCCTAGCTTGTTAAATGAAAGTGTAATGGGAGGGCTTTGCAAGGGGAATGATGTGATCTGTTGTACAGAGAATAGACTATAGTGTGGGCTATAGTAGACCAATGCTGAATGGGAGTGTGGAGTTAATGGGGCTACCGCAGAAGCACAGGGAAGAAATGATGGGGACTTAAACTAGGAGGTCATGGTAGAGGTAAAGAAATGGCCATATTCACATATTTTGAAGATGGAGGTTCAGAATTTGCTAATATAGACCATAGGAGAAGTAGGAAGACAGGACTAGCAACAAAACAGTGATTGAGCAATGTTCAAAATTACATGGTTGGATAATAAAGCTTTCAATAGTTACTAGAACATCTTTTTTTAAAAAATTGTGATAAAATACACATAAAATCTACTTTATTATTATTATTATTCATGAGAGACACACAGAGAGAGAGGCAGAGACACAGGCAGTGAGAGAAGCAGGCTCCATGCAGGGAGCCCGACATGGGATTCGATCCTGGGTCTCCAGGATCACACCCCTGGCTGAAGGCGGTGCTAAACAGCCGGGCCACTGGGGCTGCCCTATACCTCATTTTCTTTATCCATTCCTCTGTTGGAGACTTGAGTTGTTTCTGCTTTTTGGCTATTGTGAATAATGCTGTGAGGAACACTTGTGTACAAATATCTGTTTGAGTCCCTGATTTCATTTCTTTTGGTTATATATCTGGAATAGAATTGCTAGATCATATGGTAAATCTATGTTTAATTGAGGAATCATCAAACTGTTTACACAGCAGTTGCACCATTTTACATTTCCATCAGCAATGTTTCAAGGTTTCAATTCCTCCACATGCTTACCACACATTATTTTCTGTACTGTAATAGCCATCATGCGTGTGAAGTGGCATCTCATGGTTTTGATTTGCACTTCCCTAATGACTAGTGATAAGCATATTTTCATGTGTTTATTGATCATCTCTATATCTTCTTTGGAGAAATGTCTATTTAAGTCCTTTGCCCACTTATACATTGGGCTGTTTTATTGTTGTTGAGCTGTAGTTGTTCTTTATATATTCTGGATATTCGTATTTTATTAGATATTGATTTGCAGATATTTTCTCCCTTTCTGTGAGTTATCTTTCATCCTTTTTTTTTTTTTAAGATTTTATTTATTTATTCATGAGTGGCACAGAGACAGAGAGAGAGAGAGAGAGAGAGAGAGAGAGAGGCAGAGACACAGGCAGAGGGAGAAGCAAGCTCCATGCAGGGAGCCGGACGTGGGACTCAATCCCGGGTCTCCAGGATCAGGCCCTGGGCTGAAGGCAGGTGCTAAACCGCTGAGCCACCCGGGCTGCCCATCTTTCATCCTCTTGAGAGTTTGATGTACTTCTTAATGTTGATGAAATCCATTTTTTTCTTTTGTTGCTTGTATTTGTGGTGTCATGTCTAAAAAGCCAAGATTTGTCCCTATATTTATTCCTAAGAGTTTAATAGTTTTAGCTCTTACATTTAGACCTTTAAACCATTTTGAATTAATTCTGTGTGTGGTGTGAGGTAGCATTCCAACTTTGTTTCATGTGGTTATTCACTTGTCCCTGCACCATTTGTTGAAAAATCTATTCTTTCATCATCGAATTATCTTGGCAACCTATGGAAACTCAACTGAACATAAATGAAAGAGTTTATTTCTATATTATTAATTCTATTCCACTGATCGGTAACAGCCTCATGGCAGTAATACACTGTCTTGATCACTGTTGGTTTGTAGTAAGTTTTGAAATTGGGAAGCGTGAATCCTCCAACTTTTTTCTTTTTCAAAATTGTTTCAATTATTCTTTGTCCCTTGGATGTCCATATGATGATTTTAGGGTCAGCTTGCTAATTTCCAAAAAGAAGCCAGCTAGAATTTTGATAGGGAATGTTTTGAATCTATAGATCAATTTGGGGAATACTGCTGTCTTAACGGTATTATCTTCCAATCCATGAACATGGGATGTCTTTCCATTTATTTAGGTCTTCTGAAATCTTTTCACCAGTGTTTTGTAGTTTTCAGAATATAGGTTTTGCACTTAGATTTGTTCCTAAGTATTTTATTCCTTTTGATGCCATTGTAAATGACATACTTTCTTGATTTCAGTTTGTTTGTTCATTGCTACTGCATAGAAATAAAATTAAGTTCTGTATATTGATCTTGTACCTTGAAATTTTACTGAGCTCATTTATTAGTTTTAATAGTTTTTTTAGTTAATTCCTTAGACTTTTCTACTTTTACTAATTGTCAAGCCTTTAGGCTTAGGTTTCACCCAAAGTGAAGAACTAGGTTCTTGAAGTCCTTGGACAAACTTAGCTTACAAGTATTATGAAGCCTATCAATGACTCATAAAGGCTTTTCAAGAGCAGAAAAGCATGAACATTCAGCCAAAAGGATATGTACTGTAAAAGAATACAACTGCCAGGATCTCTGGAATATCTGTGCACTAAACGTTTAATGGGTTGTAACTTGTAAGTTTCCATTTCCTTGTCACAACATCTATGAAGGATAGTAAGAAACAGGGTATACTGCAGTGGTTAAGAATACTAGGACCCTAGATTCAGAAAGAGCAAGCAATCACCCAAATCTAGAGTATGAGACATTCTACTGGGGAAAAGATCTGGCTTCTCCATGAAATCAATTATAAGAAAAAAAAAAAGTATGTGTGTTTGGGGGAGTGCTGGTAGGGATGTGACTGTTAAAGAATACAGTACACTTGGGATCCCTGGGTGGCGCAGTGGTTTGGCGCCTGCCTTTGGCCCAGGGCGTGATCCTGGAGACCCGGGATCGAGTCCCACATCGGGCTCCCAGTGCATGGAGCCTGCTTCTCCCTCTGCCTGTGTCTCTGCCTCTCTCTCTCTCTCTCTATCATAAATTAAAAAAAAAAAAAAAAGAATACAGTACACTTAACAATCAAGTGCAATGGTAAAACTGTCTAGATACTGATTTGAATAAACTAACAGTAAAAAGACACCCTTTAAACAACTGGAAAAATTTAAACATGGACTGAAGAGTAGATGACAGTAAGAAATAATTGTTAATTTTGTTGGACATGCTAAGGACATGATGATTATATTTTAAAAAATCCTCAGAGATATATAATGACTATGAGTAAAATACCTGGAGTTTGCTTTTAAAAAACGGAAGAGTAAAAATAAATAAATAAATAAATAAATAAATAAATAAATAAATAAAGGATGACATAAGATTGGAAAATATTGATAATTGTTCAGGATGGATAATTGGTACTTGAGGCTTCACTCTGCTACTCTTTTTGTAGATGTTTAAAATGTTCCATAACAAAGTTTTTTTTTTTTTTTCAAAAAAGATTTTATTTGACAGAGAGAGAGAGAGTGAGCATGAGAAGGGGGAGAGGAAAAAAAAAAAAAAAAAAGAGAAGGGGGAGAGGCAGAGGGAGAAGCAGACACCTGGTGGAGCAGGGAGTCCAATGGGGGGCTTGATCCCAGGACTCTGGTATTCATGACCTGAGCCAAAGACAGACACTTAACCGACTGAGCCACCCAGGCACCCCTCCATAATATAGAGTTAAAAATAATAATAAAATGTATGAGAAGACAGAAAAACAAAAGATCTGGGTTTGAGTCCTGGCTAGCCATTTACTAGCTAGCTTTCTTGCACAAGCTGTTTGACATCTGTAAAATGCTAATAAAAAGGGTACTATGTGTGGGACGCCTGGGTGGCTCAGCAGTTTGGCGCCTGCTTTCAGCCCAGGGTGTGAGACTGGGGTTCCAGGATTGAGTCCTGCATCGGGCTTCCTGCATGGAGCCTGCTTCACCCTTTGCCTGTGGCTCTGCCTCTGTGTGTCTCTCATGAACAAATAAAATCTTAAAAAAGGGGGGGGGGGGCACTATGTGTAAAGCATTTAACATGCATGAGCTGCCTAGTAAAGTTTAATAAATGTTAGTTAATATTGTTACTGTGAAATTAAAAATATGACAGATTTGTCTTTTTTTTTTTTTTTTTAAGATTTATTTATTCATGAGAGACAGAGAGAGAGGCAGAGACATAGGCAGAGGGAAAAGCAGGATCCATGCAGGGAACCTGATATGGGACTCACATCCAGGACCCCAGGATCATGACCTGAGCCAAAAGCAGACGCTCAACTACTGAGCCACCCAGATGCCCCACGACAGATTTAATTGTATGATCACTTTCAAACTTTTTTGTGTTAAAATATCAATCATTAATTGCAGTCTTTTTTTAAAATGAGAATACTGGGAATATAAATTTTGATTTATTGTGGTTTAATTAATCTTGGAATTTTACACATCTATAAAAATAATAACACTTCTAGGTCAGGATCTATCAACTCTAGCATCATTTTAGAAGTTTTTTCTAATGCAAACATACAAGTAAGAAATTAGAGGTAAAAATCAGAAAGAGATAAAATTTACCTTTGAGGATGATACACTTGTAGACTCAAAAAAATCCAACAAGAGAATCAACTGAAAAACGTGTAAACAAAAAGAATTTAAGGTACCTGAGTACAAAAACTAACATAATAGAAATCAAGAGTTTTCAGGTATATATCTAATTAGAAATTATGTTGGAAAAGACTCCATTTAAACTGCAAAAATTTTTAAAAACCCTGCAAAAATAATAATAGTAAAAGGTAAACACCTCAGGTTGCAAAAAAGATTAGCAAGAAATCAGCAATATCTTTAAGGCCACAAAAGAGTACTTGAAAAAATATAAAGGTATCTCTTATTCTTAGATAGGAAGATTCACCAGTATAAAGAGTTCAGTTTTCCCTAATTAAGATACAAATTTAATGTGATCTAAATAAAAATACTAGCAGGATTTTTGATAAATTGACAAGGTGATTCTAAAGAACACATGAAAAAGTAAAAAGCAAGAATATTCAGGAATAATTCTAGAAAAGGCAGATGATAAGGGGAAGATGAACTCATTAGATGTAAAAATTAGTATAAATGTATGATACTGGTCAAGTGTAGATATACATATTAATGTACCAGACTAGAAAATCTAGATATGAATTCAAATACATACAGGAACAGAGTAAATTTGTTGTCCATATATCTATACAAAAGGAAATTTTAAAGGATATTCTTTAGGCAGAAGGAAAACAATACCAGATCAAATTAATAGAACTGTGTAGGGTAGCCCCGGTGGCGCAGCGGTTTAGTGCTGCCTGTAGCCCAGGGCGTGATCCTGGAGACCCTGGATCGAGTCCCATCCCTCTGCCTGTGTCTCTGCCTCTCTCTCTCTCTCTGCATCTCTATGAATAAATAAATAAATAAATAATCTATATTAAAAAAAAAAAAAAAAAGAACTGTGTAGATTTGTCCAGTGGGGAATCAGACAGCTCTCAAGGTCATCTTTGGCACTTTCAGAGCTCAACAAAAACTATTTGCAGATTGCTGAAATTTCTCTCTCATGCCTACACATTTGAATATGCTATTCTTTGAGTCTGGAACGCCTTTCCCCACCTTCCCATCTGCCAAACTCAAAAAAGTTCAGGAGTCATTCTCCTGTGCAAGTATTCTTTCTTTGGGAAGAAGCAGAGTATGTACAGTTCTCCTAAATGTTCATTTTTCTCCAGTTTCTTACACCTCCATTTTGTTCTCCATCTGTTATTTGTTCTTTACAACACTGCCTGCCAGAGGGATGTTGCTAAAATAAGATCTGATCATGTCTGTCTCCTGCTCAAAAAAAATTTGATGCCTACTAAATGCCTATGAATCAATAAAATAAATTACAAACTTGAGACATGGAAGACATTCAGGGCCTTCCAGGATTTAACTCTAATCTACTTTGCTCACCTCAGTATAGATGCCTTTGCACCCTGCTCTTGGGTTACACCAGCCCTCATCATTCCCTCAGCATTCTAGGCATCTCTGTTCACCCAAATTATTCTGCCTGATATGCCCTCCCTCCCTCTACCCTATCCCCACACCCATCTTTTCTGCCCATTCAGATCTTTCAAAGCTCTGTTTTCAATGAAGCCTCACCTAAAATCCCATTAAGAATTAATGATTTAGGGCAGCCCCAGTAGTGCAGTGGTTTAGCGCCACCTGCAGCCCAGGGTGTGATCCTGGAGACCCAGGATGGAGTCCCAAGTCAGGCTTCCTGCATGGAGCCTGCTTCTCCCTCTGCCTGTCTCTGCCTCTCTCTTGCTCTCTCTGAATAAATAAATAAATAAACCTTTAAAAAAGAAAAAAGAATTAATGATTTATTCCTGAGTTTGCATAATTAGTCTTTATTTCATTATAGGTGGTATTATTAGTTGTTTATATGTCTTCACTAAGTCTGTAACATTCTGGAAGTCAGAGCTATATCTTACTAATCTGTTTTACTCTCCTACCCTTAAATACACTGCTTATCACAGGATATTTTTTGTATAGAATGAAATAAAATAGTACCTGAAGCCTGATAAATATTGAATAAATGTGAACTCTTTCTAGTGGTGATAATAGGTTCTCAATAAACATTTTGTGAAAAATGGCAAAACTGGTTGCGCTTATTATTAGCCAGCCACATTCTTTTAAAGTTAATATTGCTTGGAAGCCATTATAAAGAGTTTTAGTTTCCTTTCCTGATGACAGCAAATGTTTAGGTTGTAGAACCTCAGAAAGGGCCTTAAGATAATTTTCAAGACCCAGGTTTATGTGTCACTTAATCTGGCTCCCCTACAGATAGAATTAAATATTGAAGTCTCCTTATATCCATAGAATCCCTGAAATTTAGAAAGCTCTTAGTATATAGTAAGCACTTTATAAATGTTGGTTGAAGAAATGAACAAATAAATGAATTAGGATAAACTGTTTATGTGAGTCTCTCCAAGCACTTAGGAAAACATCTATATAAGAAATATATATATTTTTTGTTTTTTGTTTTGCTTTAAAGTTTTATTTATTTAAGTAATCTCTACACCCAATGTGAGGCTCGAACTCACAACCCTAATCAAGAGTTGCAAACTCCTCCAACTAAGCCAGGCAGGCACCCCAAATATATGTTTTTTTTTTCATCTTTCTATCTCTAGCACCTAGCACAGTATCTGACACAAAATGAATGTTTACTAAATAGGTATTTATTAAATTAGAGACAAGAGATACTTAGTTTACTGTAAAAATGCAAAGAAAAAAACACATTTCTTGTATCACATGAACTTGTACCAAAGATTTATGAATAGATTTATTAATCGGGGTGGAAAAAATAGAAATTTCTATTTTCAGGATATAGAAGTGAACTTGGAGAGGTCAGGTCACCTTAATCCTGTAGGTGGTTAAAGCTAACTAGTCACTGTGAATGAGAATCTGTCTGAAGATCTCTAGCCTCTGACTCTCCGCATAGCATCAACCTCAGGACAACAGTCTGGTCAGGCTGTGGGCATATCTCTTAGCCTAAGAATGCATCCTGTTAGGGAAATTCCTACTGTAGGCACAGTGAAAAATAAAGGCCTTGGGTGGAGAGAAGGCAAGTAGTAGGGGTGTTACTTGAAGCACAAACAGGGAAACTGAGTGGACAATCT
Source organism: Vulpes vulpes (assembly GCF_048418805.1). Classification (NCBI taxonomy): domain Eukaryota; kingdom Metazoa; phylum Chordata; class Mammalia; order Carnivora; family Canidae; genus Vulpes; species Vulpes vulpes. The sequence goes on along the minus strand of NC_132787.1, from coordinate 51,940,383 downwards.
CTCTATTGCTACAACTGCTTCAGAAAAGGCACACTGACTCTCTCCCAAAGTACATCAGTATGCTGCTCCATCATGGAAGGAATGGAAAAGCAGGATGAGGTTGGCTGGCTGAAGTCACATCTTGGGGAAGCTGGCCAGGTTGGCAATGCCGCAAGCGTTGTTCTTATTCCGAGCCATGAGGATATAGCCTTTGTTTCCCCAGCTTTCTCCCCAGCTGTAGGACCAATGAAGGAAAATACTTAGTACCCTAAGTTTATTTATTCATTAAAACACTTACTGACTATTGTGCTAGGTACTGATGGTATAAAAAATGAATAAAACAGTTTTTACCTTTAAAGCATTTAAAGTAAAGGAAAGGAGAGAAGGCATAATGCTAGAGGCCTCAAGGACAGGGGAGACTATGGTGATCAAGGAATCAAAAAAGGCTTAATGCAAGAGGCAGCATTTGAAGTGAGCCCAAAGACTAGACAGACCCATGAAAATGGGATGTCAGCAGAGGAGTATGAAATACTAAAGGCAGGAAAGCATGGGACATGTGTTAAGATTAGGTGACTGAAAAATAGCGTGCTTGACAGGGTACAGTAGGACATATGCTTGGAACGGTATATTGAGATCAGGTTGAATTATCTTTACTGCCAGCCTAAAGAGTTCAATTCTGTGGTCCATCCTAGTGGAGGAGAGACTGAAAGTTTCAGATTGGGAATGTAATATGGTCCAACTTGTGTTTAAGGAAGAATAATCTTGAAATCATGAATCTAGAGCATAAGAAAGAAGTAAGAGAGGCTGAAGCTGGTGATCTTGGTCTTACTGGGTAAACCCAAAAGGAGAGATGAATGAAGCTACGAGAATGAATGAGACTGCTAAGGAAAGAAGTGGAGAGAATAGAAGACAATGGGATGTGGGAGAGGAGATTGGTCTATGTATCTTCCTAAATAGTTTCCAGGAGTTTTCTGTCCTTTTCCCTCAAACAGCAAATTCTCCAGTTACCCAATACATTTTGCTTAACACCATTACCCTACTCCTATACCCTTCTCTAGGGGTGTCCAGTGATCCTGACCCTGCTTAAGTGTGTCCCTTATTCCTCCCAGCTCTCCTAGATCATGTTCCACCTCTGGCACCTGACCAGGAAAGGACAGAATAAGTACTTGGGGCTGGGAGTCGACAAAGGGAGAACATAGGACAGAAACTGTGGGAGAAGGAGTACCTTTTTAGAAAGGTGTTTGGGTTCAGCCTTAGTTGGGACTGTGATCTACACATTCTACCCTGCCAGTCCTCTAGATAGCAGCACAACTTGCTTATAGCACTGTTATGGCCTGTGAACTCCTCAGAGTCTAAGACTCCTCCTGTCCACTGAAGGCACCAAGGACAGAGAGTTTAGTTAGTGCTGTTGCCAGGCTGGTATTGGCCGATGAGGAAAGGAAAAGTATAATTCTCATTAAGTCTACCCTCCAAAGTCATAAAAGGGGAGCCAAAGAACCCTGTAGGTTTTATTTACTCCCAGTAAATAGGGAAGGAAACACTAATTGTTTTTGTTGTCTTATCTACTTCCCAAAAAGTGTTTCTCTTCACAGACTTCAAAATCTTTGGCCAATTTTTATATATGTTATCCTAAGTATATCTGGATGGGCAAAAAGTTGCACAACTGGATGTAAATCTTTACATTGGTTCCCTACTGCTCACAAACAGACTGATGATGGAAAACTTCCTAAGATATTGATCACATTATAGAAAAAACTATGTAATTCCAAACTTCCTGCTGGTTTCTTGGTGCTATTGTATGTTCTGGTTAGTTAGGTCTGTCTTTCTTAAGGGGCTGTGAGATCACCAAAGGCAAACATTCTGTTCATTGCTATACAGCTAAGTACCTTGCATGTGGGGCAGCTGCCCAACACATACTCTGAGTACTACTGTCTGGCCATGAAATGTTAGAACTAATAGCCTCTGATTGGGAAGGGAGAACTAAAAAGTTTGAGACGACTTTCTCTTGAAGAGAGAGAAAGAAATATTGGGAAGTTGGAGTTGAAGTTGAGTGCTAATAGGGGGATTGAGTGCCAAACTTAGTATCCCCATCATTACCTGTTTTTAATTATCCAGTGCTTGTTTCCTTTCTGGATGCCATATCCCACTGCCAAAACTGCATGGTTCAGATTATCGCTATTACAGTTTTCATCGTAGTACACACCTAGGAAACAAACTCTCAAGGTGAAGCTTTCTGCAGTCCACGTGCCACCCTATAGAAACCTGCCCCGTCAGGAGGATCGGTGACAGAGATGCACTGCACTGTGGCAGCTGTTGTTCCCTTTCCCTTGGGCAGACTCAGTCTGAATGTGGAAACCCAAGTACGGCAAATGCTCAGTAGCCTTCGAGAAGCTGCAAAGCTCACATCATAAGAAATAGTTGATTGTGTTCTTTAGGAACAGCTCCTTACCTTTGCTGTAAAACTGGAAAGAGGTCAGGCTTGCATCAATGGCCACAGAGATGGGTCCCACTCGGGCCACTGCCCTCTTCAGGGCTTTCTCATTCCCCTCAGGGATCTCTCTGTACCCTCTGCACTTAGCTGCCTTGCCTGTTGGGTTGTACATACAACTTTCATCCTGGAAAAAAGGAGGCTAAAACAGGATGAGGACAAAACAGCAGGCCAGGAACTAGTGAGTGAGAAACTCCACCAATACTTTGAGAGATGTTGGTGAACAGACAGACCTAGAGTCTTTAGAGAGGGTCTGTTCTCTCCTTACCATTTTAGACAATTATATATATATATTTTTTTAAAGATTGTATTTATTTACTCGCGAGAGACACAGAGAGAGAGAGAGTCAGAAGGAGAAGCAGACTCCATGCAGGGAACCCGATGCGGAACTCGATCCCGGGTCTCCAGGATCAGGCCCTGGGCTGAAGGCGGCACTAAACCGCTGAGCCACCCGGGCTGCCCCCATTTTAGACAATTATAAAAAAAGAAAATGAAAATTGGATACCTTGCATATATGCAAAAATCAGCTCTGGGTGGTTTTAAAACATAAACATGAAAGGATACACTGTTAAAACTTGAGACAGAGAACATTTTTTATTCCCTTGGGGTAGAGAGAGATTTCTGGAACAAGGTGTTTTTTAAAAGCACAGATCATCTTCTGGTCATGTAGTAGGTGTAGGCTGTAGAGGGCTGGGTAGGGAGGAGGCTTGAGGTCTGGCTAGAGGGAAGACCTGGGCCCTATAGCCTTATGACAGGGGATATGAGTTTTGGCTTGTGCTCTTGAAAGCACATAACATTAAAACATATTAATAAAGAACTTAGCAATTTAGCATGTGAATTTCCAACATTATGGAGGTCTAGTTAACAATAATAGAATTCATTGGCAAGCCACAGTTATGAAGTCTAATGGCAAACCACATCAAGGTGGTGTAGTATTCTTTTTGGCAGTTCATTTTCCTACAGACTACCCCTTCAAAACTCTAAAGTTGAATCTATCAGAACATATTATCTAACTATTAACAATAATGGCAGCATTTGACTGGATTTTTTTTAAAGGCACAAATTACAAAGGAAAACAATAATTTTACTAGTCTGAAATTATGAACTTTCCTGAGTTGAAAGATATAAAAAGAATAAAAAGACATATGTTCACCTAATACATACAGTATTAGTATCCAGATATCTTTTTAAAATTCCTAAAAATAGGGGATCCCTGGGTGGCTCAGCGGTTTGGCGCCTGCCTTTGGCCCAGGGCGCGATCCTGGAGTCCTGGGATCAAGTCCCACGTCGGGCTCCCAGCATGGAGCCTGCTTCTCCCTCCTCCTGTGTCTCTGCCTCTTTCTCTCTCTCTGTCTATCATAAATAAAAATAAATAAATAAATCTTAAAAAAAAATTCCTAAAAATAGTGAGAAGGAGAAAAACAACCTAATTAAAAATGTGCAAAAGATATAAATAGTCAATTCAGTCAATTCACTTAAGAAGAAATGCAGATGGCTAGATAAACATACTGATGAAGATGGTAATTCTTAAATACTTCAGGTGGGAATATAACTATCTCCAAACACTTTGGTAAACAATCTGTCATTATTTAAAAGTTGAAGATGCATGTACTGTAAGGCTCTTCTGTTCCAAGGTATTATAGTCTACTAAAGAAAATTTTGCACATTTGCATAGAAGACGTGCTGGAAATGTTTATGACAGATGAACAGATACAGTAGATAAATCTTGGCACTGCTACATCATGAGTGGTATGAATTTGAGCATGCTATTTTATCTCCTTCAGTGTCAATTTCCTCACCTATAAGATAAAGATAAGCTTACCTTATCTTCTGTTATGAAAATTAAATGAGAAAATGAACTAAGTACATGGCTTAGTACATAATAGCCATCATTCTTTTTTTATTTTTTTTAAGATTTTATCTATTTGAGAGAGAGAATGAGTGAGAGAAAGAGGATGAGCAGGGGTAGGAGCAGAGGGACAAGCAGACCTCCCACTGAGCATGGAGCCTGACACAGGGCTCAATCCCAGGACCCCAAGATCATGATGTGAGCCAAAGTCAGATGGCTAACTGACTGGGCCACCCAGGTGCCCTGTAGCCATGATTCTTATTACTCAAACTTGCTATCCCTGCTTCAAAGGTTCCTGTTGCAAAGGCCCAATGCTATATTACCAAGCCCATGTATATAAAGGATCTTCTTCTTTTAGTTAAGAAAGGTCTCCTTCCTATTACTAAAGGAGGAAGTAAATTAATCTCTAAAGTTAAAACAAGTATGAAGCAACTTATTTTTTCTCTCATTTTGTGTATGTCTGCACGTTAGCTTACACAATTTGCATAAACATTCCCCAGACTCATGCTGAAATCATGCAAAATAAAGGCACATGATTCAGTAAATTAAAGTGGCTGGTTTGGGATCTGCGATGGGAGTGGAGGAGCTGAGTGGGAGGTTGCAGAGGCCTACTAAGATGTCTGTGGGGTCACCTGTACTGTTTTCTCCAGGGAAAGAGACAGATAGGGTTATGGTGGCCTAAGCCTCCCAAATCTCCCGGGCTGTGGGAATCTTCTTGGCCTCCTATGGTAAACTATCCTATCAAGAAGGCAGGATAAGGGGAATAGAAAACAACATTTTTGGAATTGTTTCCAGTACAAAATATCATGTTGGGGGAAGAGGAGCCATTTCTGAGCTGTATAACTGCACAGGGCAGTCTCACCTGTCCCACATATGGGTAGGCATCTTCAGAGTCAATGCCCCGGTTCTTCTGCACATACTGGAAGGCATTGGTCATGTAGCCTCCTCCACAGCCATCATTCTCAGAGACACAGTCCACCAGGTTCTGGGGACTCAGATTTAAGAGTCTGCCAGTTTTCTTCTTGAGTTGGCCCTCCAGGGCACCCACAGAGCTAAAAGCCCAACAGGAACCACACTGACCCTAATAGGCATAACAGAGCAACTGTTAGTCACTGCTGTTCACACTTTTTGTTCCTTTCCTCTAAACTGCCCCATGAAACACCCTTGTCCCCTTTTCTGTGAAATCTTCCTATTTCCCTTCATTTGCTAGGTTATATTGTTCTATTGTTATTGTTTGCATGGATAACTGTGGTTACCATTATTACCATTAGCTGCTGTGAAGCAGAGTACTCACATTGCAACCTACAAGATATGTGACCTTGGGTAAGTTATTAAACCTCTCTGTGCCTTATCTGTAAATGTGGATAATAATGTACTCAATTATGGATTATGGAGATTTAAAAAGTTAATTCATGTAAAGGATTTATAAGTTTCTGACACACAACAATTTCTCAAAAAGTGCTATTACTATTTGTTCAGCTAGATTATCCATTTTTCTTTCTTTCTTTTCTGTTCCATTTTTTAGGACTGAGGTTTCTTGAGGACACAGATTATGTCTTAGTCATCCTGAATCTCCATTGCCTAGCACTATACTTGGTAGGTTTTTAAAAAGATGTGTTTGTTGAATGAATATTAAATCAGTTATTGATCTGGTTGATATAATCAGCATTGTTATGGTGGAGGTAAAAGTGGCATTCTCCTGCTGGTACGAATGTTAAGATTGTAAAAAAATTTTGGAAAGGATTCTCTGTGCAGTTCCAATTTTAGGATTTATTTTGCATAAATATTTGCACATGTACATGAAAACATACACACAAGGGTGCTTACAGCAATACTTGAAAAAAGAAAAAAACAAACAATATAAAAGTACAAAAATAACAGAATAAGCTATATTCTCTTAGCATTGGGAGAGAGCCTTTAATTTCTTGCCCTATCTTTCTAGTTCCCTCCTACCTTAAGAACAAAGAAGTGGAAAGAGGTCATGCCAAGAGAAAGGAAAATACCTGGTTCTTGACAGGAGTAACATATCCTTTCTTTCGATAATCAACGGAGTCTGGGGCTCTGCTTTCCCAGTCTGGGATATAGAGGGTATCATTACTGCGGGAGTGAGAGGGGGGTACTTTGAGTCCAGTCATCTTCTGAACCACCTCTTCACTGGTCTGTGACAAAAAACAAAAAGGCAAGGCATAAGCAGAGAACTAAGGCAAACAGGGCAAGTAGGCCAGGAACTGAGGTTCAACTCACCATGTCACCCAAGTGGTTCATGGCCAGTTCATATGTATGGACACCAAGAGAGGCTTCAAGATTATGGATAGAAATATGCTTCAAGTTTTTTTCCCAAATTAAACGCCGAGAGAGTTCATCCACCTAAACAGAGCATAGTCAGTACTGGTGGACTGTGTCCTGTGTACAAAGTTACATAAGTAACACTGTGGAGGTTTTTAGAAGAAAAGATGAAACAATCATGCAGGGTTTATAGTCTAGTTGGGAGAACTGGCCACAGTATTATTGAGAGCATACAGAAAGAAATATACAAATACAAAAAAGAATGCCAAGCTCTGGAGAGACGTATAGAAAATTGCTCATGGATGAATAACATTAATCTGAGAAGTCTTCCCCAAAGAGAAGTATGACAGTTATAAAGAAAAGGCTTGAACTTGAGGGAGGGTGAGTCAAAGAGTAGGAATGAAACTGCATGTTGAGTTAGAGAACCGGGGCAGGTTTGCTTGGCTGGACTGATTAAGGTATCGAGATTGAAGAAGGGAGTCTGGAAGCTAAAGGCTGGAGGTCTCAAGTTCCCCGACCATGCTCCCCACCCAGTCCCCAGGCACCTTGCTATTATACTGCTTCCTGTAGGTCTTCTTCCAAAGCTCCCACTGGGTGTCCAGTATCTCCTCAGGATATAAAGCAAAGCTTGCCATGGGCAGCAGCAGTAGAACCTCAAGCCCCCACATCCTGGGGAAGGAGATAATTAGGGGAGAGTCTTCTGTTTGCCAAAGGGTTCATAGACTGGCTTGGGATGAGGAAATAGCTGAAACCATATTCCCAAACAGGTGGTTCTTAACTTTTGGGAGTCATAGACTCCTTTGAGAAGCTAGTAAAGTTTTGTAATCCATTACAGTTCCACTCACCTGAAAAATGCATGCACACACAATAATTCTGGGGAATTCATGAACCCAAAAGCACCCCTTCCTTGGACCCCGAGGCAAATTAAAACAATGATTTATATGGAAGGAATACAAAGAATTGAGCGTGATTTGCATATAAAACCATGATAGGAAGGATCTGGGTTTGGATTGGGTGCTGAAACATCTGGTTCCTGTATTTTGACCTAGGGAGATTCAACACACACAAATACACCCCACACTTGCACAGAAAACCAGAAATGGGGTAGAAAATGGACAATCAGAATGGAATCAGCACCTGTCTCCTGTGCAGACTTGGAAGTTGGAGGGGGGTAGAAGAATACAGGAGAGATCTCCAGCTAAGTTTTGTTCCCTGACCATTTCTTTAAGGTATTATTTACCCCCTTGCCCCAAATTCTGATACTTTCCCAGATCTCGCCAGAAGAGGATGGAGAAAAGTTGACAGTATTTCTTACTTTCTAATGTTTACGGTCTCCTTAGTATTATGCATCTCTTCCTCCTTTCTCTTCCTGCTCCCTCAGGCAGGAAACTGCCCCTAATCTCAACCAGATGATGTTGGCAGCAAAGTTTTTCTTTCTTTTCCTGACAACAAAAAACCTCTGTGACTGCCTCACAGGATGAAAAGCTTCAGAACCAAAGCTTGTTAGAAGAATGCAAGACAAAAACAGCAGTCTTCTATGATCATTACATTCACGGCTTTTCAGTTTACTCTAGCTTCACTCATTTAAGGTGGCTTGCTTAATTCCATGTTCTCCATTTTAAGAACAATTTATAGTCTGAAGCAAGTCATACAGCTTGCATCATTTTTAAATTTACAGTCCTATTTTTGTGTAATCTTTGCAAACTGGCAAAACATTCAATAAGACATTTCATATCTGGAATGTTAAGGGCTTTGAGACAGAGTAGAAAAGCACCTCTGGGCACCAGTCCTTCTCCCTGCTAGTAAATTAACCCTTTTGGTACCTTTGGCCAAAACAGAAAACCCTACCGGGGGAGGCCACTCTTTAAGGGACAGCCAAAGGATTCCCTGTATCTCTACTATATCTCTAGCTTTCACTAACAACTATGTATACAAACATATAAATCGTAGAAGGAATCCTAAAGATTTCCAGGCAAATTTTATTTGGCCAGGAAATGACCTGTTTTTACCCACACAACCTACAAATCTTAACTAGATGCCCCAGTCACGACATCCCTTATATCCCTAAAATGGAGAAAGGAAGAAATGAGAAGCTAAAAGATCTAGCAAGTAGAAAATGTTACCTGCTGACAGGATCTGTGCTCTGGGTTCCGTTTGCTGGGGAGTGTGGATAATGTGGGCGGATGACTAGGGGTACTGGATTTATTCCATCAGGATTGCGGAAGTCAGTTTCAGCTGTGGGCTGGAAATTTTGAATAGGAAAGGGAGGCGGGGAAAGAAATGCTGAGAGAAGCGGGGTTGGAGAGGGAAAGAGGCAGTGGATTTGCAATGCTTCTGTGTGTGTGTGTGTGGAGTGTGTGTGCCAGGATGGAGAGTTGCTAGGTATTTAGTTTCACATGACTGTCTTTGAGGGCAGTAAAAAAAAAAAAAAAAAAAGACTCAATACACATTGTTGTATTGGAGCTTACCTTCACTTTGATGGTTAACAGGACACAGTCCTGGTCTCCCCCATCCTTCTTTATTATATAGTATTTATCATATTGGGGATTACATCTTCTCCTGTCCTTTTCCTGTTATCAGCCATCTCTCCCAACTTTGAAACCTTAGTTTTCAAGTTTGTGTCTGACCCTCACAGCAAGGATGAGGGAATAAATACAAGACTAGAAAAGAGTATGTAGGAAGCCATGGGCTCTAAAATCACTAGTAGTTTATAACCTTGTTGGCTAAAAGTTATCAATAGCTCTCCCAGCTTAATACAGTTTTGCTGAGGAAGGATATGCCCAAATGTCCAGATGAAACTTGTTCTAAAAGTAACCAAAAACAGCATTCCTAATTAATGACTTCACTTGAATCAATGCCATAAGCACTGACATGTGACTTCTTTGTTGCTCTAATTCTCAGATGGTGGGATGCCTGAACATTATCTGTTTCAATTATTAAAATCCCTGATCCAAAAAAAAAATAAAAAATAAAAAATAAAATAAAATAAAATCCCTGATCCAAGACCAGTCATGTGAGCTTCTCCAAATGATTCCGACAACATCTAGGCATGTGACAGATCATAAGAGTCTAGTTCAGTCCCTAAACCACATCCCCAAACTCCCATTTTCTTCCACAAATAGAGATGGGGGAAGAGGAAAAGACAGTCCTTATACACAGGGGCAGATTCAATTTCTAGCTGGACTGCACACATAAGACCCTCAAGAATATAGGTTTATGCCTGCCTGTTAATTTTAAGATTTCTTAATGAACCACATGGTCTTAGAAGGAAACCAAGTCCAGACCCAAACAGTTTAAATTTCCTCATTGATATATCCTTTTCATCCAGGAGAGCAGAGGGTACTAGGGCAAGGAATCTGATGTGCTTTATTGGTCTCACATCTCATCTCTGTCTGCTCTGGAGGACTTGGGCAATTCCCCAACCCCCGTCTCATGGTCAGATGTCCCTGCTGATTTTACTCAGAATGAGTCAGGATCAGGAGGACAACCAAGGAATGCTGAGTGATCAGAGCCCTATGATTTCTGAATCCTGAAATTATAGACACACTGTGCCTTATGTTTGCATATCTGGTGTTCAAACTATGGACTATGGATTCAATTAGTTGTGGGTATTTGTTGTTTTTGAGCTGGAAAGGAATAATAAAGCCGCAATCAAGACCACACAACACAACAAAGTTTACAAAAGGAAAAAATATTTTGTTTTAAAATCTTTGCTACATGTCATTATTTTTGCCACTGTAAAGCTCAGCATAGATGCCAGCAGTACAGAAACGGCCATCAAGAAAAAAACAAAACAATCAAAAATAAAACCCTGAAGGAAAAGCAGAAACAAAACCCCCAGAGCATCTTTTCCCTCCCTTCTCCTTCCCCAAAAGCCCTATAACTGTACAATATTATAGTCCTGATCACATTTAAAAACAGTCAATTATTAAAAAACAAGGATTCCATTGGAAACTCAACTTTTTGGTTTCTTAACTTGTGATATAAATATATATGTATATGGTATGTGTGCACATAGAATAAAAAAATAGTCTCCTTTTCAACTCCACTACCTGGCACCAGACTGGAGACAAAAGGGAGAGAAACCCAGTAATGATGCTCTCTCAGCCTCTCCTAAGGCCATCTGTGCTCCTCAGTCTCCAATGGCTATGTTTAATATGTCTTCTCCTTATTTAATTCAGTCTTTCACTTAAGATACTGGCCTGAGCCAATCAAAAAGAAAAAAGGGGGGGGGGGGGGCCTGATACACATGACTGTTACCTGAGGAAGGTAAAGAGTGAGAGTAGTAACCGGTATCTGCATTTATATGGCTATAGTTAACTCAGTGACCCTGTAAGGAATGGAGTCTAGGCTCCATCTATCACGTGGATTTATTCTCTTGCATCATAAAGAAAAATCCAATCTTAAGACTGGAAGGAGCAAAAGGTGAGAACTATAGGTCCAGAAAAGACCTAAATCTCAATTTCTAACCAGACTGAATTGAGAATGGGATGAAAGAGGCTACTTTGCAAGAAGATTTGGTATTTGGTTTGAATTCCAGCAGTGAAGATTTCACTGGGACTGCTAATCCAAGAAGTTGAGTTTCCATGCAGAAATAACCTCTACAGAACACACATCATATGTGATTCTGACAGAAAAATGCAGCAAGTACGGCCAAGTATGGGGTTTTTGAAAGGGGTTTATCTTCCCACCCTAAACATCTGTAATATTTGCAGATCTTCCATATAAGGTGAGAGCACCAAAAGTGGGACTGACCCAGCTTTATCACTAAATACGTTTGATAAGAAACCAACCACATCAACAGAAGACTATATATATCTGCTTACAGTTGCATACTGGCTGGGCATAGATGTAAGTGCAGCAAAGACATTTATTTAAATACTCTTTGGCTGCAATACTAAGTGGAAAATACATAGAAGATTTAACTCCTTAGGACTCTTTGAAGAATATACAGAAAAACAAAGATAAAATCTGGGACAAATTTTGCATAACTCCCTAATAGGGAGAAAGAAACAAACACAGAAACACACATGTGGATATATATGTGTGTGTGCGCGCACGCACACACACAAACACACACACACACACACACACACACACACTCTCTCTTTCTCCCTCTCCCTCTCTCAACTTCCTCGCTCACCAGGCAGCAGAAAGAGCTTATTATGCTTACTTCCTAAAGCCCTATACAATACCTACCTACCATGTTTCATGGTCCTCAAATATGAGGACATTTCTCTTCTCCCCTACCTTATTCAGAATTTCTTTCCAAAAACAAGCCACAGTATTGAAGGCAAATAGTGGGTGTCATGTTCTCTAACCTGCCTCTTGACCCTAGCGCAAATCATTTCTGCACAAATCAGAAAGACATAAAGAAAGGCATTCTTAACTTTACCCAGCCTCAGTTTTTCAAAGGATCCCTAAAGCCTTCAGGATTCACCCCACTTCTTCTATAAATGTTATCTCAGAGGCAGAAGGGCAAGAAAAGGCCAAAAGGAAGGGGGGTACACATTAGGGGTGAGGGAAGGGAAGGGAGAGGGACTTTTATTCTCTTTACAGAAAGATTTGCTTTTTAAAAACAAACAGTGATTTTTCTCCCCCACCCCTTATCCTCACCCCAAAAGTTCTATTCTGAAAAGGAGGGAAACATAGTTAGGTCAGGAAATTCTTCATTGTTGTAGCTGTTGCTCTGGTCTCCCAGCATGGACAGCATCTCCTAATAAGAGAAACAGAGCAAGTCTAGTCACACACCTTAATCCCTCACATTTAGCGAGCTTCTTCCTTAGAATTCCCCTAAAGCATCACTCCTGACCCCACACAGTTTCTGTGGGGCTGAGCTCCCTAAGCCTTCCCTACTCCCAGAAACTCCCTGACTCCTTTAGATGACAACTTTGGTTCCTAGTCCCTTCTCTGGTTTCCTCCTACAGTTCCACATTTTTCCTCTTTTCTAGTCTTTTATATTTTTCAAAAAGAGAAAAATCTGCTTGCCACATTTCATATACTCCCCACGAACACATATGGAATTATCTCTTACCGTATTTGTTTTCTACCAAATCTGTTTTGCTTTCTTTCAACCTGTGTTTTAAACAAGCTCTTCTTTTGTCCTAAGATTATTCTATGTGCTTTTTCAGTCCCCTCAGGACTTAGGTAAATGGGCTCTTATAGCTATAATCAGTATGTTTATACCCAAGCTACTGTACAGTGGGGATGTGGCCTCCTTGAATGGGCTAAAAGGATTCCCTTTAACATCTTCTCACGGTGCTTCACATCACTAAAGATGGTCTGGTTAAAGGCTGTGCATCACACAGTAAGTTCCAGTTAATGACATTTATCCCTATATGTGCCCACTCCATCTTATCCCACATACTCCCAACACCTCAGGCCACATGCATATTTCCTTCTCTAACTCTGTTCTCTGACCCTTTCTCTACCAGTTTCTGATTTTCTGAAGTCTGATTTTCACCCTCTCACCTGGAAGACCTCAGGCTGGCCAGGTTGCTGTGCTGATGGCTGTTGAACATGTTGCTCATTAGAACTCGACCGATGATGAGGCTGCTGGCCCTGCCACTGTGGCCAGACACCTACACCCTCTGCTGTTCGTGTCTGGAATTGTCCTGTAGTCTGTCCAGTCTCGGAAGCTAGAAATATAGTAAGGAACAACAACCAACCTTAAGCTACTAACTCCACTGGAGAGGAGAAACTAGCACGTAGATACTTTCAGGGCAGCCCAGGTGGCTCAGCGGTTTAGCGCCACCTTCAACCCAGGGCCTGATCCTGGAGATCCGGTATCGAGTCCCATTTCAGGCTCCCTGCATGGAACCTGCTTCTCTCTCGGCCTGTGTCTCTGCCTTTCTCTCTATCTCTCTCTCTCTGCGTCTCTCATGAAAAAAGAAAAATATCTTTTTTTTTTTTTAAAAAAAAAAGATACTTTCTACTCCTCTCTGTTAATCAATGCCTCCTCAATTCCAAAACCTGGCCCAAATTAATTTCTCTTATTTGCATAGCCTTTCCAAAGAGTCCTTTGATCATTTAGATGAAATTTGCTTATCATTTAATATATAATACCTTATGCACTTTTTAAATACGCCTTTTTCTTTTTCTTTTTCTTTTTTTTTAATAAGCCTTTTTCATGTGGGTAAATTTTAAATTCCAGGGCAGCCCGAGTGGCTCAGCGGTTTAGCGCTGCTGATCCTGGAGACCTGGGATCGAGTCCCACATCGGGCTCCCTACATGGAGCGTGCTTCTCCCTCTGCCTGTGTCTCTGCCTCTCTCTTTCTCTCTGTGTCTCTCATGAATAAATAAAATCTTTTTAATAATTAATTAATTAATTAATTAATTTTAAATTCCAAATGGACTGTCACTTTGCATTTCTCCACAATTAGATCAGTGTACCCAGGACCCAAGCAAACTATTTTAACTACTAAATCCTTTCTGTTTAGTGGTGTCACTTTCCTGTTACCCTCCTTTCTAATCTGAAACTCACCAAAGTTGGATCCACGACTGGTGAGATTAGGATAGGCAGCAGCACCAGGTGATGCAGTAGAAGCACCAGAAAGGGACATGGGGCTGAAGGAGGACGGAGTCTGAAAGTTGCCCACACCAAATTGGGAAGAACGAGTCTTGGCTGTAGCCTGAGCAGCCACCTGCTGAAAGAGAAAGGGATAGAGAACAACAAATGGAACATTAACATTATTGGACATGCCATTCCTATGAGTCAACCATCTGTCAATCAATGGATTCTTCTGAGCCAAGCTCATCATTTATTTCTTACTATTTCTTCTAATTAATGCCAATCTCCTTCGACACTACCTTTAGGCAGGTATAACAAAGTGTAAAAGCAAAGAACTATGAGATTAATAAACTATATACATCTAGAGTCGTAAGAAATTTTTCCAGTTTTTATTTTCCTTTTATGCTTTTGAGATATATTGCATATAACAATTTTGGAGTGTGCTTTTTGGTTTGGGCTTCTTTATTTAAAATAATGGGACGCCTGGGTGGCTCAGTGGTTGAGCGTCTGCCTTTGGCTCAGGTAGCAATCCTGGAGTCCAGGGATCGAGTCCCACATCGGGCTCCCTGCGTGGAGCCTGCTTCTTCTTCTGGCTGTGTCTCTGCCTCTCTCTGTCTCTCAGGAATAAATAAAATCTTTTAAAAATAAACAAAATATTACTGTGCAATATAAGCATATATTAATATATGAAAAAATATTAGCTTTAAACAGTACAAAATAGAAACTCAGAATTGACTCCAAAACAAATCAGTAAATCAAATCTGTTTAATGTGTTACAGGTGAGCAATTCTGAATAAATGCGACTATGTGAGAACCAGACTCTGAGATTTGGGGATTATTTGTTTTTAATTATCTAGCTACTCCCAATAAAGAGAAAAATTGGAAGGTAGGGGGTGGGGGTTGAGAAGATATCTAGATAGATGACAATAGAAAAAAGCCAAACCAACCAAAAACTAGTATACGGGGGACAAACAGAAGAAGAAGCTTTACCTGGGCAGAGAATCCTGGGCGGGTGCTAGGGGTCCAAGTGGGGGCTGCTCCCTGGGGGGCGTTGGAGTGGCGGGAAATCTGGGCCAACATCTGCCCTGCAGAAGCTGATGGCTGGACGATGGTTACAGGAGGGGCCAGACCACTATTTCTAGAGTGAACAAATAGTGCAGTACAAGATTAAAAGGATGGGTTTACCACAAAATCTAGGAATCACAGGACAATCTAATGCTATTCCTAGGTCCCCCTGACTTCCCTGGGGTTAAGGAAAACTTGGTAACAGAATTTGGAAAAAATGAGAAAAACTGACAGTCACAGACCAATCAGGACACACAGAGATGGAACCTATAACATAGCAACAGGACAGATGCAAAGAAATAGGAGGAAGAAAAGCAGCTTGCCTCATCTTAAGTCTTACAAGTTCTACTGCTTTGTCTGAAATAATCAGAGAAAGCTAGGGAAGAATAAAACTTGGATTTAGCAACTGAATGCCTCAGTTGCCCTGTAAAGCAGCACATACATAAGGGGCTCACCTGAAATTCTCTGCCGGCCGGGGGGTAGGAGGGAATGTGTTGCCCTGTGAGAATAGCTGTTGGGTGGCAGGGACAGTGCTGGAGGAGATGCCTTTACTCTGATCTGTGGACCAAAAGGAGGTGGGGGGAGGGCCAGTCAAGGGGCTGTAGTACATTAGTTCAGCAAGTTCCTATTTTCTCATGAGGTATTATGATTAAGTGGAAGGATGTTGGGCAACAGCAGGCACATCAATAAGTGGTCTAAATGAAAATTTAAAAGGAGAATACGGAAGAAACACACCTGCATTAATGCTGGAGTAGATTTCTGAAAATCTTGGATCTCTATCCTGGGCAAACAGACCATCTGTCTTCTCGAGGGGCTTGCTGTGTTCTGGCCCTGTGGTTGTCACAGGCTGAACAGAAACCTGTATGTTACAATGATAAAAATACCATGAAAGATTTAACACGACAATTCAACAACCATAACATTCACATAAAGATATACATACACTCTAAATGGCCCTGGAGGACATTTCTTAAGGATATGCTCATAGTCCTCTTAAAAGATGACACACTTACCTGGGAATGATTGAAGCCAGCCAGTCCATCTCTTGCTGATACCACATCCAACTCTGTTTGCTGTTGCTGTTGCCTATATGTTAAAGACCAGTGAGGAGAGAAAGATTTTTTTTAATGTGGGGGAAGGGCTTAAAATAAACAAACAAATGGGATTGCAGATACCTATTCCCCACGGTGAGTCACTGATGAATGAATGATTCTTCTATTGTTTCTCACCTGGATGCCAACTGCCCTGAGCTCATCTCCAGGGGTAAATTAGCTGTGGGACCTAGCTGTGGTCTCTGGATTGTGTTGGACAGTGCAGGCCTTGGTTCCTGGCTGGAGTTCCTGGGAAAATGAAGAGCAGACAGAACAGACGGGGAAAAAAGGATCTAGCACTGTTTGTACAGAAAGCTGCATAGATTCACCTGTAGGTGAGGCAATAACTAATAAATTCCCCTTTGAAATCTAATCCTTTAAGTAACCTATGACTTGGGATCCCTGGGTGGCGCAGCGGTTTAGCGCCTGCCTTTGGCCCAGGGCGTGATCCTGGAGACCTGGGATCGAGTCCCACATCGGGCTCCCGGCGCATGGAGCCTGCTTCTCCCTCTGCCTATGTCTCTGCCTCTCTCTCTCTCTCTCTCTGTGTGACTATCATAAATAAATAAAAAATTAAAAAAAAAAAATTAAAAAAAAAAAGTAACCTATGACTTCAAATTCAGCAAATATTTCATACCATGGACAATGAGGTACAAACAAAAACTATGTCCTGTGGCGCAAGAATTTATCCTGTATAGGGTCTAACTCCTAGGTACTCAATACCTAGTTGGTATATATGTGTGTATCCATATACTGGGGTTTTAAAAAGCATAAGTAAAAAAAAAGTAAAAAAAAAAAAATCAAAAAAAAAAAAAATAAATAAAAAGCATAAGTAAAAAAAACTAACAGTACATACACAAACATTAACAAAGACTCTTTGCGTAGTGAAAATTTGTTCCCTTCTCTTTATAGTTTTCCATACTTTTTTTTTTTTTTTTTAAGATTTTGTCCATTTATTCATGAGAGACACAGAGAGAGAGGCAGAGACACAGGCAGAGAGAGAAACAGGCTAGGATCCTCACAGGGAGCCGGATGTGCACTCGGATCCCAGGACACCGGGATCACGCCCCAAGTCAAAGGCAGATGCTCAACTGCTGAGCCACCCAGTCCTCCCTATAGTTTTCTATACTTTCCAAATTTTCTGTAAAAAATATTTATTTAAAAAATTTTAAGAATTAAATTGTGGTGGAAAAATGGTACATAAAAATGTGAACATTATTTACAAAAACAAGTTCTAAAAGTACTTAAAATTTCAAAATTTAAACAAAATGGAAACACAAAACAATGGTTATTCTATAATATAAAGATGCAAAAACACTACACTGCCAATGACCTAATGAGTCCTAAATAAGTACAATTTCTAACTCAATCCACTCTGCTATACTAATTAGAAAAGAATTAAACTTTAATAGCCCTAAAAGTAGAAGGACACAGACTCAATGTTGTTACCAGGTTACTACTTATACTTGATAATCATTTCTAAGCAGATCTTCAAGAGATAGGCTCAGGGCTAATTCTATATATATAGATTAAATGGGAAAAAAACAATCTGACAATTGACATCTACTGGAATGGGTATAATAAAAGAGACAGTAAAAATGTGAAGGAATTCGAACACTAATTACATTGCTGATGGTAGTGTAAAGGATACTGAAGCTTTGGGAAGAGTTTTGCAGTTCCTCAAAAGATTAAACACAGAGTTGCCATGTAACCCAGCAATTCCACTCCTAGGTATATACCCAAGAAAATAAAAACATATCCACATAAACACTGGTATATAAATGTCCATAGCTGTGTTCCAAATAGTCAAAAAGTAGAAATAATCCAATGTCCATCAATTAATGAATGGATAAACTAAATGTATCCCTGGACAAAGGAATATTATTTGGCAATCAAAAAAAGTACAAATAAATGCTACAACAGAGATAACCCTTAAAATATTACACTAAGCAAAAGAGGTCGGTTACAAGGACTCATATATTGTTATGATTCCATTCATATAAAATATCTAGAATAGACAAATTTAGAGAGACAGAAAATAGATTAGTTGTCACACAGGGCTTGGGGAGTAGGGAGGATGACTATTAATGAATACAGAATTTCTTTTGGGGGCAATGAGCATGTACTGAAATTAGATTGTGGTAATAGTTGTACAACCCTGTGACATACTAAAAAAATTATATACTTTAAATAGGTGCACTACCATGGTATATGCAACCTATCACAAAATCAATAAAACTAGTTTTTACAAAGCTGAGAAGGAAAAGCCCAAACAGAAAGGAATCAAGGAACAGAACAGATATAGTTATGCTCAAAAGCAAAGCAAACTACAGTCTATAGGCCAAATTCAGTCCACTGCCTGTTTTTGTAAATAAAAGTTTGTTGGAACATAGCTATCTTTATTCATTTCATTTGTCTAGGACTCTTTTCATGTTATAATAGCAGAGTTGAGTAATTTCAATAGAGACCATATGCCCCCACAAAGCTAATATAATTACTACCTTGGCCTTTTACGAAAAGAGTTTGCAGATACCTGCTCTAGGGGAAAATTCTACCAGGATAAAGCAACGAACTTGTATATAAAACAATATCCTTTCTAGAAAGAGTTTAAGCATAAAATTGAAATACGAACCCTTCACATCTCAGAACTTACTCTCTAAAGTAGTTTGTTAAAAATCTTATTGTGTAGTAAACTGCCAAGATGAGGGACTTCAAACTAATGGTGTTTACCACTACAAAGGCAGAAGAGTAGCAGACAGCTTGATGGCTAAGCAGACTTGGCCCATGAGAAATCCCAACACTGGAAAAAGCCTTTATGGTACATACTTCACATTGGTGTTGGTACAGATGATATACTCAATTTCATCTGAGTAAGGGTTCTGGAAAGTAAAGGAGCTGGTTCTCATCCAGAGCCATTCTCGGTTCTTAGACCGAAACCGGAACATGACAGACAGCACCTGGCCTTTTAACTTCACCACCTGAAAAAGTTTTCAAGTTATCAGTGAAACCCACAAAAAATTTTCTTTAGAATTTTTTTTCAATTCCCCATTTCTACCACCCTAAGATTCATGTGTTACAGTCCTTGAAGTACCAGTCTCTTTCAACATTACTGACAAAACAACAGGGGGAGTGAAAGCTAAGTGCTAAATAACAAGAAGGTATATTTATAATTCTTCCTAGAGTCTCAAATAGCTATTTGATCACATACAGGAGTAACAATTTTTTTTCCAGAATAAAGACTGTTTCCCCACTTCGCTTGGGAAGTCCCTTAAAGATATGTTGATCTAGCTTTACAAGTCTAAAGTAGAAATTTGTACTTTGATATTGAAATAGCTTACATGTTGCTCTTCAATCCTAGGTCTTCCCCTAAGCCTGAGAATTTGTTTTCACAGCACCCATGTAGGTTTCTATAAATAAAACTAAGTTGGCTTTAGTTTTGTTTTGCTTTTGTTTTTTAAAAGAAAATCATCTTAGATTTTAGTTTCTAGTTTTATGAAATAGAAAATTATCTTTTGACCTTTCCTCCCTAACAAAAAAATAGTATGAGCAGCTATTATTTATTTTGTAGTTACTATATGTCAAGCATTGGACTACGTGCTTTTATTTTTTTTTTTCAGAACACCAACACTTAACATGATAAAGGAGTGAGATGTGAACATTTGAATTTTTTTTTAAAGATTTTATTTACTTCTTCATGAGAGGCACACAGAGAGAGGCAGAGACACAGGCAGAGGGTGAAGCAGGCTCCAGGCAGGGAGCCTGATGTGGGACTCCATCCTGGGACTCCAGGATCACACCCCAAGCCAAAGGCAGACGCTCAACTGCTGAGCTACCCAGGCCTCCCTGAATATTTGAATTTAAACAATAGTAATCATTCTTTAATTTTTGCATGTGCTCACTTGTAATATATACAGAATTAATATAATTACATTGGTACACAACTATGTACTGGATTTGAAAACCTGCTTACTGAGGTATATATCTATTCTAATGAAGCGTTAAGTCCAGTGCTCCAAAATACCTACACTTTTTAAGAAAAAGCGGTAACACTTATGTTTAAGCTGCTAATGGTGGAAATAACTGCTGACATTAAAGCTGACTGAGAAATAATTACAGCAGAAAATGGGACACACTTCACTTTGCAATAATAAAATGGCACATTTTATATATACATATACACACATACCTTTCACAAATCAAGTGTGAAATACAGCACTGCAGTAACCATAACAGACAGAAAACAAGCTTTGTTGGATATAACTAAATTTATTACTGAGAAAGAAATATAAATTCAACTAGACTTAAGAAATATCAAAATCAGGAAATCAGCATCTAAAGGCTGGAGACCACACATTAAAAAGCACCCTTATCTAAGTACCCTAAAATCACAGTAGCAACTAATGTCAGAATAATAACCTTGAGATTATGTAGAGGGTTATAGGAGTCATTAAAGCTATTTTGTTTTTGTTTTTTTTTAATTTTTTTTAATTTTTTTTTATTTTTATTTTTTTATGATAGTCACACAGAGAGAGAGAGAGAGAGAGAGAGAGAGAGAGAGAGGCAGAGACATAGGCAGAGGGAGAAGCAGGCTCCATACACCGGGAGCCCGATGTGGGATTCGATCCCGGGTCTCCAGGATCACGCCCTGAAAGGCAGGCGCCAAACCGCTGCGCCACCCAGGGATCCCCAAAGCTATTTTGGAATAAACATTTTCTGGAAGTGATAAAATGATGCTCTGTGACCCAAAGTTGTCAGAATTAGGAATTTCAAGGATTTAAAATATACTGTATAATCTCTTCTCACACTGCTGAAGGTCCATGTCATGTCCTTAGTTTTGAATGGATTCAACAGAAGTCAGAATAGTTTTTCAGAAAAAAAAAAAAAAAAAAAAAAATAGTTTTTCAGAATGGTTTTCCTGAATCCACACATATACAAAATGTGGTTCTTCTATGAGGTGCAGGTGAGCACATGGAATGGTAATGCTGAGGGTTCAGGTGACAGGCATTTTACCGCCATCATCTGATTTTCTCTAGAAGCTGGGCTATGTGCTCTAAACATATTGTCTTATTTAATCTTCCTAACAACACTCTGAATTTAAGTACTGCTATTATATCTATTGAATATGTTAGAACACTACTGAGGCTCAAAGAGGGAAATTAGCTAATATAAAAAATTGCTTCCTAAAGTCAAACCTGTACTGAAATTAAATTCACCAGATATTTTCTGAAAAAAAAAAAAAAAAAAAAAAAAATTCACCAGATATTTTCTGAATCTAGTGCCTGAAAATAACAGTTTATCCTCGGCTTTTTGGCTAAGATCAAGTGTAGTATCTGTTCATATCAGTTTAATATCTGATATGTCCTCTATCCAAGGACAATATATTAAATGGATTTTTGGAGCAGGGAGATGGAATATAAGTTTGTTCTGTATACTCCATGCATCAACCTTGTATTATAATACCTCCAGGAATGGTGCTCCCACCTCAGGGGGAATACTTAGATGTCTAAGGTCAACTTGTGCTACAGGGGGAATATATCATGTGGGACTGTATGCACTGGAATGTTTCTGCCTCCAACTAAGTGAGTGGGTGGCTTATGTCCAGCCTCCTGGAGGGGGAAGTGTATATTATATGCACCATGATCTTCTTACACTATATGAGGAGCATAAGTAGAAATATGATTATGCCAATGGTGGAAATGGTGTTTTTTCTTTTTTCCTTTCTTTTCATTTCTGTCTTCAGTGATTTTGTCTCCTAAGATTTGCTTCCTTGCACTTAAGTTGACTATTTTTTTAGTGTCTTAAAGATTGATTGATTGATTGATTGATTGATCCATCCATTCCTGGGTGGCACAGCAGTTTAGCGCCTGCCTTTGGTCCAGGGCGCGATCCTGGAGACCCGGGATCGAGTCCCGCATCGGGCTCCCAGTGCATGGAGCCTGCTTCTCCCTCTGCCTGTGTCTCTGTCTCTCTCTCTCTCTCTCTCTCTCTCTCTCTGTGACTATCATAAATAAATAAAAATTAAAAAAATAAATAAATAAAAATTAAAAAAAAAAAGTCAGCTTACAATTAGGGGTTAATTCTTGCTTTTGGCTTCCTGAGCAATGCCATGGAGGATCACAAGAACAAGCACCTTATGTAAATGGCAAAAGGGAAGCCAAGAAGAAAGTGGTTGATCCATTTTCTAAGGAAAACAGGTATGATGTGAAGGCATGAGCTATGTTCAATATAAGAAATATTGGGAAAAGAAAAGGAATATTGGAAAAACACTAGTCATAAGAAACTAACTAAGGAACTCAAATCATATCTGATGGCTTCATGGTCATATTTTTGAAGTGAGTCTTGCCATCTGCAGAATGATAAAGTTGCATTTAGAAAATTCAAGCTAATTACTGAGGTTGTTCAGGGCAAAAACTGCCTGAATTTCCATGGCACGGATCTTATCCATGACAAAATGTGTTCCATGGTCAAAAAATGGCAGATGATTTAAAGCTCGTGTTGATGTTAAGACTACCAATGGTTATTTGTTATTTGCTTTTTCTATTTTATGTTAGTTTTAACAGAATTTTTAAAAAATACTTATTTATTTGAGAGACAGCATGTGCATATCATGTGGGGGAAGGGACAAGGTGGAGGGGGGAGAGAGGAAGAGGGGGAGAGGTGGAGGGAGGGAGGGAGGGAGGGAGAGAAAATATCTCAAACAGACACCTGCTGAGCAAGGAACCCGACCTGGGGCTCAATCTCACAATACTGAGATCATGACCTGAGCCGAAATCAAGAATTGGACACTTGACTAAGCCAGCCAGGTGCCCCTATTTTGTGTTGGTTTTACTAAAAAATGCAACAGTCAGATTCAGAAGACCTCTTATGCTTAGTACCAACAGGTTTGCCAAATTTGGAAAAACATGATGGAAATTATGACCTGAGAGGTGCAGACAAATGACTTAAAAATAGTCAATAAATCAATTTCAGAGAGCATCAGAAAAGACATTGAAAAGGCTTGCCAATCTATTTGTCCACTATACAATGTCTTTGTTACAAAAGTAAAAATGTTCAAGAAGCCCAAGTTTGAATTGGAAAAACTCATGGAGCTTCACAATGAAGGTATTAGTGCTGGAAAAGCACTGGTGATAAGACTGGTGCTAAAGTTGAACAAGCTGATTGATATGAGCCACCAGTCCAAGAATCTGTTTAAAATTTAGACACTTAATGGTGACAAATTGAAAAGTCTTTTCTTTTTTTAATAAAGCATTTTTTTAATTTTTATTTTTTTATGATAGTCAAACACACACACAGAGAGAGAGAGAGAGAGAGAGAGAGAGAGAGAGGCAGAGACATAGGCAGAGGGAGAAGCAGGCTCCATGCACTGGGAGCCCGATGTGGGATTCGATCCCGGGTCTCCAGGATTGCGCCCTGGGCCAAAGGCAGGCACTAAACCGCTGCACCACCCAGGGATCCCTAAATTGAAAAGTCTTATTTGTGAAGAGTTAACTCTTATTTATCTATAAAAGAAGCATGAAATGAATATTTCTACCACAATCCACAGTTCAGTGAGGCCTAGAATATTTTAAGTACTTTAAGGAGTCTCTTAGAGGGGCACCTGGGTGGCTCAGTGGTTGAGCATCTGCCTTTGGCTCAGGTTGTGATCCCAGGATCCTAGGATGGAGTCCCACATCAGGATCCCCACAGAGAGCCTGCTCCTCTCTGCTATGTCCCTGCCTCTCTCTGTGTCTTTCATGAATAAATAAAATATTTTTAAAAATTAAAAAAAAAAAGTTTCTTAGATACAGTTAGCTAAATACAAGACAGTGAGTAGCCAAAGCCAAAGTACCTTGGACATAATCCATAGTCTCAAAATACTGGTCCTTTTCCATTCCTTAAAAATATAAGTTATGCACTAAAGAACATAAGATTATGATGCCTGTCATAGTACTCAAGCAGTGGTTAATAAATGTTTGAGGGATTAATATGATAACAGATATTAGATAAAAATATTATTCAGATCCAAACCAGGGAAAAAAGTTACCTGTTGGAAGCTATCTCTTAGAAGCTGCTGGTCTTCAGGATGACAAAATTCTACAATATTCTTTCCTAAGAGTTCCTAAAAATGAAAAAGAAGAGTAAGATGGGCACTTTTATGATCATCTAAAATTCCTGGCCTATCAGCAAAGGACTTGGGATTTATTTATTTTTTTTTTTTTTAAGGACTTGGATTTTATTTCTCCTGTCTTTAGCCTAGGATTATAATAAGTGTGGAGGGGGAAAAAAAGACAAAGAATATGGAATCTGCCTGGCAAATGGCCTCTAAAACATTTTTCTTTTACAGAACATTATGTATTTATTTTAGCTGCATTTTAAAGATTTGAAGTCTAATGTACACATACAATTCACTCATTCTAAATCTACAATTGATGGCTTCTAACATATTTATATATAGTTGTGTAACCACCATTATCACCACAATCCGGTTTGAGAACACATCCACTGCTCCCAGTTTCCTTGTGCTTGTTTATAGTCAACACCTGCTCCCAACCTCCTAGCCAACTAGTAACCTGCTTTCTGCTTTAGTGTTGCCTTTCTAGAAATTTAATACAAATGGAATCATATAATATGTGGTCTTTTGTCTCTGACTTCTTACATGTAACTTAAGATTTCAGGAGCTCATCTATGTTGTTGTACATATCAATAGTGTATTTCTTTTTATTACTCAGTAGGATTCTCTAATGTGGATATATCACAGCTGTATATCCATTCACTAGTTAATGGACATTTTGAGTTTTTCCACTTTGGTGTTACTGTGAAAAATACAACTATGAATATTTGTATATAAATCTTTTTTTTTTGTATATAAATCTTTATATGAACATAGGTTTCATTTCTCTTGAGTAAATACTTAGGAGTGGAATTGCTAGCTTGTAGTACGGTTAAGTATATGTTTCACTTTTTACAAACTATTTTTCCATTTTTCCAAAATGTTTTTCCAAAGTGGCTATATCATTTTACAGGTCTGCCAACAATGTATAATGGTTGCAATTTCTCCCCATTCTTGCAATACCTTTTGATTATAGTGGACATATAGTGGTAGCTCACTATGCCCATTCTAGTGGACATACAGTGGTATCTCATTGTGGTTTTGATTTGTACTTTCCTACTGACTAATGAAGAGCGTCTTTTTTTTTTTTTTTTTTTTTTTTTAAAGATTTTAAGTAATCTCTATGTCCAACATTGGCTGGAACCTACAACCCCAAGATCAAGGGTCACAAGCTCCCACAACTGAGCCAGCCAGGTGCCCCATGATGAGCATCTTTTATATGCCATTCATGTTTCTTCTTTGGTGAAATGTCTATTCAAATCTTGTATCCTTTTTTACTGGCTGTTTACCTTAATGAGTTTTAGGAGTTTTTTTTCTAGGTTCTGGATACAAATCCTTTTTCAGATATATGATTTGCAATACTTTTTCCCAGTTTATGGATGGCCTTGTCACTTTCTTTCTTTCTTTTTTTTTTTTCTTTTCACTTTCTTAATGATGTCCTTTTAAGAGGACAAATTTTAATTTTGATGATCTCTAACTTTTGGGTTTTTTTCTTTTGTGAAGCATCCTTTTAGTGTCATATAAGAAATCTTGGATTCAAAATCATAAAGATAATCTCCTGTGTTCTTCTAGAAGTTTTATGACTTTAGCTCTTAAACATTTAGGTTTTTGTCTATGGGGTGAGGTAAGAGTCTACATCCTTTTCTGTGAAGGGGAATATCCAATTTTTCCATCACCATTTATTGGGAAGAATCTTTTCCCCTTTGAACTGTCCTGACATCCTGATTGAAAATCAGCTGATCATAAATGTGAAAAAAGACTATTCTGGCCTACTGATCTGTTTATCTATCTTTATACTGATATCATACTACCTTCTTCTTAAGTGGTGTTGAATCAGTGTAAATCTTCCAACTTTATGCTTTTTCAAGATCTCTCTTTTAACCAACTTCTTCAGAGCCACAGCCAGAAGTCCCTCTTGGCCATACAATTTTGAAAGTCTATATAATGACTTATTTCTCAAGTCTGGTATAACTACTTGGTCTGCTGAATGAAAAATCTCAATAAAATAAAAATAACTGGTGCCAAACTTGCATATGTTGCGCGTTACTATGTTCCTAACCTAAGTGATTACATAAATTACCTAATGATGGTCATACCATTATAACTAATTAAAATCAACACTTTTGCATCATTATCTGTATTAATATCAGTAACAAAAAATACATACATCTTCATGCCTGCTGATCCCACATGAGAACAACCACATTTTTCTAGATTGGATGAATAACATTGGTAGAAAGCTAAGAATAAATTTAGCTACAGATAGAATAGGATCATCACTTTTTCGTATCTGGGCCTGATAAGCTTTGGCTATTCTGGAATACATGACTGAATAACATCAACAAAGCCAAGGGAAAACAGGTTTAAGTATCAGTGGTGTAAATAGCTCCAGCTCTTCACCTGTGGTTGGTAGCCAACAGTAGCCACACAGCGGTGATCCACAAAAGTGAAGATTCCCTCAATGTTGTGCCGAGAAATAAACTCTGTTGGCTGACAAACATTACTCATGTCTGTACAGTTGGGAGAACTAGTTACCTGAAAGTAAAGAGATAAAAACAAGATAAAATGAAATCATTTTTAACAGATGTATTTTTCATCTCCTCATGGTCATATACAAAGACATGAGGCTCCCAATTTTAGGAATTTCTGAGCTTTCACATCTCATTCAGAGAGAAAAAAACGGCAATCACAATCAGAGAGGGCATGAGACCTAGTTCCACTTCCACATATGTACTCTTTACCAACTTTGTGAAAAAAGATAAAAATTCATTCAACCCAAAACTCACCCACTTTCATTTAGCTAGGCTGTGTTCATTATTCAGATTGGAAAACTAGTCTCCATTAACCAAGAAACTTATCTAGTTTTAGGACAAGAATAAAAATAATTGCACTTTTCTAGTCATGTAATGATAAAATGAAAAGATCTCTCTTCTGTTAGTTAGGAATAAAAAATTCAGCACTGTAAAGCTCACAGTATGAAAGATGAGGGGAAAAGATCTCCTTCCTTCTCTCAACCTTTTCAGCTTCTGCTAACCAACAGAAGCAAACTATGAATGGCATGTTCTTCCAAATACCTGAAGTTTTACAGAATTCTTCATTTGTATTCAGAGTAAAAGAAAAATAACATGAATAAGTCCTGAAGGAGATTTCTTCTTATTGGAAAGGGATGATATAAGATTTCCAGGGCAGATGATGGAGTAGGAGGAGCCTAAGCTCACCTCGTCCCATAGAAACAACCAGATAACAGCCATATCAGTGTGAATAACCCAGAAAAGGACCCAAAGACTGGAAGAATGGTCTCTACACAGCCAATTGTAGAGAAGAGGCCACACTGAAGAGAGGAGGAAGATTAGAGACGCAGTCAGGAGCTAAAAGGATCCACTAAACAGACCCATTGGACTGTCTGCGGGAGGGAACGGCTCTGTGGGCACTGAGAGGGGAGAAAAACAAACTCTCGCACCATGAAGCCCCCACAGGGAAGACAAATCCCAGTAACATTTGGTTCTGAAAACCAGAGGAGTCAAATTTCAAGAATTCTTACAAACAGCAGGGCTTAAAACCTGGAACACTAAAAATCAGCAGGCTCATGGGAAAGCTGAGAGGGCAAGAAGAAACTAAGTCCGTACAAGCCCATGGAGATAAAGCATAGAAGTAGCATTCTGAAAAACACCTGGGGTATATGGGAGGGAGATTTGTTTACTAATTTCAGAGTATGTGCTGGAGGGGCAGGGGTCACTGGGAAACATCTCCAGGACTAAAGGAGCTGGCTGGTGCCATTTCCTTCCCCTGGACCCCCAGCATAAACACATGGACACCTGCAGGAGCCAGTGTGATACCAACACTTGCTACTTCACTTGCTAACAGCAAGCCCCACCCATGCATACACCAGTGGGCACAACCCCTCCAGCCAGGCTGCAACTCCAGGTCTTCTCCCATAGGAGACTCTTGCAAACCTTGCTAATACTGTGCACCCCCACTCCTGCATTCTCCTGCAGTTCACTGCTATTTACATCTGGCAAATGCCTGGTCTGATTCAATTTAAGCCCATGGTAGCCCAAGACTGGCCCACTAACAAAAAAAGGACCAAACTCTGCCCACAGCAGACAAAGAGTCATTGCAGATGACCGGACTAAAGGCAAAAGCTGCTGAGCCATAACAGCAGGGCACATGCAACATGCACAGGAGATGCCACCAGATTCTGGTGAACAGGGAACATTGTACTGCAGGCCACTACTGTCAAGAGCAGGAGGTGTAGCTGAATTTCCTAACACACAGAAACAGGGAGAGAGTTAGACAAAATGATGACACAGAGAAATACATTCCAAATGAAACAATAGGACAAATCACAGCAAGAGACCTAAACAAAAGAGAGGTAAGTAATATGCCTGATAGAGAATTTAAAGTACACTGAACTTGAAAAAAGAATGGAGGACCTCAGTGAGACCCTTAACAAAGAGACAAGAAAACATAAAAACAGAGATGAAGAACCCAACTGAAACTAAAATTAAAAATACACTAGATGGAGGGATCCCTGGGTGGCGCAGCGGTTTAGCGCCTGCCTTTGGCCCAGGGCGCGATCCTGGAGACCCGGGATCGAATCCCACGTCGGGCTCCCGGTCCATGGAGCCTGCTTCTCCCTCTGCCTGTGTCTCTGCCTCTCTCTCCCTCTCTCTCTCTCTCTCTGTGACTATCATAAATAAATAAATAAATAAATAAATAAATAAATAAATAAACAAACAAACAAACAAATAATACACTAGATGGAATAAATAGTAAACTAGAGAAAGCAGAAGAACAAATTAGCAGGAGGACAGAATAATGCGAAACAATCCAAGCTTGCTTGAGAGCGAGGGAGAGAGACGAAAAAATAATAAAAATGAAAACAGATGTAGGGAACTTAGTGACACTAGCAAGCTTAAGAACATTCACATTATAGGGATCCCAAAAGAAGAAAAGAGAGAGGGAAAAGGGGGCAAAAAATTTATTTGAATAAATACTAGCTTCCTCCAAATCTGGGGAAGGAAATAGAAATCCAGATCTGGAAGGCACCAAGTGCCTCCAACAAAATCAAGCTAGGGAAGTCCACACCAAGACATACAGTAATTAAATTGGTAAAATGCAGAGATAAGAAGAGAATTTTAAAAGCAGCAAGGAAAAAGAAACAGTTACATACAAGGGAAAACCATAAAGTAATCAGGAGATTTTTCAGAAAAAACTAGAGGGAGTAACATATATTCAAAGTGCTGAAAACAAAGAAACAAACAACAAACCTGTGGCCAAGAATGCTCTCTCCAGCAAGACTATCATTCACAACAGAAGGACAGATAGTTTCCCAGACAAGCAAGAGTTAAAGAAATTCATGACCACAAAATCAGTCCTACAAAAACTGTTAACGGGGATTCTTTGAGATCATAAATAGGGGCAAGAAAAGCTGGAAACACAAAACCAGTATAATTAATTATGTTTATAAAAATCAGTTAAGGGAATCACAAAATAAAAACATGTAAAGTATGACACCAATATACCTAAAACGTGAAGGGAAGAGGAATAAAGAATGGATTCAAACATAAGTGACCATCAACTTAATGTAAATTTCTATATGCATAAGATGTTATACACAAACCTAATGGTAACCATGAAATAAACCAGTAAAAGGTATGCAAAAAATAAGAATCCAAGCATGTCTTTAAAGCCAACAAACATTAGAGGAGAGAGCAAGAGAAGGAACAAAGAACTACAAAACCATAAAGCCACTAACAAAATGGTGATACTTATCAACACTTTCAATGAAAATGGACTAAATACTTCAATCAAAAGATACAGGATAACATAATGGATAAAAAACCAGACCCATCCATATGTTGCCTACTAGAGACTCCTTTCAGACTTAAAGACATATGCAGATTGAAAGTCAAGAGTTGGAAAACCATTTATCATGCAAATGGAAGTATAAAGAAAGCCAGGGTAGCAATATTCATAATCACACAAAATAGACTTTAAAACAAAGACTATAACAAAAAACAAAGAAAAATACTATATAATCATAAAAGGAATGATCCAAAAAGAAGATATAACAACTATAAATATTTATGCACTCAACATGGGAATACCCAAAGACATAAAGCAGCTAATAATAAATATGAAAGAAGTAATTGACAGTAATACAGTAATAGTAGGCGACTTTAACATCCTACTTACACCAATGGATAGATTATCCAAACAGAAAATCAACAAAGAAACAGTGGCTTTGAATGACATATTGGACCAGATGGATCTAACGAATATACTCAGAACATTTCACCCTAAAAACATCAGAATACACATTCTTTTTAAATCCTCGAAGATAGAATAGGAAATAATTTCTTTGACAGTGGCCACAGCAACATTTTTCTATATATGACTCCAAAGGCAAGGGAAACAAAAGCAAAAACAAACTGTTGGGATTACATCAAAATAAAAAGTTTCTGCACAGCAAAGGAAACAATCAACAAAACTAAAAGACAGCCTACAGAATGGGAGAAGATATCTGCAAATAACATATCTAATAAAGAGTTAGTATCCAAAATATATAAAGAATTATACAACCCAACTAAAAAATGGGCAGAAGACATGAATAAATATTTCTCCAAAGAAGACATACTGATGACCAACAGACCAATGAGAAGATGCTCAACATCACTCATCATCAGGGAAACACAAATGAAAACCATAATGAAATACTACCTCATACCTATTAGAATGGCTAAAATGAAATGGGGGGAGGATAGGTAAATAGGTGAAGAGGACTTTTTTTTTTTCTTTGCAAGTTTTTATTTAAATTCTACTTAGTTACCATATACTATAATAGTTTCAGGTGTTGAATTTAGTGATTCATCACTTATACACCACACCCAGTGCTCATCACAAATGTCCTCCTTTAAAGAAGAAAAAAAAAAAGATTTTATTTATTTATTAATGAGAGACACACAGAGAGAGGAAGACAGAGGGAGAAGCAGGCTCCATGCAGGGAGCCCGGTGTGAGACTTGATCCCAGGTCTCCAGGATCAGGCCCTGGGCTGAAGGTGGCACTAAACCGCTGAGCCAGCCAGGCTGCCCCCACAAATGTCCTCCTTAATACCCATCACCTATTTAACCCATCCCCCCACCCAGGAGTACACTTAGGATGAGCAGGTATAAATGTACTGAATCAATGGGGACCTGAGTGGCTCAGTCAGTTAAGTGTCCAACTCTATTGGCTCAGATCGTGAGATCAAGTCCCTCATCAGGCTCCATGTTGGGCATTGGGCCTGCTTAAGATTCTCTTTCTCGGGCAGCCCTACTGGCGCAGCAGTTTGGCGCCGTCTGCAGCCCCGAGTATGATCCTGGGGAACCGGGATCAAGTCCTACATCGGGCTCCCTGCGTGGAGCCTGCTTCTCTCTCTGCCTGTGTCTCTGCCTCTCTCTCTCTCTGTGTGTCTCTATGAATAAATAAATAAATAAAATCTTTTTAAAAAAAATAAAAAAAAAAAGATTCTCTTTCTCCATCTCCCTCTGCCCCTTCCCCTCACATCTCTCCCTCTCTTAAAAAGAAAAAAAACTGTGAAATCACTTATACACCTCACAAAATTGATATGTTAATAAATTAATGTAATGCTATATATTAACTATGCTGGAAATAAAGTTAAAAAAATAAACGTATGGGACACTTGGGTGGCTCAGTGGTTGACTGTCTGCCTTCAGCTTAGGGCATGATCCTGGAGTCCTGGGATCGAGTTCTGCATCAGGCTCCCTGCATGGAGCCACTTCTCCCTCTGCCTATGTCTCTGCCTCTCAAATAAATAAATAAATAAATAAATAAATAAATAAATAAATAAATAAAACCTTTTTAAAAATGTGCAAAGAAAGCAAAAGAAAGAATGGAAAAAAGGAAAATAGATGATGCAAATATGGAAAATTCATACTTGCCTGCAGTCTGCCAATGGCCACTAGGCAAAATTTGCTCCCCTGGCCAGCCTCTGGATCATCATCTGGGAGGGAGACACCTTCAAGAAGGTGAAGTTAAAAGGTTTAACAGGGACCTCAAACTCAATCACCTTCAATTCAGATAAAAAAAGATTTAAAACAGATGTAGGTATGAAGTGACTAGATATAAAACAATAGAGTGCTGAATGATAAGAATAAACAACTGCACAAAATTTACCATATTGCAGATCCTGTTTTAAAAGTATTTTTAGGGACGCCTGGGTGGCTCAGCGGTTGGGCGCCTGCCTTCAGCCCAGGGTGTGATCCTGGAGACCCAGGATCGAGTCCCACATCAGGCTCCCTGCGTGGAGCCTGCTTCTCCCTCTGCCTGTGTTTCTGCCTCTCTCTGTGTATCTCTCATGAATAAATAAATAAAAATTAAAAAATAAAATAAAAAATAATTTATTAAAAAAAGTATTTTATATGTATTAATTCATATATTTTACTAATATGAATTGTAACAAACTGCAGAGTACAAGTCCCACTCAAAGTATTCTAAAAAACTATGCTGGCCAAACCAAATATATATGAAGACAGTCATTTATTCTATGACTATATCATAGGCAGAGAACAAATGTCTTGCCCAACTTGTGGTTTTAAAATATGCAATCAAAAATAAAATTAAACAAACACCAATAGTTACTTATTTATGTCCTTTGGAAAAAAGGATAGCAAAGTTTCAATGTTACATGTGGAAAGGGAAGAAGACTGCATTTTCTCCCTAGTCTTTGCACATATATTGTCTTTTTATCAAGAAAAATATTATTTCTGTGAGAGCAATACAGAAGTATAAAAGACCATGTATACTACAAATGTATGGTTTTTACAGTATATAAGCTAAAAAGCTCAAATGTCACTACACTTAAAATTAGTTTTTCTTAATTACATTTAACTACCATTTACTGAATGCTTACTATATGTCAGACACTGGGCTAGGTGCTTTTATTACATTAAATCTAATCCTCAAAATAATTCCACATGGGATATATTATCTCCCAATTATAGATGAGAAAATTGAGGGGTTCTTTTTATAAAGGTCAAGCATCTTACCCTAAGTTATACCATCAGTAAGTGAAAATGCCATAATCAAACCATTTTTCCAAATGCAAAGTTTAATCTCTTCCCGAAGGTGGTAACCTTTCCTCCCCCTTTTATCTTAGTTTCACTTTCCCTACAATCCCACTTCCCAATTATACCCATCCAGCAGGGAAGTAATAAAGTTGGTAGGATCTGGAAATTCTGACAAACCAGTATAAAAGGCTGATCCCCATACCCCAAACATCCTTCTCACATTTTGTTTGACTTCAAGTTCTAATAAAGCTTAAAGTGCTCATATCTTGATTTAAAGCCTTTAAAAAGAATATCCCACTTATAAGTTACTACAATCAAGTCATTTCCCTCTTCTCCCTCAAAGTCTTGCTCCTATTTTAGGAAGCTTTCCCAAATAAGCTGCTTTCAACGCCAACTGTTTCTTTGCAAACAAATATGAGAAAATAGGTATTCAGTATATACTATTATGAATCTGAACATTTAAAAATTCCATTCTGTGACAGAGCCAACACTGAATCATTTTCAAGTCTGAGTAATCCATCTCCCCAGCTGCATATAAAAGAGGGGCAGGAGTCTGCTTTTTTTTTTCCCTCCTATTTTCTTATCATGGTTTATACCAAAGTACATTTTGCATACATGATACATGGTACATGATAAATGTTAGCTAACTTTCTCGGACTCTGTGACAAACCTGCTGCACCACAAGAGAAATCCAAATTTCCTACCTGCTGGGGGCCAGGCCTTGATGTAGCCTGTACAATGGACCACCACAAAGTGAGGTTCCCCATCCTTCACAGAGCCAAGTCCATTCCTAGAAGAAGTACATGTGTGAGGAGAAAACCCTACTCAATAGCACTTAAAAGGCAACGCTGGCTTAGTACCTTTAAGCTTAGGCTCTTGCATGTTTAGAAAACTGATCACTTTTTGACCTTTCTCCCCAAAAGTGACCACCATATTCCTGACCTTGCCAAAGTAAAGGAACAAAAAGGTACTGCAGCAGGAACTAGTAGGGCAACTTATTTAAATAAGATGAGCAAAAGAAGCTGTAGAAGTTCAGAAAATATTGCCAGAAAATAAATAACTGGGAAGTGAAGGATGAATGTGAGGGCTGCTAAAGGAAGTACTACAGTAAGATAGTTGAAAAAAATGATGATCTCTACCAGTATGTAGCCATCTCTGGTTTTTCATTGTTTCGGATCTCACCTGCATCTGTTCCTCACAAAGCTCAATCTATTCATGGAGACTGGGTCCACAGAGCTATTGCCACATCTGTTTCAAAGAACGGAGATATTAAAAGCAATTAAGCTGTGCCATTTAATAACTTTCCATCCATTAACAGCCAGGAAAAAAGGCTCTGGATACAACTAGACACAGGAGGAGAAAGAAGTCAGGCTTGATATTTCTAAAACTTATAACTGCCGAGAATCTGAAGTTCAAAATGTTCCATATATTCTTCTGTTGCAGAAATTCTCTACATTGGGGTCAGTATACATTTTGTGTAAAGGACCAAATGGTAAATATTTCAGCTTTTGTGGATCGTACAATTTACTGCAACTAGGCCATCAGAGCATAAAAACAGCCATAGACAATATATAAACAAATGTACATGGTTATGTTCCTATAAGACTTTATTCACAGAGTTGTGGTTTGCACATTCCTGTTCTATACCACAACCCAATCTATTTGCTATGTTTCCTTATTATTTATCTTGCTCTTGCCTATGTCTCTACATAGATCATGTTCACATATTGAGACATTCTCTCCCACCCTCTCTACTTTCCTCCTTTCATTTCTTTAAAATAATAGATAAAACTTACACAGAGTTTAGTATGTACCATGCACTAGTCTAAGCATCTTTACACATATTATCTCATCCTTATAACAACTTTATGAGATTGATATCAATATAATTCCCAATATTAGGAGAAATCATAACACAAAGTTGTTATGTAATCTGCTCAAGGTTTCAGAAGATAATGAGTGGCAAATCTAACAGTCTAGGTTCAGAAGTTAGTCTAAACCATTAAGTCACATATTAAATTCTAAAACTCTCAGGAAACCTTTCTTAATATCCTACTCATCATTTCTAATAAGCATCCTCTCAGTACAATGTAGGTAATTTCCACTGTATAACCTGAACTTCTTTGTGACTTTAACAGGTATCTTTTCAGGACGCCTGGGTGGCTCAGCAGTTGAGCATCTACCTTTGGCTCAGGGCGTGATCCTGTGGTCTCCAGGATCAAGTCCCACATCAGGTTCCCTGCAGGTAGCCTGCATCTCTCTCTGCCTATGTCTCTGCCTCTCTCTCCCTGTGTCTCTCATGAATAAGTAAATAATCTTAAAAAAAAAGCTTTATTAAAAAAACAAAAACCTTCTGCTCCTAATTTTTCTTATATCAATCCTCAACCTGACACTTACCTCATACGGCAAATAAATGATCTCCTTGAGCCCATACACATCCTCATGGAAGACTGCTGACCTTCCTTTTTCACTGTTCCAGTCTTCAGATCAAGGATACGCCCTGAAAAATGATGTGAAGAGTAGTCTGGAGTGTGTTCTTATATATGGCGAAAAGGAAGGGAGAGAGACACTAGAGGCAAAGACAAATAGTATCCTATTCTGTCCTCCAATCTCCATGCTTATAAAAGAACACACCAAGTAGGGTTTGGATTTTTTTTCCAAGTTTAAAATATCTCAATTCCCATCAATGAATCTTATTCTTAAGTTCAAAGGCAGCACTGAAGATAACTCTGTGCAAGGAAAGAAGATGGAAGTGGAAAGTAGTGTTGGCAAGAAAGAGGCTAGGCTATATTCTTGGGTCTCACTTTCATGCACGTGCATGTACACATATGTGCACACATGCACACTGAGGGAATGTCACTGTTTAAAAACTAATAATTTGGGCAGCCCGGGTGGCTCAGCGGTTTAGTGCCTGCCTTCAGCCCAGAGCATGATCCTGGAGACCCGGGATCAAGTCCCACGTCAGGCTCCCTGCTTGAAGCCTGCTTCTCCCTCTGCCTGTGTCTCTGCCTCTCTCTCTATGTCTCTCATGAATAAAATCTTAAAAAAAAAAAAAAAAACTAGAAAAATGAAATTCATAAAAACCTAAAAGAAGGAAAAACTAAAACACAATTAAATTATAACAGACTTTCTTGTATTTAATTATCAGGTTTTTAAAATTTGGTTGATTGACTGAGAGGCACAGAATGTGCATAAACATGTGTGTGTGAGAGCAGGGGGAGGGACAGAGGGAGGAGAGAGAGAATCTCAAGCAGACTCTGGCTCACCATAGAGCCAGACATGGGGCTCAATCCTACAACCCTGAGATCACAACGGGAATGGAAACCAAGAGTTGGGACGCTCAACCAACAAAGTCACCCAGGTGCCCCTTAATTACCAGTTTTGATCTGCTTTCACTTTAAATTTTTTTCTAGAGTTGCTTAAAGAACAGATGTGTTTCCTATAGTGAGACACTTGCAAAAGGACTAAAGAGCATCAAAATAAGGGGAAGAAAGAAAACAAAAATAGAAGTAAGACAAAAAAATGGTACAGATACAAACAATAAAAACAACTTATACATTGATAACCACTCTCCTCTAAAATAAAAATCTATTATCATAGAATCCAGTATAAAGCAAAGATATGTACAAACAGGTAGGAAAAAATAGCAGGTACTCATATAAATGAGACAGAAACATGGATAACTTAATTCTTTTAAAATGGGAAAAAAAGTTCATTGTAGATTTGGTTTTTACTGTTTTATTTACACTAATAAACTTTTACATGTGTACTGTCACTAAAGAAACATTTTCTGGGATCCTGGGGTGGCTTAGCAGTTTAGTGCCTGCCTTCAGCCCAGGGCGTGATCCCAGGGTTCCAGGATCGAGTCTCACATCGGGCTCCCTACATGGATGGAGTCTGCTTCTCCCTCTGCCTGTGTCTTTGCCTCTCTCTCTCTCTCTGTGTCTCTCTCATGAATAAATAAAATCTTTAAAAAAGAAAAAGAAACATTTTCTAAGAATAAGCTACAAATTATCTGCATGTGGATAGAAAAAAATTATATTCATTATAGGAGAAAATTCTAGAAGGCGTGTCAGAGTCAATGAACAAACTGAAGAGCTAAAACACCTCTTCTGTTTCAGAAAAAAATAAAGGGCTTCCCATCCATTTTCCATCCATATAATTCATACCTGTCAGGGCATTTTCTGAGGTGGAAAGCTGCTCACGAAGTTTGTCCACGTCATCTGGATGCACCTGATCATACAGCGTGCTACCAAACCATTCAGACTGTGGCTGGTTCAAAACAGGGGTCACTGAGTCAGAGACATAAACTACCCGGCCTGTCTCACATGAGACAATAAACAGAAAGCCATCTGCTGCCTCCAAGATCAAATGTTTGAGTTCCTGTCCAAGGAAGAGAAATAAAAGTTAATACTGAACTCTTCAAAGTCAAGTATTATTCATGAAAAGAAGACACTTCAGGCCTTATGCATCTCTCTCTCTCTCCATAAGCGTTTCTGGCTCCTGCCTGATCCACAGTCCCAGCTTTGTACTCTAAGTGTCATTGCCTTCATGACAGCTTTTTCTAATAGATATTTCTTCAATCTATGTCACTATCCACCTCCTCCTCTTTACCTCACTCAAGATGGGGAATAAAAAGGCTTACCATTAATAATTTAGTCCTTGATCTCACCCCCTCTGGTCTCTTTTTAGGATCTTGCTCTACAAATACTCCCATTTTCACTCTTTCCCCTCAGATCTATAAACATGATCAAGTTTTCTCAATTCTAAACAAACCTTTTCTCAATTTTGCCCAGCTCATCTCTTTTTCAGTGCCACATTTATATTTAATGTTATCTTCAATGGCTCTATTCTCTTACCTTTCACTTATTTCTCAATCCCACTATAATCATCACTCTGAAGAATTATTGTTGTTTGCAGCAGATCACCAATGTCCTCCTAACTGCCAATTCAAGCCCCCTTTTCTGGGTCTTTATCATGTTAATCTCTCTCCAGAATCTGGTGATATCCATTCCATCCTTCTGTTTTTCTCTAGCTTCTAAGACACCATCTTCCAACTTTTACTCCCTTTCTAAATGTCCTTTCTCTGCTTTAGGCACCCTTTCTTCCCTTAGTTCAAGTACTAAGTATAGGTATTTCCAAGGTTCTATCTCAGGATCTCTTCTCTCTTTATACCATACTCTATCCCTGAGAGATTATATCCACTCGTCCCTGCTATGAAATGATCCCCAAGTCTACATCTCTAGACTGGTCTAAACTTTTTTTTTTTTTTTTTTTTAGCTTTAAGCAGACCTAAATTCCAACTAACTTTTAAATATTTCCAATTAGATACTCTACCAGCAACTCAATTTCAACATTTCAAAACTAGTCATATTTCCCCCTCCAAAAATCCTCTGTGCTCTTCTAGCATTTCCTTTCTTAATTAACAGTACCACCTTCCTATCAGGCTACAAGACTCAAAATCAAATTACTCTCTCATGCTCCAGTGATATTAGTTTTATCAATTCTATTTCCAATACTACATCACCATCCTAGTCATCTTACACCAAGACTAATGAAATGGTCTTCCTGTTTTCATTCTCTTGAATCCAGCCTTAAAATGCTACTACACAGACTAATATATGTTTTTTAGAGGGGTGGAGGAGAACAGGAGGCACAGAGAGAGAGAGAGCATTTGCTGAAGTTATTCCCAGTATTTATGACACTAATTCCTTACCTCTCCATGTTTATCCATCTACAGGACTTTAATACTGTGAATCTATGATACAACTGTGTGTTTATATTGTGATTTATTTATTTACAGATCTACTGCCACTAATGACTATCTCTAATCTCTTTATTCTTTTCATAGCACAAAGTACCTGGTTAGCCCACAAAAGGTGCATAACTGGAGTCTGTTCAATCAGTATCTCTACATAGATTGTTAGAATAAACTGATTAACTATTTCAATGTACATGTATATAAAATCCATGCTATGTGTGCTTTCATATAGATACCCCTATTTAGAAAAAAAGAAATTTTTTAAGATTTTATTTATTCATGAGAGACACACAGAGAGAGAGAGAGAGAGAGAGAGAGAGAGAGAGAGAGAGAGAGGCAGAGACACGGGCAGAGAAAGAAGCATGCTCCATGCAGGGAGCCTGACGTGGGACGCAATCCCAGGACTCCAGGATCACGCCTTGGGCCAAAGGTAGGCACCAAACCACTGAGCCACCCAAGGATCCCCTGGAAAATTATTACTTTCTTCCAAACCACATTCCTTCCTTCTAAGCCTCTGAATGAAAGGGTGACATTATAGGCCAATTTTTTCTTCCTTATATTTC
Organism: Vulpes vulpes; assembly: GCF_048418805.1. Lineage (NCBI taxonomy): Eukaryota > Metazoa > Chordata > Mammalia > Carnivora > Canidae > Vulpes > Vulpes vulpes. Next base: position 51,900,630 of record NC_132787.1, on the reverse strand, counting down.
CTATCTTCCAAATTTTTCTGCAATAGCCATGTGTTATTTTTAATAATCAAAACAGAACATGGCTTTCTTACTCTTAGAAGTCTTTGCTGATGACCATCCCTACTCAGACCTGATCATTCTATTCACTTTAGCCATCCTCCACTATATATTTATCTAGTCCCATATAAATTATTAATGTGTTTTAAAACAAGGTTATTTCTCAGGGTGTCTAGATGGCTCAGTAAGTTGAGTGTCTGACACTTGATTTCGGTTCCGGTCACGATTTCATGGGTCAGGGGATCCAGCCCTACATCAGGCTCCACGCTCAGTGTACAGTCTGCTTGAGATTCTCTCCTTCTCCCTCTGGCCCTTGCCCAGGTCACATACACACTCTCTCTCTCAAATAAACAAACAAAAAATAAAATCTTTAAAAAGAGGTTTTTCTTCCTTAAACACATTTTCCTCCCATTTTTCACTTATGTGTGTATCTAGCCACTCAAATATTCATATTCAGACTGATTTCCAAAAACTCACATATTCACATTCAGACTGACATCCCAAGCAGCTAGAAATGTTTTTGCCTTACCTATTTTTCTCATTACATGTAACATAGCAAATCTCTAAGGAATGATGACTGCCTTGTTAGACTCCTTGTATCACTAAAACTGAAAGCTGCTTCAGGAATAAGAAATAGATTTCTTCCATCTTCTATAACCCTACAGCCAACGAAGAGAACTGGTTCCATGGACATGGTCATCTCTTCTTCCTACAATTCCACTCGTTTCATCATATAGGCTACATCCACGAGTTAAGTTTAAAATAGCTATAAGCTTGCGGTGCCTAGGTTAAGTGTCTGCTCTGCCTTCAGCTCAGGTCATGATCCAGGGTCCTGGAATCGAGCATCAGGTTCCCTGCTCAGCAGAGAGTCTGCTTCTCACTATCCCTCTGCCCTCCCACCTGCTAGTGCATGTTCTCACTCTCAAATAAAATCTTTAAAAAAAAAATACCTATAGGCTTACCAAATAGTTTGCACAAGTCTTCTGTACTTCTCATTGTTCCAATGCTAATGAATATTATTATTATTATTATTATTTTGCTAATGAATATTATAGCCAGGAATTGAAACTACTTTCCCATGGTGTAAATTTTTCCTTAACAGGGTAGCCCAGGTGGCTCAGCGGGCAGCCCAGGTGGCTCAGCAGTTTAGCGCTGCCTTCAGCCCAGGGCATGATCCTGGAGACCCAGGATGGAGTCCCGCGTCAGGCTCCCTGCATGGAGCCTGCTTCTCCCTCTGCCTGTATCTCTGCCTCTCTCTCTCTGTCCCTCTCATGAATAAATAAATAAAATCTTAATAAATAAATAAATAAATTTTTCCCTAACAGCTGAATTCTTGTACTTTAAGTAATATACAGACTCAGCTCTTCTCTGACTTCCAATATAAGACACTAGTTAGGGATCCCTGGGTGGCGCAGTGGTTTGGCGCCGGCCTTTGGCCCAGGGCGCGATCCTGGAGACCCGGGATCGAATCCCACATCAGGCTCCCGGTGCATGGAGCCTGCTTCTCCCTCTGCCTGTGTCTCTGCCTCTCTCTCTCTCTCTGTGACTATCATAAATAAATAAAAAATTAAAAAAAAAAAAAAAAAAAGACACTAGTTAGAATTATGGTCATCTACCCCCAAAAGATCAAAACTTTCAACAGGTTCTATCTCAGAGTTGTACAGCTCAGAGACCTGATCAGTGAGGAACGAAGGCTTGTAGGTGCCATCAGTGGATGTATTCCCAGTTCCTCGCAAAGACTTCATGTGAGAGACTGCCATGCGTAAGATGGTTAACTTGTCTGGTTTTCGAGCCAGGGCACTACAGGTGGGCACCATGTCTGACAGTTCTGTGATGTAGGCTGTCATCTTGTTCCGTCGTCGTCGTTCAATTTCACTATGATTTTCCCTGCATGGAGAGAGGAGGTGTTCACATCTGGCCGTTTGGGAGCAGGTAAAGTGATATAAATATGGAGTGAGCTGCTGAAGAAATACAGTTTTTAGATTGAGGAGTGCTTAAGTCTCAGAAGGTAGAGTCAAGTTTGCCAATCTTCTCATGCAGAACAAGCATGGAATAGAAACTAACAAGGCAGACAGAGAATAAACAGTTACTAGCAATTCTATCTCCTGGAAACTTTCACTTCCTATATAGATTACCATTCCCCCAAAACAAAACAAAAAATGTTTTAAGAAATGATAATCTTAAAAGATGTTGATTTTATTCACTTTAGTTCCTCAGAGACAAATAATCTCAGCTTGGCTGACTCCATGGTTACTAATTCAACTTTTTAAAGGCTAAAACTAAAATGGCCAGTTTTTTTCTAAAACAAGTATATTGCACAAGAGCTGATAAAAGAATTGATAGTATGGATTCCTTTAGTCTCTAAAATGTTGCCTGTTCTCAGCTTCTCTCTTAACTCTAGCAGGCAGAATGGAAGATTTTGAAATTTTATTTGTCTCATTAATGCACCAAATCCTACCTTCTTTATCTGGGTGTGGTGCCAGTGCATTGAGCTCAAAAGATTCTAAGGCATCATCTATTAGAGATCCCTTTGGGTCGCTAGTTGGAACAAAATGAATTGGAGGATAAAAGTGGAGTGAGGAGGAAAAGGCCTGAAAACAGACAATTTGGATCTCAACAGCATAAGTAGACCACTTCTCCAACACTGATTTCCTCAAAATCAAAACAGAATTTTATCATTGTTAAAAATAATAACCCAGTAGTTTTCAAGTTGGATTTCTGAAAAGCCCCATAGTTCCTCAGTGTCTTCAACCGGGATGCCTCAAAGAGAAAAAAACAATGTGCTGCTTTACTGCTTCGTCTTGAGCAGCTTTTGCTTTAACTTTTTCATTTGCTTCCCTTACTATTTAAGGATCCTATCCGAATAAAAGTTCTTTGTCAAAACAAAAAGAAAAATGAAAACTGACCTAATATAAATCTTTTTAAGAGAAGAGAAAACTATAAGGTTAAGCAATTAAGTGATTTTCCCAAAGGAAGCACTCATTCCCAATTAATGCAATGGTCTTCCCACCATATCATGCCAAATCAGCTTTTCGAAGATTTAAAGAGTTAGCAGGAAAGGACAACAAAATGGGCTTGTGGACCTGCTGAAAAAGGAAATGAGATGAGGGGGGAAAAGAAGTAAAACCAGGCATTGGTATCAATATCTCCTACTGAGTGGTCCCAAATCATAGAAGCCAGAAAACAGAAAAATCTGGGCATACCATTACAATATTACCATATCGTAATATTTCTACATTATTATTGACAAAAGTCTCCAAAGAGAACTCTACAGCCTCCTTCCCAAATGGCAAAAAGGTCTCACTATATAAGTCCTATTTGTTAATTTGCCTGAGAAACAGAATATCCAACGTTCAAACTTAAAGCACCCATCTTCCTAGTATCTGATGGATTTCTGACACTGAAGTCCACAAGGCTAATCTTTTCAAAAGCCACATCAAGGCTGCTAAAACTTTTCCAAGAAACCACAAAAGATTCAATCACCAAAGCAAGACGATACTACTATGACACAGTAATCTAGCCTGTGAGTCTAGAAAGGTGTGCTTTCTAGAGAGGTGTGGAATAAATGCTAAGGCCTAAATATTGGGAACTAATTGCAAACACAGAGATATTTATTAGCCTTCTGATAAAAGAGTATTTTCCTGCGAAAGCACCAACAGGCATCACTGCCCTGCTTCTAAAGCCTTTTATTTTGTAAAACAGTGCTGAGATAAAGAGGAAAAGAGAAAACTATAAAACTAATAGCAATTTCTTAAATTCCTTAGTAAAGTTCCCTCAACTCACCCACTTTCTGATGGGGGAGGCCAAAGTTCCTGTTACACACAAACTTCTAAAAAATCTTGTCCTCTCTTGCCACAGATAAGGAAAGACACAAAGAGAAAGGGGAAGAAAAGAGCAGAGTAAGAAAAAGGAAAAAGCAGCATCATCTGCTTCATCATGCTGAAAGATACTGTTTTCCTACCTGGCAAGTCTCTCTTTATCCGCAGAGCTCTGCTCATCATCCGACCTAAAAACAGAATTAATGAACTAAGCTAAAATTAAAATAAAAAGAAAGAAAAAAAAAAAAGAAAGATGGATGGATAAATGGAAAGAAGGAGGGGGAAAGGGAAGGAAAAAGGAAATAGAACAAAATAGATGCAGAGAAGGGAAAATTAAAATATACACAGGAACCTTGCCTATAACTCTACAAAGCCATTTATTAGGATAAAGAAAAAGTAATTTACAGGACAAAGGTTGACATAAAAGCAAGGCCAATATTCATTATAAATTAACATAGTCTGAACACAGAAAACACTTTGCTATCAATCTCTGTAGAGACCAACAAAATAGAGTTTGAACAAGAACCAAACAAGGGAATACCATTCTCACACACTTCTTCCAAAATAAAATTATATTCACATATGCTATTTTTTTTTAAAGATTTATTTATTTATGGAGATCCCTGGGTGGCTCAGCGGTTTGGCACCTGCCTTTGGTCCAGGGTGTGGTCCTGGAGTCCGGGATCGAGTCCCACATTGGGCTCCCTGCATGGAGCCTGCTTCTCCCTCTGCCTGTGTCTCTGCCTCTCTCTCTCTCTCTCTGTGTCTCTCATGAATAAATAAATAAAATCTTTAAAAAAAAAAAAAAGATTTATTTATTTACGGGCAGCCCAGGTGGCTCAGCGGTTTAGCGCCACCTTCAGCCCAGGGCCTGATCCTGGAGACCCAGGATCAAGTCCCATGTCAGGCTCCCTGCTTGGAGCCTGCTTCTCGCTCTGCCTGTGTCTCTGCCTCTGTGTGTGTGTGTGTGTGTGTGTGTGTGTCTCTCATGAATAAATAAATAAAATCTTTTAAAAAAAAAAGATTTATTATTTATCTACTTGAGAGAGGGGGGAAGGGCAGAAGGAAAGAGAGAATCCTCAAGCAGACTCATCACTAAGCACAGAGCCTGATGCGGGGCTTGATCCCAGGACTCTGAGATCACTACCTAAGTCAAAATCAAGAGTTGGCTGCTTCAAACTATGTCCTTCAACAGATGAATGGATAAAGAAGATGTGGTGTATATATAGACAATGGATTATTACTCAGCCATCAGATATGACAAATAACCATCATTTGCTTTGACGAGGATGGAACTAGTGGTTATTATGCTAAGTAAAATATGTTAATCAGAGGACAATCATCATATGGTTTCATTTATATGTGGAATATAAGAAATAGTGAAATGGATTATAAGGGAAATGAGGGCAACTGAGTGGGGAAAAATTACAGGAAGACAAACCATGAGACTCCTAACTCTGGGAAACAAACAAAGGGTTGTGGAAGGGGAGGTGGGTGGAGGATGGGGTAACTGGGTGACGGGCACTAAGGAGGGCATTTGATGGGATGAGTAGTGGGTGTTATACTGTACGTTGGGAAGTTGAATTTAAATCTAAAAAAAATTTTTTTTAAAGCTGGCTGCTTAACAACTGAGCCACCCAGGCACCCCCACATATGCTATTCTACAATTTTTAAAAAAATCAAAGAGTAAATCATAAGAATGTCGAACAAATGATCACAAATACAAATCTCTCTGTAACATGCAGACACACAGACATGCACTCACAGATAACCAAACAGGTTTCACTGGAGAAATTACATAAATAAAACTTAAGAATTAGGCTTTTGGCATATCCCCTATCACTGATTTGATAAAGTAGTAAATTTTTATTTATTCACTCTCCCATAAATTAGTAGTAAAGCCCCGACACTGGTGGATCCCTATGCCAACTGCCCCTCCCCTAGAGGAGGCTCAAAGGATTCCCATTAAGTTTTTCAGGAAAACAGGGATCCCTGGGTGGCGCAGCGGTTTGGCGTCTGCCTTTGGCCCAGGGCGCGATCCTGGAGACCGGGGATCAAATCCCACGTCAGGTTCCTGGTGCATGGAGCCTGCTTCTCCCTCTGCCTATGTCTCTGCCTCTCCTCTCTCTCTCTCTCTCTCTCTCTCTGTGACTATCATAAATAAATAAAAATTGAAAAAAAATTAAAAAAAAAAGTTTTTCAGGAAAACAGAAAACTCTAAGAGTTGGTGGCAACTGAAGAAACATCAAGGTATTGGTAGGCCAGTGTATCAGTAATCAGCTCCATTAAAAACAACGTATATATATAAAGAAACCTCAAATAAAATGTGTAAGTATGATATAGTAACACTATTTCATTATTAAAAGTGACACGTACAGGGGCACCTGAATGGCACAGCTGATTAAGTGTCCAACTCTTGGTTTTGGCTCAGGTCATGATCGCAGAATGGTGAGATGGAGCCCCCCCCCCCCCCAACAGGCTATGTGCTTGCTGTGGAGCCTGCTTGGGATTCTCCCTCTCTCTCTCTCTCTGTCCTTCCTTCCCATGCTCACTCACTTGCCTGTTCTCGCTCTCATTCTAAAATAAAAAAATAAATCTAAAAAAAAACAAGTGACATGTACAATGATTTTATCAATACCTGGGAAAGTTTCTACTAAATGGTCCACAGGAAAAAAGAGACTCAAAATAATACAGTAACAATAAGAACAAAAATATGAAAACTTATGTATACTGATGAGAAACGCAAGAGAACGGTCTTACATTCAGTAGTTTAAACATGTTCAGTGGTTATTATGGTTGCTTAACAAACTACAAATCCTTTATTCAAAGAATTGAGAAAATACATATATTTTCAGCTTTGAAGACCCTCTACTAAATTCCCAGGAGAATATGTGAGGTAAACTGGCAAATCATCTCTTACAGGAATAAGTTATTAAAAAGAAAGTTAAATATCTAAAATTCTTATTATTACTGCTCCTACAAGTAGAAATCCATAATCCCTTATCTACTCTTATCTCTGAATGAAATATGTAAATGTTTTAATATTTACATTAAGGAGGACAAATGAAGACTAAAATAATTCAGGTCATGTCTTCATAGCTTTTTGGAATTTAAATCAAGAGACTAGGAACCTTTATGACCAGTACTATTTGATGGCTTGACTTTCATTCTTTTTTTTTTTTTTTTAAGTTTATTTAGTTAAGCAATCTTTATACCCAATGTGGGGCTTGAACTCAGGACCCTAAGATCAGGAGCTGCATGCTCTAATGACTGAGCCAGCCAGGTGCCCATGATGCTTGACTTTCTAACACAGTTTGAAAAACTATTCCCCAAATATCTATAATTAACTTCTCATTTTAGAGATGGTTTACATCCTCAAGTATTTATAAGTACCTATTTCATTAAATAAATTCTTTGAAAATCTCTTAAATCACTCCTTTCCTATTGCCATTACCTCGACTCTAGCCCAAGCACTCATGATTTTATAGCTATATTAATTATTTCAACAGTCTCCCATCTACCTCCCTGACTACAGTGCTTCTCTTTAATCAATCTTCTACAGAGCTACTAGAGAAAAATCCCACATACATTTTATTTATTAAAATCTCCTTTTCAAAGCTCATGATGGCATCTTATTGCTTCAGATATAAGCTACTGTGACTGGTATTTCTTAGCCCTCCAACAGTGGTTCTCAAAGTATGGTCCCCAGATTAGCAACATTTGCAGTAAATATAAGTACTCAGTTAAGCTCTGGATTTTTTATTATTCATTTTTCTGAGGTGGCTGCAAACTCAATTTTTAAAAAACAAACGAATTCACTGTTAAAATATAAAATTTAGAATCAACTTTCTAAAAACATATATTTGCTTTTTATTAAACATAAATCAACTCAATAGTTGAGAAGGATTTATGTTTAATAAAAAGCAAAGTATTTTTCATAATCTTAACAAAATTTAAATTTATTCCAATCAAAATTCAACTCCACAAAAATTGTTTCTGTTGCCATTTTTAAAAGAAAACTATTATCTGTACAGATTTTGTGAACCCATTTAATAATAAATGCAACCAAGAAATTCCTAACATGTGTTCCTGTGGACACCTGCAAGTTCACCGTATAACTACCTATTATATACATAAAAACATTGTGTATATTGTACCATCAGTTTGAAGCCATGTTACCTGAACATAAACAATAACTGTCATACGAAATTTTGCCAGCTTTCAGAATAAGAAGACTAGCCAGAGAAATTAACTACTAATGAGATCAAATTAAAAATCTATACACTTGAATTGCCTGGTCCCACAACATGGCCCAAGATGCTCTACTACATTACCTGGCAAATCGCTCCTTATCATTAGACATCTGATCATCATCACACCTAAAGAAGAAAGATAAGATTAGCCCAAAGCATTATACTTGTTATGTCTACTTCATCTGAAATAAAAACTAGAAAGGAATAAAAGTATTCAATAGGGAAAAAAAGCCAATGGAAAAGCATCACAAAGCAATAGAGATATTGCTATTATTTGTCTTCTGATGTTCTCCTTTAACCTTACTTATCAGATACTGCAAAACAAGATGATAATCTCCTAAGGGCACAGCTAACTTCCCTGTCAGCACCACTCTGAGATTAGGGATAGTTCTGTTTTAATTATGGCAAAAAAAAAAAACAAAAAAAAAAAAACCATGGCACATAATATTTACCATCTTAACCATTTTTAAGGATACAATTCAGTAGTGCTATACTTAACATTGTTGTGCAACTGATCTATAGAACTTTCTAATTTTGCAAAACTGAGACTCATTATATACACTAAACATCCTCTTCCCACCTGCTCCCAATCCAATTCCCAGCTCCTAATAACCATCTCTATACTTTGTCTCTAATTTTGACTACTTTAGATACCTCATATAAGTAAGATCATACAGTCTTTTTGTGACTGGCCTATTTTACTTAGTCAAATGTCTTCAACATTCATCCATGTTGTAGCATATGCCAGGATTTCCTTCCTTTCTAAGGCTGAACAATATTCCATTGGACATATATGTCACATTTTCTTTATGTATTCATCTGTCAATGGATATTAGGTTGCTTCCACCTCTTGGATATTGTGAAAATGGGGCAGTGCACATGTGTGTGCAAATATCTAAGACCCTGCTTTCAATTATTTTGGATATTTATGACCAGGAGTGCAGCTGCTGAATCTACAATAACTCTATTTTTAGTTTTTTGAAGAATCTCCATACTGTTTTCCACAGTGGTTAAATTACAATTTACATTCCGGCCAATAGTGCAAAAGGGTTCCCTCTTTTCACATCCTTATCCAACACTTATTTTCTGTTTCTTTGATGGTACCCATCATCATGGATATCACATGGTATCTCACTGTAATTTCAATTTGCATTTCTCTAATGATTAGCGATGCTGAACATCTTTTCATATATTTGTTGGCTTTCTGCATATCTGCTCTTGAAAAATGTGTATTCAAGTCATTTGCCCTTTTTTTTTTAAGATTTTATTTATTTATTCACGAGAGACACAGAGAGAGGGGCAGAGACACAGCCAGAAGAAGAAGCAGGCTCCATGCAGGGAGCTCAATGTGGGACTCAATCCAGGGACTCTGGGATCACGCTCCGAGCCAAAGGCAGATGCTCAACCACTAAGCCACCCAGGCATCCCATTTGCCCATTTTTAATCAGGTTGTTTTGTTTTGCTGAATTGCTGTAATTCTTCATATATTGTAGATATTAACCTCTTATCAGATACATGACTTACAAGTATTTTCTTCCATTACATGGGTTATCTTTTCACTGCTTTCTTTGGTGCACAGAAGTTTTTAAGAGATAGTTTTAGATTATTACTTCAACAATGTTCTTTATCTCTCTGATCAAGGAAATAAACCCTTCATCCCAACAACTTCTACTTGGGATCGTATCTGCTAAATACAGAAAATACAGGATTTGTTGAGGAAGGAAAACCTAACTTTAAAAACACTATTCTCTGGCAGCCCAGGTGGCTCAGCGGTTTAGCGCCGCCTTCAGCCCAGGGCATGATCCTGGAGACCCGGGATTAAGTCCCATGGCAGGCTCTCTGCATGGAGCCTGCTTCTCCCTCTGCCTGTGTCTCTGCCTCTCTCTCTCTGTCTCTCATAAATAAATAAATAAAATCTTAAAAAGAAAAAAAAAGGGGGATCCCTGGGTGGCTCAGCAGTTTAGCACCTGCCTTTGGCCCGGGGCGTGATCCTGGAGTCCCGGGATCGGGTCCCGCGTCGGGCTCCCGGCATGGAGCCTGCTTCTCCCTCCTCCTGTGTCTCTGCCTCTCTCTCTCTCTCTCTCTCTCTCTCATAAATAAATAAATAAATAAATCTTAAAAAAAAACAACACACACTATTCTCTGCATGATCTAAATTTTCCTCTTCTCACTGCCACAGGATAGAGCAAAGACCTACCAACTTTTGGAAGAAAGTGTTTTTGTATGGAGATAGGTAAGTCTCATAAAATTTGCAGTTAAACCAGTTATTAAATTAATGGCAAAAGTTATACTGTTCCTTCACAGATGTAAATCCTCAACTAATCCAACCCCAATAGGCCTCCTGGGTGGCTCAACAGTTAAGCATCTGCCTTTAGCTCAGGTCTAATCCTGGAGTCCCAGGATCGAGTCCCATATCAGGCTCCCTGCATGGAGCCTACTTTTCCCTCTGCCTATGTCTCTGCCTCTCTCTGTGTGTCTCTCATGAATAAATAAATAAAATCTTAAAAAAAAAAAAAAACCAACCCCAAGAATATTCAGTGTTTGAGAATAATAGGAGAGCAGAAGAAAAATGGGCAAACATGAAGAAGTAACTGAATTCCACCTCAAATACAAAGAGTCTGTTTCCAGGACACAAAATATGCTTTAAATCAGATGCTACTAACTCCTAGTTAAAACACGTAACCTGAACTGAAAAGAGAGCCTTATAATTTACATATTAACTTTGAATCTCAAGAATGAGTCTTCTAGATCCTTACTACTCAAAGTATAGTCAGTGGCTGGAAGCAGCAGCATCACCTAGGAATAAATCAGAGCATAGAACCTTGGGCCCTACCTCAGGCCTATTGAATTACATTTAATTTTTTTTTTAAGTAATCTCTAGGCCAAACATGGGGCTTACATTCACAACCCCACACTCAAGAGTTGCATGCTCTACCAACTAAGCCAGCCCAGACCTACTGAATTAGAATCTTCACCTTCACAAGAAACCCCAGGTGATTCTGTATAGGCACTAAAGTTTGAGAAGCAGTATTGTGGATACTAGTAACTCTGACATTGTACCTGGAGTTTCAAAGGCTTGATATTATTAAAAATGATTTTATAGGTGTCTGGAAAATATAACAAAATGACATTTTAACAAATCAATGAAAAGACATAATAAATTACAACCTTCAAAAGTAGCATCCACACTGGGTGTTAAATACAGTATGTTGGCAAGTTGAATTTAAATAAAATAAAAACAAAAAATTAAAATATAAAAATTAAAACAGCACAACAAAAAACAAAGAGTAGCATCCACCAAGGAAATTTAATGCTGACTCATACAATGCAAGTAAGACTTTCATTGTCCAGAGTGGAAAATTCCAATTGTTTAAAATAAATAAAGAAATTTAGTGATACCTCTCCCAGACATAATGACCCACTATGTAAAATGAATTGTGACAGTCTTTTTTTATGGTTGGGGAAAGGAAAAATGAACCTTTCTGGATCTGCATATAGTTTGAGACTACTAGATTTTGTGGAAATAGAGACAATGACTCAGGGCCTGAGCTGAGAAATATAAATAAGACAAGTGATTACCTCTATGACATTCAAATGCACAATACAGTTCTACCAATAGCATCTATCAGTTATAATCAGGAATTCTCCTTTGGAATAATTCCCAGAACTGTTTGAAAAAGTTGATCCTTCCCCCAAAATTGAAATATCCTCCCCTCTTCACATTTATTACTACTCAGTAAGTCTCAAAAGTCCTCTTGGAGAATTATTTTCTCCAATGTTTTGCAACTATTCCTTTCTGGTAGCCAAGTTACAGTTGTTTTCAAGAATATCTGGTAGGATTCAGCAAATAGTTAGCAGCAAGAAATATAAGCCTAAATAAAAATTACTAAAATGGGGAACACCTGGGTGGCTCAACAGTTGAGCGTCTGCCTTCAGCTCAGGACATGATCCCAGGGTCCGGGCTCCTTGTGTGAGCCTGCTTCTCCATCTGCATGTGTCTCTACCTTTCTCTCTGTGTCTCTCATGAATAAATAAAATCTTTTAAAAAAATTACTAAAATGAAAAAAATAGATGTCTCTGACAGAACTTAAGCATTATAAAACAAAACAATGGCAAGCAATTTACAATATGAATATCCTCTATGCAAAAACAAAAACTGAGGATTATGAATGTATGTCCACACATATACATTTAAATATATTTATATATATACTGAATATTTCTGGAAGGATATTCAATAAACTGGAAACTGTAGTTGTCTAAGGGGAAAGGGTCTGAAGTGAAATGAAGACATACTTGCACTACATGTAACTTTGTAATATTTAAAAATTTATAAAATATATTACCAGTTAAGATTTAGTTGTTAGGACAAATGAAATCTGGACACTCATATAATAAAATAATGGCTTTTTTTTAATAGGGCTCCTTTATCGATTAAATATTTGTTATTCAACAAAGCAGACCCACCTAGGTAATATTTTCAACTTTGAAAAGAAAAAAAGGTAGGCTACAGTCAAGGTTATCTTCCTTTCTTTGACTCTTACTGCTTGTGCTCGCTTCGGCAGCACATATACTAAAATTGACTCTTACTGCTTTCCTTATTTTTTTTAAAGATTTTATTTATTTATTCATAGAGACAGAGAGAGAGAGAGAGGCAGAGACACAGGCAGAGGGAGAAGCAGGCATCATACAGAGAGCCCAACGTGGAACTCGATCCCAGGTCTCCAGGATCACGCCCTGAGCTGCAGGCGGCACTAAACCACTGCGGCACCAGGGCTGCCCTGCTTTCCTTATTTAAAAACAAAACCTCGGGATCCCTGGGTGGCGCAGCGGTTTAGCGCCTGCCTTTGGCCCAGGGTGCGATCCTGGACACCCGGGATCAAATCCCACGTCGGGCTCCCGGTGCATGGAGCCTGCTTCTCCCTCTGCCTTCTGCCTATGTCTCTGCCCCTCTCTCTCTCTCTCTCTCTCTCTCTCTCTCTCTGTGACTATCATAAATAAAAATAAAAAATAAAAAAATAAAAAACAAGTAATTGGTCTTCAGCAAGAATAAGTATTTCCCTTCTCTGAAAGAACTCCTCCAACAATATATCGAAAAGTCCATTTTCAGTGCTCCAGAAGATTCATTATTTAAGGATACAAATTCTAATTCCTGCTCTGAAAGAATCAATGGGCATCAGAAAATATGAAAGGTACTTTAATGCCCGCCCCCCCCAATGAATTACACCTTGGCTTCCTGACACACTGACTCAGGACTTGAACATAAGATTTGCTTTCGCCAAAGGAACACCAGCAAATGTCAATACAAAGCAGAAGCTTGATAAGCACTTAGACTGAGACTTGCCCTTCACACTGTAGCCACTGGCATGTAAAGAAACTCAGTCTGACATTCTTAAAGATAAAAGACCACAAAGAAAACAGAATAACCATCCAGCCAATCCACAGCATTGTGAGAAATAATATATCATCGGTGTTTTTAAACGACACAGCAATAGAAAACTAAAACAGAGGGTCTTGGAAATTCTCTGCCCTCTCTTCACTAAGCTCCTTCCTCTGGATCCATTTAAAAAATGCTTGAAAATGTTATAAGGTATAACACAATAGGAAACTTTAGTTTTAGGATAAAGAACTTGCCTTAGGCCTAAGGACAAAAATATTACGAGTCAGAAATATAAAGATCACGAACTCATCTTTAATATCAGAAATCTAAGAAAATTTTTAAAAATCTTACCTCAAAAATTTACTGTTCCCTTCTCCATCATCATCAAAATCCAACCTGGGTAAAACCAACAATAAATATTATAAGCCCACTGACAATATAGAAAATTAAGAAATTAACATTTCTCAACCCACAAGCTATCTGAACATCCACCCAAATGGAAGAAGGAAAAGAGGAAGTAGACACAGAAGTCAAAGCTATGTGATTTCCTCCTTGTACCCAATTAGGCAATCAAAAGAGTACCTACCTGCTGCTGCCTTCTATTTTCCTAAGTTGGCAGTCTCCGCTTTTGCCAAAGTTTTACACTAGAGTACAACCTCTATCAAAGGAACAGGAATCCACTCAAAAGTGAAAATAAAAAATTAATATGAATAACTCAGGTCTGGGATACCTGAATGGCTCAGAGGTTAAGTGTCTGCCTTCAGTCCAGGGCATGATGCTGGAGACCAGAGAGCAAGTCCCGCATCGGGCTCCCTGCATGGAGCCTGCTTCTCCCTCTGCCTGTGTCTCTGCCTCTCTCTCTCTGTGTCTCTCATGAATAAATAAATAAAATCTTAAAAAAATAATAATAATTCAGGTCCATCTTTCATTTCTATAGTCTAAGCTATGTTACTGGCTTTCTGAAACATTCCAAAACAGTGAGGTTATATACAGAAGCAATTTAAGATCTCAGAAGCTTATTAATTAATGCTTTTTTCCATCACACATCTAAGAAACATGTAATACATACTAGAGAGAGGAAAACAAAAGACTTGCCGTCAAGGGACCTTCTACCTAGACAAATACAAATATAAAACAAGAATAGAAAAGTGCCGTGTGAGAAGCACAAGCAATATGCCATAAGACATTTAGTAAAAGCAACAGTGATGGGCAGCCCCGGTGGCTCAGCGATTTTGTGCTGCCTTCGGCCTGGGGTGTGATCCTGGAGACCCGGGATCAAGTCCCATGTCGGGCTCCCTGCATGGGGCCCGCTTCTCCCTCTGCCTCTCTCTCTCTGTGTCTGTCATGAATAAATAAGAAATCTTTAAAAAAAAAAAAAAAAAAGCAATAGTGACTTTCATTTCAGGGGACTCGGGAAGATTATAAGTAATAAGGTAGGCCTCAGAACAGCAGAAAAAGAAAACACAGTATTCCAAAACCTGTGGGATGCAGGTTATTATTATTATTATTATTATTATTAATCTCTATACTCTCTACTACCACCCTAACCCCACATTATGAGTCTCTAGATGGGTTGGTTATACATGACATATACAGTGTCAATCCTGAAAGTGTTCCTTCCTCTTCCTCCCTGTAGCCCCCTAATTACCTGTCAAAATCTACCCATAACTCCATTTCTAAAAATCTACCTTAAGGAAATAACTCAAAAGAGATAAAAAAAAAAAATTATGTACAAAGATGTTCACAGAGCATTACATATACTAGCAAAAACTTCAAAATAACTTAAATTTCCCAAAAAGGAACTGAGTACATCCCTTTGTGTAACTTAAAAATCATATTTCTATAAAATAACAGTAATGAAAAAAGGTTACATACAATTAGGTGAAAAGACGAGGCTATATAAAACTATCTAATTATAGATTCCAACTACTAAAAGATCTACATATAAAGAATGAAGAAACTATACTAAAAAACTGATTGGAAATGACAGGGTAGTAGGATAATTTCTATTCTTTCTATTTTCCAATCTTTATTTAAAAGAATGTATATTTCTTCTTTAATTGATTACCAATAATAGACATTCATTTCAGAAAATCTGAAAATAAAAACAAGTCTCCCATAATCTCATCATCTAGAAATCTGAGGAGTATCCTTTCAGTTTTTCTAGGCACATGCTACATATTTCCTTCTGACAGAGTAGTATGTTACATAAACTGTAATGTCCCAACATACTGTGAATATTTTTCTCTACTGATACATGTTACCTCCAATAACTGTACAGTATTCCATTTCAAATATATTAAAATTTACTCAACTAATCCCCTAATTTTGATATTTATAGTGCTTCTAATTGTTTGCTATTATACATAACCATAACATTGTGTTTGAGAGAGTGAACTCTAAAACTAACCTCCCAAGGTTCATATCAAATATCTTCCACTTACTCCCTTTAGAACCTCGAGTAAGTTGTTATTCAATGAGTTAATGTAAAACTCCTGGAGACATAGTAAGTCTTAATATGCTACTCACGTTACCACCTAACTCCAAGGATGACTTGCATTACTATTAGCAGGTGAAACTTAAAGACTAGCTATATTAGATTAAAAAAATTTTTTTTTCGACAGAGAGAAAGCAAGTGTGCATCTGCAAGTGGGGGGAAGGGACAGAGGGAGAGACAGCATCTTAAGCAGGCTCCAGGCCCAGCACAGAGCCCAACGCAGGGCTCCATCTCATAATCTGGAGATCACAACCCAAGATGAAACCAAGTCGGACACTCAACCAACTGAGCCATCCAGGTGCCCCTTAGCTAAACAATTTTTAAGGAAGTAAAAAGAGAAATTTAACACCAAAAAAATACTATCCATTCTCCCAAGCCTCTTTTATTTCTTCTTCTTTTTTAAGATTCATTTATTTACTTGGGGCACAGTTGCTTAGGCATCCAACTCTTAGTTTCAGCTCAAGCCATGATCTTCATGGGTCATGGGATAGAGCCCTGAATTAGGCTCTGAGCTCACAGGGAAAAGATTCTCCCCCTCAAAAAAATAAAAAAATAAAAATAAAGATTCTCTCCCTCTGTCCCTCCCCACACATGCATGCACTAACCCCCCTAGCCCATCCCACCCCCCCCCACAAATAAATAAATAAATCTTTTAAGAAAAGTTAGTCCTTAACTTACAAAGGAAAACCCATAAGACTAATGGAAATTTCTCAACAGAAATTTGGCAAGCCAGAAGAGAGTGGCATGAAATATTCAAAGTATAGAATGGGAAAATCTGCAGCCAAAAATACTCTATCCATTTCAGAAGAGGAGAGATAAAGGCTTTCCCAAACAAAAACTAAGGGAGTTTGTGACCACTAAACCAGGCCTGCAAGAAATATTAAAGTGACTCTGAATGCAAACAAGAAACCAAAGACAAGAAAAGATCAGAAAAAATCTCCAGAAACAACAGAACAAGTAATAAAATGGTTATAAATACCTATCTATCAATGATTACTTTGAATGAAAATGGCTCAAACACTCCAATCAAAAGATAAAGGGTGTTGAGAATGGATAAAAAAAAAAAAAACAAGATCTATATGCTGCCTACAAGAAACTCATTTTAGACCTAAAGATACCTGCAGATTGAAAAGTGAGATGATGGAGAACATCATGCAAATAAATGTCAAAAGAAAGTTGGAATAGCAATACAAAGTAGACTTCTACATTCTTGTATTGTTTTAGTCCTGCTTCGGTATCTGAGTGGTACTGGCCTCATGAGATAAATAACTGATGGAATGGTTTCATGGAATAACTGTGAATGTGATCCATTTCATTATCTGCAAGATTCTGATAAAAACTCATTATTATTATTTTTTAAATTTTTTGGGGGGGGTTCACCAATGAAGCCTTCTGCCTGGAGTGTTTCTGTGCTGGGAGATTTTATTTTATTTTATTTTTGCATTTTAAAAATTGTATTTAAATTCAATTAATGTGGTTAAAGCATTGCCAATTTTATTTATTTTTTTAATATTTTATTGGTTTATTCATGAGACACAGAAAGAGAAGGCAGAAACATAGGCAAAAGGAGAAGCAGGCTCCTCATAGGGAGCCCAATGTGGTACTTGATCCCGGAATTCCAGGATCACACCCTGAGCCAAAGGCAGAAGCTCAACTGCTGAGCCACCTAGGCATCCCCAATTTTGTTTATGTTTTTGGAAAAACTTAATCATTACTTTCAATGTTATGTTATTGTTTATTCTGATCTCTATCTTATTTCTTTTTTTTTTAATTTTTTTTAATTTTTATTTATTTATGATAGTCACAGAGAGAGAGAGAGAGAGAGAAAGAGAGAGAGAGAGAGAGGCAGAGACATAGGCAGAGGAAGACGCAGGCTCCATGCACCGGGAGCCCGATGCGGGATTCAATCCCGGGTCTCCAGGATCGTGCCCTGGGCCAAAGGCAGGCGCCAAACCGCTGCGCCACCTAGGGATCCCTATCTTATTTATTTCTGATTTTTGTTATTCCTTCATTAAATTTTAGTTGTTTCTTCATTTTCTAGCCCTCTGTGGTATAATGTCACCTTATTTGAGTTTCTTAATATAAGCATTTACAGCATAAGTTTCACTCTAACATCTGTTTTCACTGCATCCCACAGGTTTTGGAATACTGTGTTTTCTTTTTCTGCTGTTCTGAGGCATATTTTGATTTGCTGTTTGATTTCTTATTTGACCCACTGCTTGTGCAATGTGTTGTTTAATTTTTACATACTAAATATTTTAATTTACATTGCACATTTTCCAGCTTTATTGTTGATCTTTAGTTTTGTACCACTGTATTTGGAAAATACACTTGGTGTGATTTTAGTCTTCTTAAATTTGCAGTATTTGGTATACCTCTTTTTATGTGACTTCACCAGAGGATTCTTCTGTGTTTACTCAAAGGAAATGTGTATTCTATTTTACTTGGACGGAAGGTTTTACATATATCTTTTAGAACCATGTATTCTGAAGTCAATGCTTCATATAAGAAACACTCTTATTGAAAAAAAGAGGGTACTCATTTAAAGTAAAGTACATCAGAGGGAAGGTGGGGAGGATGGGTGAACTAGGTGAAAGGGCACACTTGTCTAGATGAACACCTGAGTAATGATGTATAGAATTGCTGAATCAATATACTGTATACCTGAAACTAATAAAATACTGTGCATTAACTACATAGTAATTAAAGGAATAATCTTAATTTAAAAATATTTTTTTTAAAAACCTGCATATAAGAAACTTAGATAAAACATTAATTCTGTAAAAAGGAAAAAATTCCAGGGACTAAAGAGCAGTATCTGACAGCAGTGCAGTTAGTAACCAGTTGAAATGAGAGGGTTAGGCATAGCAAAGAGGATTCGGCCACTAACTGAATCAGGCTGGTTTGTAAGAGAGGCATATATGACACATGATACCCAAACTTACCCTGGACGCCGCTTAATAGCCCTGTGGACAATGGCTCCTCCACCTTGAATCCCAGCTGCAGGGTTTCCTGCGGCAATGGCTGGACCCAATGACGGTACATCTGATGTCATTTCTATGACAGAAAAATGGAAATATACATTTAATAAAGATAGTCCGTCACCTGGGTAGCTCAGTAGTTAAGCGTCTGCCTTTGGCTCAGGTTGTGATCCCAGGGTCCTGGAATCGAGTTCCACATCAGGTGGGATGCTTGCTTCTCCATCTGCCTATGTCTCTGCCTCTCTCAGGGTGCTTGCTTCTCCCTCTGCCTATGTCTCTGCCTCTTTGTCTCTCATGAATGAATAAATAAGATATTAAAAAAAAATAGTCCTTCTTATCATCATCATCATTAAGTTAGCTAGTCAAGGTATGGATGAAATCCCAGTAGTTTGCTAGAAAACCCATATGCAGATTGCTCTTCTGGAATTCTTATACAGGTGAAAGCATACATTCCCTATATTCAGTTCCCTCCAACTTCACAGAGTTAGGAAGAGGGAGTACTGTATTCTATTTGCAACTTCACTTTTAAAAGCTTATGATAGACACATATGCTAATCTAAAACAACACACACAATCGATTTATACATTTTATTCACCCAACAAACATATATAACTTAGATCCTTGGGATGCCTGGGTGGCTCAGCAGTTGAGCGTCTGCCTTCGGCTCAGGGCATGATCCCAGGGGTCCCACATCAGGTCCCCCGCAGAGAGCCTGCTCCTCCCTCTGCCTGTGTCTCTACCTCTATGTGTCTCTCATAAATAACTAAATAGATAAATTCTTAAAAAAAATTTAGATCCTTTTATTTATCTAGCAAAAATAGAAAAGAACTCAAAATAACTGGAATTCTAACTCTACCTAGCAATAACAAAATAGCACTCTTCTTTCCTTCTCTAAAGTAGTGTCAGTGAAAGCCAGCTAAAACAGGTTTAAGTAAGGTCCTATATCCCATAATACAAAAATATCCAAGCTTCAATTTTAAAAAAGAAAATCACTCATCATACCAAGAGCCAAGAAGATCTCAAACTGAATAAAAATAATGATATGACATAAATGTTAAGATTATTGGACAAAGGTTTTAAAAATAGTCACTATAGGGATCCCTGGGTGGCGCAGTGGGGGATCCCTGGGTGGCGCAGCGGGGGATCCCTGGGTGGCGCAGCGGTTTGGCGCCTGCCTTTGGCCCAGGGCGCGATCCTGGAGACCTGGGATCGAATACCACGTCGGGCTCCCGGTGCATGGAGCCTGCTTCTCCCTCTGCCTGTGTCTCTGCCTCTCTCTCTCTCTCTCTATCATAAATAAATAAATTTAAAAAAATAAAAATAAAAATAGTCACTATAAAAATGCTTCAACAAAAAAAAAATGCTTCAACAATTTTTTTTTAAGATTTTATTTATTTATTCGTGAGAGACACACAGAGAGAGAGGCAGAGACACAGGCAGAGGGAGAAGCAGACTCCATGCAGAGAACCCGACGTGGGACTCGATCCCGGGACCCCAGGATCACACCCTGGGTGGAAGGCAGGTGCTAAACTGCTGAGCCACCCAGGCATCCCTACTTCAACAATTATTAACACAGTTCAAACAAACTGAAAAGCAAAAAGAAAAAAAAAAGTTTCTACAAAGAAACAATATAAAGAAGAATCAAATAGAAATTTTAGAACTGAAAAATAACAAATAAATAGTTAAGTGGATTGATTCAACTGCAGGATGGAGAGAACAAAGAGAAGAATCAGTGAAATGGAAGGCAGAACACAAGAAATTACCCATTAAAATCCTGGGAGAAAAAAGAGAAAGAGGGCAAAGCTGAAAAATAATATCTGAAAATGTCACAAATTTGGGAAGAGATGTAACCTGATTCAGGAAACTGAGTAAACCCCAAAAAAGATAAACCTAAAGAAATCCATTCCAACACATGTCACAATTAAACTTTTAAAAACTGGGATGCCTGGGTGACTCAGTGGTTGAGTTTCTGCCTTTGACTGGGAGGGTGATCCTGGGGTCCCAGAATCAAGCCCTACATGGGGCTCCCTGCAGGGAGCCTGCTTCTCCCTCTGCCTATGTCTCTGCCTCTCTCTGTGTATCTCTCATGAATATATAAATGAAATCTTTAAAAAAAAAAAAAAGAATACAGTTTGCAAAAATATGGGTAAAATTCAGAGCCTTTTCTTTTCCTCTGGAGTTTTCTAAATTATGTTTGGTGGTTGAAGCAAAAGTACAACACTATCTGCTATGGTTCTGGATGTTTATAGAGGAAATATTTAAAACAATTAAATTAACAAATGCAGATACCAAAAGGAGGTAAAATGTTAACACTTAAAGTGGTAAAATGACACCATTCATAGATTGTGATGTTATGATCTTTAATGCAATGCCCACTCCAGCAATTACTAGAAAAGCTATACACAAGAAGATATACCAGCAAACATTACAGACAAATCAAAATGCAATTCTTTTTAAGATTTTACTGTTATTTTGTTTAAACTTTATATATGGGCAGCCCCGGTAGCTTAGCAGTTTAGCACCGCCTTTGGCCTGGGGCGTGATCCTAGAGGCCCGGGATCAAATCCTACATCAGGTTCCCTGCGTGGGGCCTCCTTCTCCCTCTGCCTGTGTCTCTGCCTCTCTCTCTCTCTCTCAAATAAATAAATAAATAAATAAATAAATAAATATTAGATTAATATTTTAAAAAGCAGCCAACAGGCAAGACAGGAAGAGACAGTTCACCAAAGATATACAAATGGTAAAATAAGCATATAAAATGATAGTCAACATCATTAGCCAGTGAGGGAAATGCAAATTGAAGCCACACTGAAATGTACTACATACCTATCAGAATGGCTAACATAAAAACAAACAAAACAAAAACCAAAACCAATACCAAATGTTGGGAAGGATACAGAAAAAGTAGATCACTTATACATTGCTGGTAGATGTGATACAGAGCAGCCACTTCAGAAAATAGCTTGGAAGTTTTTTTTTTTTAAACTTGGGATGCAGGGATCCCTGGGTGGCTCAGTGGTTTAGCACCTGCCTTCAGCTCAGGGCATGATCCTGGCATCCCGGGATCGAGTCCCACACTGGGCTCCCTGCATGGAGCCTGCTTCTTCCTCTGCCTGTGTCTCAGCCTCTCTCTCTCTCTCTCTCTCTCTCTGTATCTCTCATGAATAAATAAATAAAATCTTAAAAAAAAAAAATTGGAATGATCGGATGGGTCAGTCAGTTAAGCACCTTACTTCAGCCCAGGTCATCCTGGGATCAAGACCCACGTCCTACTCTGTACTTAGAGGGGAGTCTGCTTCTCCCTCTCTGCCCTTCCCTCTCCCACTCATGCTCTCTAATAAATAAAATCTTTAAAATACCACAACTAAACATGTCACTAACATACAATCTAGCACTGCATTGATGGGTGTTTATCCCAAAAAATGAAGACATGTCAACACACAAGCCTGTACCCAAATTTTTATAGCATTTTTTCATTCGTAATAGGCAAAAGCTGAAGAAAAGAAAATCCAAATGTCCTTCAATAGGAAGGACATTGTGATATATACCCATTATCTGTGTATATATACCCATATACCCATATAACTGTGATATATACCCATTATCACTGAATATTACTCAGCAACAAAAGGAATAAAGTATTATTACTAGATACAACAACTGGATGAATCTCCAGAGAATCACAAGGTGAAAAAAGCCAACTGCAAAAGGTTGTGTATTATATGATTCCATTTACAGAAACATTCTTAAGATGACAAAATTATAGAGATAGAGAACAGATTAGGAGCTGCCCTGACAGTGGGGGGGAGGGTACAAGGAAAGCTGATATAGCTGTAAAGAGGCACCAGGAGGGGCTCTTTTGATGATAGAAATCAGTATCTTGACTGTAATAATGTAAATATTATGGTCATGATATTGTGTACTATAGTTTTGCAAGACACCAGCATTGAGATAGTGGGTTAAGGGAAGGGATCTCTGTATTACTTCTCATAATTGCAAATGAACCTAAAATTATCTCAAGGTAGTAAGTTTAAAGTTTTAAAACATTTTTAAAGTCATATACTTCATCTTCCTTTTGAACTTTAAAATCTGTAAAGTTCTAATAACAATTCTTGAAATTAATTTAATGACATTAAATTTTAATGTTAAATTTGAAAGAGTAGCAAAATGGCATTGCATTTCCTCATCCAGGAATATGGTATATCTTACATTTGTTCATATCTTTCCTAATGTCCTTTAATAAAATTTTATAATTCACATAAGTCTTACATACTTCTTGCTCTAATTATTTTTAGGTATTTTATGCTCATTAATATTGTAAATGAAATCACTTTTCCATTTCAACTTCTAACTAGTTATTGCTAGAATAAAACTACTGATTGCAGTATATTTATATTATACCCAAATAACTTTACTAATTTGTCTTTTTTTTTTTTTTCTAATGATCCAACTTTTATTATTCCAACTGCAGTGTAGAGACGTCACAGCCACTTGGGGGGAATGTACAACTTCCGCAGCCTTCACACCACGGCAGAAAGCCATACAACTTTAAAGATAAGCCCATGAGGTACACTTTTTTGAAGGAAACGGCTGGGTTTACTAATTTGTCTTATATAAAAGCAGTAGTTTATTGAATTTTCTTAGTATAAAATCAGTGCACCAATAGTACGACCTAATGGGTTGTTTTTTTTGTTTTGTTTTGTTTTTTTAAGCCCTCACCGTGTGCCTCTCATTTATTCCCACAATGACCCAATGAAGTTGAAGAAGGGTTCAACAGTTGTCACCAGGGACACATGGGTGACTCAATGGTTGAGCATCTGCCTTTGGCTCAGGGCATTATCCCCAGGTCCTGGGATCTAGTCCCACATCAGGCTCCTCTTGGGGAGCCTGCTTCTTCTCCCTCTGCCTAGGTCTCTGCCTCTCTCTCTGTGTCTCTCATGAATAAATAAATAAAATCTTAAAAAAAATTACCACCAAAGAGGTTCATGTCCTAAAAAAGGTTAAGCCACTTTCATCTAGAGAATCTCCAAAATGAACATGGATATCTCTGAGTTATCATTTTCACTAGACTTAATTTGGGGTTTTAATTCTATTGATTTAACAGATTTTTTAAAAATCAGGAATGTACTTTTTAAAATCTGAAACAAATACTTTTGTAAAGCATTTAATACAATTATATTTTTCTTTTAATTTGTTAATAACGTGAATTACAAGTTTTCTCAGGTTGAAACATCTTTGAGTTCCTGAAATAACCTCCATAACTGCAGTAGATTGAATAATATAAAGATGCATGTCCACATAGAACCTCAGAATGTCATCTTATTTCAAAATAGGGTCACTGAAAATTTAATTAGCTAAGACTGAGGTCATAATGGGTTAGAGAGGGTTATAAATCCAATGATTGGTCTGTTTTGTTTTTTCTTTTAAAATCTGAGAGAGAGAAAGAAAGTGAGAGCACAGGCACCTGCAGGCAAGGAGGAGGGAAAAAGGGAGAGGAAGAGAAAATCTCAAGTCTCAAGCAAACTAGCACTCAGCACCTGATCTCAACTGAAATCAGGACTTGGGCAGAAATCAAGAGACACTCAACCCACTGTGCCACCCAGGCACCCCAACTGCTTTCTTCAAGAGAGGAAGGAGAGACACACTGGATACAGAGACATGTCCAGGAACTAGAAAAGAGGGAGACATTTCTCCCTTAGAGCCTCCAGAAGGAACCAATGCTACTAACATCTTCACTTCAGATTCTGATCCTCCAGAACCGTGAAAAAATAAATGATTGTTGTTGTAAACCCCCTCATTTGTTAATTTGTCACAGCAGGCCTGGGAAACTAATACAATAATGATCTATACTCTTTTAATATACTTTGGATTTGAATCACTAATATTAGTTCCTTTCAAGTGGAAGAACTTAGGGTAGCGTAGTTAAGGAGTGTTCTTATTGCACTGAAATTAGGTACCTTCTACTAAAATCACAATTTGACCAAAATTACAGAAAAATAGTAAATATAACATATTTTTAGTCAGTCAACATAATCTCCCAGATTTAAAGAAAAGCTACTTTCCTGAAACAGAGGAAAAATAACACAAAACTAAGTCACTGAAAACACACAACTGAGGAAAACAGGGGTCATAATGGAAACATTCCAAGTTGGAAAGGGTCACCTGGGTGGCTCAGTCAGTTAAGTATCTGTCCAACTCTTGATTTCAGCTTAGGTCGTAATCTCAGGGGTCGTATGATCAAGTACTACATTGAGTTCAGTGCTTAGGGTGGAGTCTAAGATGTTTGCTCTCCCTCTGCCCTTCCCCTGACTCGTGCTCTCCCTTTCTCTCTCAAGTAAATAAATAAATATATTTATAAAAAATTTTAACTAAATAATAAAATGTTCAAAAAGAAAGCTTGGGAACAATAATTCATCATATGCTCAATGTCTAAAATATGAGCCACTTTGGATATGCTTTTAATGTTTTATTTATTATTCCTAAAATCTACATCCAAATTATATTTACAATAAATCGCACCTAACCTAGGGGCACCTGGGTGGCTCAGTGGTTGAGCATCTGCCTTTGGCTCAGGTCATGATCCTGGGGTCCTAGGATCCAGTTCCAGATCAGGCTCCCCACACGGAGCTGCCTGTGTCTCTGCCTCTCTCCCTGTCTCTCTCATGAATAAATAAAATCTTTAAAAAATATATATATACATATACACACACACACACACACATATATGTGATGAAAATAAATTTAAAAGAGAAATAAATCTGTGGAAAAGAAATAGAACTAAAAGATACCCCTAAAACACAATAAACAGGAGAAGTGAACCGATCTACAAATATTCAAATTAACTTGACATTAGTGTTCTTTAAAGAAAATACACAAATAGCCAACAAGCATATAAGAAGATGCTCCACTATCACTAATCACTAAAGAAATGCATATCAAAACTACAATGAGGACAGCCCAGGTGGCTCAGCGGTTTGGCACCACCTTCGGCCCAGGGCCTGATCCCAGAGACTTTGGATCGAGTCCGGAGACTGTGTCTCTGCCTCTCTGTCTCTCATAAATAAATAAATAAAATCTAAAAAAAAAAAAAAACGACAATGAAATATCACCTCACCACCATCAGGATGTCCACCATGGAAAAAATTTTTTAATTTTTTTTAAAAATTTTAAATGATAAAAAGTAAATGCATGCCAAGCTGGCTCAGTCAGTAGAGCATATAGGACTCCTGATCTCAGGGTTGTGAGCTCTGGTCCCACATTGGGCACCGAGCATAAAGACAAAATTTTTTAAATTAAAAAATAACAAGTATTAGGGTGCTTGGATGGTTTGGTCAGTTAAGTGTATGCCTTCAGCTCGGGTTACGGTCCCAGGGTCCTGGAATCAAGCTCCACATCGGGCTCCCTACTCAGTGAGGAGCCTGCTTCTCCCTCTCTTTCTCTACCTCTTCCCTTTGCTCGTGCTCTCTCAAATAAAAATCTTAAAAAAAAGGAGGGGGGGGGGGAATCCCTGGGTGGCTCAGCGGTTTAGCACCTGCCTTCGGCCCAGGGCGTGATCCTGGAGTCCCGGGATCAAGTCCCACATCAGGCTCCCTGCATGGAGCCTTCTTCTCCCTCTGCCTGTGTCTCTGCCTCTCTCTCTCTCTCTCTGCATATTTCATGAATAAATAAATAAATAAAATCTTAAAAAAAAAAAAAAAAAAGCATTGGGGCACCTGGATGGCTTAGTCAGTCAAGCATCTGTTCCTGGCTCAGGTTACAATCCCAGGGGTCCTAGGATGGAGCCCTACTTCCAACTCCCTGCTCAGTGGGGAAGCCTGCTTCTCCGTCTCTCCCATCTCCTCCCACTTCATGCTTCTCTTGCTATCTCTCTCCATCTCAAATAAATAATCTTTAAAAAAAAAAAAGTACTGGTGAGAATATGGGGAAACTGGAACTCTTGTACACTACTGATAGGAATATAAAATGGTGCAGCGACTATGGAAAACAGTACGGAGAGTTGTAAAAAAAAAATAGAAACAGAACTATTTTATGATCCAGCAATTACACTTCTGGCTAAACACTCAAAAGAATTGAAAGCAGAATCTCAAAGAGATACTTGGACAACATCCATGTTCATAGCAGCATTATTCATAATAGCCAAGAGGTGGAAACAACTCAAGTGTCCACTGACAACTGGATTAAAAAAAATGGAGCATATACATCCAATGGGATACTATTTTGGCCTTCTAAAAAAAGGGAATTCTAAGGCTGCCTGGATGACTCAGTTGGTTGAGCGTCTGCTTTCAGCTCAGGTCATGATCCCAGCCTGCTTCTCCCCTTCCTCCCTGCTCATGTTCTCTCTCACTCACTCTCTCTCAAATAAATAAATTAACTCTTTAAAAAAATAGAATAAATTTTAAAAATAAAGGAATTCTGCAATAAGATACAATACAGGTGAATCTTGAAAATACTAGCTAAGTGAAATAAGCTAGTCACAAAAGGACAAATACTATACGACTCTACTTAAATGAGGTACCCAGAATAGTGAAATTCATTGAGACAGTACAGAATGGTGGCAGGGGCTGGAGGGATTTGGAGAATGGGGAGTCATTGTTCATTGAGTATAAAGTTTCAGTTTTGCAAGATCAAAAAAATTCTAGAGGTGGATGGTGGCAATGGCTGCAAAACAATGTGAATATACTAAGGCTACTGAACTGTATACTTAAAAATGTTAAAATGGGGGTCCCTGGGTAGTCAGTTAAGCGTCTGCCTTCAGCTCAGGTCATGATCCCAGGGTGCTAGGATCAAGTCCCACATCCAGATCCCTGCTCCGTGAGAAGCATGCTTCTCCCTCTCTATCTACCTGCTGCTCCCCCACTTATGCTCGCTCACTCTCTATCAAATAAATAAAATCTTCAAAACAAAATGTTAAAATGGCAAATTTTATGTTATGTGTATTTTGTCACAATAAAAACCCTATTAATATATCAGAAAAATTTTGATATGAATCTGTATCATTGAAACAGAAAGTTATCCACCATGTATGATTATGGAAAAATGGGCTACAGAAAAAATATATATATTGTAAAGATATATAATTTTTTTTAAGATTTTATTTATTTATTCATAAGAGACACACACACAGAGAGAGAGAGAGAGAGGCAGAGATATAGGCAGAGGGAGAAGCAGGATCCATGCAGGGAGTCTAACATGGAACTCGATCCTGGGACCCCAGGATCACGCCCTAAGCCAAAGGCAGACGCTCAACCACTGAGCCACCCAGGCGTCCCTAAAGATATATAATCTATTCCTTCTTTAAGACTTTGAGAGTGTGTGAGGGAGAGAGAGCAAAAGGGGGAGGGGCAAAGGGAGAGAGAGAAGTAGGCTCTCCACTGAACAGGGCGCACAATGTGGAACCCGATCCCAGGACTCTGGGATCATAACCTGGGACAAAGGCAGATGCTTAACTTACTGAGCCACCCAAGCACCCCAGTATTTGCCTTTTTAAAGTTTATATGCAAAACAAAAGCCTGGAAGAATTCACTTAGTATTTTTTGCATACCTACTATATGCTGGGCACTGTGGCAGATCCTAAAGATAATGCAATAAGTAGAAAAACCAAAGATCCGGGGATCCCTGGGTGGCGTAGCGGTTTGGCGCCTGCCTTTGGCCCAGGGCGCGATCCTGGAGACCCGGGATCGAATCCCACGTCGGGCTTCCGGTGCGTGGAGCCTGCTTCTCCCTCTGCCTGTGTCTCTGCCTCTCTCTCTCTCAATCTCTCTGTGACTATCATAAATAAATAAAAATTTAAAAAAAAAAAAAAAAAAAGAAAAACCAAAGATCCTAACCTTTACAAACTTTACATGCTAGTGGGAGAGAGAAAAGTCAACAAGAAAAATAATTAAAATATAAATTGGGATGACGATATGAAAGTGACATTTTATAGGTAAAAAAATGGATAAACATCAAATTTCAAAATCAAATTTTATACAGTCCAAACTAATAATATGTTATACAGTGATAAATGTGGAGAAAAATAAACTAGGGGAAGTCAAATCACAAGGCTACAATGGTTAGGGGCGCTTGGGTGGTTCAGTCGGTTAAGTGGTTAAGCATCTGACTCCTGATTTCATCTAACATCATGACCTCAGGGTTCTGAGATCAAGACCTGCATTGGGCTCCATACTCAGCATTGAGTCAGCTTGAAACTCTCTCTCCTCCTCCTAAAAAAAAAAAAAAAGTATACAAAAGTTGAAGGATAGGAGGATGGCAATATTAGACAGTGAGGAAAGACATCATTGTAAAAGGAGACGAACAGGAGACAGGAGATAATAGAAGATAAAGAAATAAAAGCCTGCAGATATCTGGGGGAAATGCATTCTAGACAGAGTGTAAAGATCCAGAGGTGAGAACATGTTTATTAAGTTTTACAAATAGTGTGGATGACATCATGGCTAGAATGGAGTGAGCAAATGTTATACAATAAACTAACAGTGGTTATCTCTGGGATGGCATTTAGAGACTTCTACATTTGATTTTCTGTATATCCTTATTTTCTTGTCTTTTACACATTAGGCACATATCACTTCTATAACTGGGAAATGCATGATCCCAATTTAAAAAAAAAAATGTGTGTCAGGGTGGCACAGATTGAAAATTTGATAGAACACAGCTTAAACTTTAAAATTAGATAAATCTGGATTCCAATCCCAGGGTTACCACTTACCACCTGTATGTATGACTTACTCTGTCTGAGTTTATCTGTAAAATGTAGGTAAATAATAGCATCAACCTTTCCAGAAGATTATATTAGATACTACATGTGAAAAGTATTTAGCATAGCACCTGACACACTGTAAATACTCCTTAAATAGTAACTTTATAAAAATATATCAAACACCAAAATGTTAACTGATTTGGCTATTATTTTTTTTCATTATAAAAGTAATATATTAAAATATGGATATACAGAAAACCAAATGTAAAAGTTTCTAAAAATGGGCAGCCCCGGTGGCTCAGTGGTTTAGCGCCACCTTTGGCCTGGGGTGTGACCCTAGAGATCTGGGATCAAGTCCCACATCAGGTTCCCTGCATGGAGCCTGTTTCTCCCTCTGCCTGTGTCTCTGCCTCTCTCTCTCCATATGTGTCTGTCATGAATAAATAAATAATCTAAAAAAGAAAAAAAAAGTCTCTAAAAATATTCAACAATACTGAAGCAAACAATCAAAAGTAAAATCCTCTACACATATACTCCAATCTCCACCTTCCCCTACAGGTAACTGTTATTAACATTTTGATATGAATCTTTTACAGATCTTTTTCCATACACCATATATAACAGGTTTTTTGATAATTTTTACATAAGAAAGGGAGAGATCAAATTACATTTACTCTGTTTTTTTCCTTATAACAATCTATTTGGAAGGTGTATCATATCCATCAATACAAAGTGAGCACCCTCTTTAATAGTTATATAGTACTTCACAGTACAAATGTATATATTTATGACATTCTATCACTATCATAATTAATGTTTCAATGAACACCATCTTTATGTATCTTTATGTGTATCTTTATGCATAATGCTAGTATTCCTACACTAACAAATTTCTGAAAATGATCCCCTGGATGTAAGGGAACATATTTAAAACTTTGCCCAATACATTCTAAGAAAGCTATACCAATTGAGAGCCTCACTTATCATATCAAATTACCCATACGTCCACCAGCACTGAGTTCTGGCAATCTTTCAAATTGTTGCTAATTTCCTAGGTATAAAATGATTATCATTGGCTTAATGTTCATTTATCTGTAATTAGTCAGATTGAATATATTTTTTATGTGTTGCTAATACTTTTTTCAATTTTGCCCTATAAAATTTAAATAGTGATTACATGTAACTTTCCTAAGAAAAAGCAGAATCTCCCATTAAAAATAAAGTTCACACCTTCAGTAATAGGTTCATATAGGATCTATGAGTTAGAGGAATTTGGAGGAAAAAAGATGATTCTGAGATGGTTTAAACTAAGATGTGGCACAGTCTGTAGCACAGAGAAGGTGCTCAATAAGAAGGAAAAAGTAAAGGAAACAAGGCAGGCAGCCAGCCAGCCAGCAAGTTATAAAAAGGTAAGTGAAGCTGGGCCTCAAAAAAGGTAAAGGACAGGAAAAAGACATTCCACACAAAGGACATAAGCAAATCCTAAAAGGAGGTATGAAAATAATTGTGAAGAGCTGTCAGATCTATATAGAGCAGAGAGTCTGTATCTGAGAGAAAAAAATGTCAAGTGTCACCCAATAGTGAGAAGGCCTTGAATGACAAAATGAAATCTTAAGACTTGATTCAACAAGCAACTGAAAGACAAAATACACCCTTAAGTCAGAATAACAAGAAGAAAACATAAATTAAAAGATTAATCTGGGGACCCTGGGTGGCTCAGCGGTTAAACCCCTGCCTTCCGGCCAGGGCATAATTCTGGAGTCCCGGGATCGAGTCCCACATCAGGCTTCCTCCATGGAGCCTGCTTCTCCCTCTGCCTGTGTCTCTGCCTCTCTCTCTCTCTCTCTCTCTCTCTCTCTGTGTGTGACTATCATAAATAAATTTTAAAAATTAAAAACAAATTCTTTTAAATGGCATAATATAACAGTAGGATGAAAAGGTAAAAGAACCTCCAAACTTTTAAACTGTGCAACTTCTGAAAAAAAATAATGGGGTAAAAACCTACATCTACTTTTACTCTCCTCCCCCCAAAAAATATATATAAAGGAGAAAAACAATTTTATACAAGACTAAAATCCATGGATAGAAAAAATGGAAGAAAAGAGTAACAAATTTTTGGAAACTGAGACCATTACATTACCCTGATAGATCCACAAGAACTGAATCCTAAGCAAGGGGAAAAGCAGAAAATCACTCCAATTTACATGTCAGAATCTCCCAAAGTCTTAGGAGTTAGTGATTCCAGGTACGGGGTAGGGCGGGGGGTTGGGGGGGAGATATGTGTGAATGAAAGCGAAAATAAAAGGATTGATTCAACCACTGTGTAAGCAGCAGGTGGATTTCCAGATACTTTCCCTGTTCTTTCTAGCAGGGAAACTGCCTTACTGCCCCCTGTCAAAAGACTGCTTTATTCTCTGGAGAGTATAAACTTTCATTTCTATCTATTTGCCCTGGTCTGAGGAACACCAGGCAAAGCTGAAAGTGAGGCTACTATACTGAAAACAAGGAAACTAACAGCAACCTATGCAACATGGATGCTTCACTCTTCCCTTGTTATGCTGCCCCTCCTATATTCCATGTTTTCTCTTTCTTGGTTTACTGGTAAAACACATCCTCTACTACCTTCTCAAGAAAGAGTCTAAGAGAGACCCTTGGATATACAGAAATATCTTTCTTATATTTCTCTGATAATTTGCCTACATATATAATTCTAAGTTGGAAATTATTTTCCCTATGAATTCTGAAGGCATTGCTCCATTGGCTTCTACTTTCCAATGTGACTATTGAGAAGCAAGATCAATCTGATTACAGATTCTTCTGAACTGACCAATTTTTTTCTCTGTATCTTATAGGATATTCTTTGTATCTGATGCTGAAATCTCATGATATTTTGCCTTGATATGGGTGTGTTTTCATTCACTGGTCTCTCCCCTTTAATTTGAAGATTCAGGTCTTCTACTTCACAAACATTTCATTCAAACAGAAATAAAATTTAGTTAAAAGGGATTAAAAATGGTTGTTATTGGGGAGAAGAAACAGAGAAGGGAGTAGAGGACTGCAATTTTTGTAGGAAATCACGTAAAACTAAATATATGCATGTGTAATTTTGATTAAAATAACTGTATATATGTTTAAGTGTATCTTTTCAATATATACTTTTACATAATTAAAACATTTTATGTGTAAACACATAAATGTATATATTTAAATATACATTTTGAGGAGGAAAAGAAAAGATGTGATAACCAACCAGATAAATACACGGAAGAATCCAAATACTTCTAGTTGCTTAGCCTGGGGAACTGGAAAAACTGTGATAGTCACGAAAGATACAGAAAACTTAGGAAAGGCAGTAGATTTGAAGGAAATACTGGTGAGCATATATATAAACAGCATGTTAAAGATTATTCAAATAGAAATATGTTTTAAATACATGAAAATATAGGAAAGAAGCTATGTGAGAAGACAGGGATGAGAATTTTAGAGAATCTTTTTTCTGAGAATCTTTAATACATGTAAGATAAAAGAAAGGAATGGGATATAGTAGTTAGCAAACAATTATTTAGGGTAGAAAAGCAAGTAGGTGGGCAAATAGGTAGAAATGAAGGAAACTGACTGCTTATTAATTAGATTTTAAGTATAATGAACAAGAAAAAGAAAATGAGGGCAACCCAGGTGGCTCAGTGGTTTAGCACCACCTTCAGCCTGGAGCATGATCCTGGAGACCGAGGATGGAGTTCCACGTTGGGCTAGCCTGCTTCTCCCTCTACCTGTGTCTCTGCCTTTCTGTGTGTCTCGCAAATAAATAAATAAAATCTTTAAAAAAAAAAAAAAAAGAAGAAGAAGAAAAAGAAAGAAAATGAGCAGGCAAAAAGAGGCAAAGAAGGAATAGTCAGTTAAAAAAAAAAATTAAAAAGCACAGCGGCATCTCTAAGAGGCTCATCAAAAAGGCGTAATTATGGGGTATGAAGAACTAGGAGACAAATTCCAGGAAGAAGCCTAAAAGTTATTTAAAGAGCTAGAAAACAGGGGCGCCTGACTGGCTCAGTCAGGGGAGTATGCGACTCTTGATCTTGGGGTTTGAGTTTGAGCCCCACATTGGGTGTACAGATTACTTAAAGTCTTTAAAAAATAAAGAGCTGAAAAACAACTATGGGTAAAAAACATAAGTTACAAAAAACATTTTAGAAACTGCAACACTCTTCCAGTTCCTTTTTCAGCACCTTGCCCTCACCTCTCCATCCAAGCTATTGTGCCCTCCTGGGCTGCCTGGATGTGGTATTCCACCTTCTTCATCTACACAGAAAGACTGTATCTCACCCTCCTTCCTCTCCTCAAAAGATATCTATCATCATCATCATACTATCTTTCAGTAAGAAGTGACTCTAAGTCACTATGCAAAAATTTTATAATTTAATGATTAAGAATATTGCCTATGGGGGCACCTGAATGGCTCAGTCGGTCAAGTGTCCAACTCTTGATTTCAGCGCAGGTTATGATCTCAGGGTCATAAGATCGATCCAATCTAAGGATGGGCTCAGTGCAGAGTCTGCTTAAGATTCTCTCTCCCTCTCTCTCTGCCTCTCCTCCTACATGTGCACATGTGCACACTCTCTCTAAAATAAAGAAAAGGTGGGATCCCTTGGTGGCACAGTGGTTTAGCGCCTGCCTTTGGCCCAGGGCGCGATCCTGGAGACCCGGGATCGAATCCCACGTCAGGCTCCTGGTGCATGGAGTCTGCTTCTCCCTCTGCCTGTGTCTCTGCCTCTCTCTCTCTCTCTGTGTGTGACTATCATAAATAAATTAATTAATTAAAAAAATAAAAAAAAATAAAATAAAGAAAAGGGGACTCTCAGTGGCTCGGTTGGTTAAACGTTCAACTATCAATTTCAGCTTAGTTTATGATCTCAGCATCCTGAGATCAAGCCCTGTGTCAGGTTCCACCCTAGGTGTGGAGCCTGCTTGACATTTTCTCTCTCCTTCTCCCTCTGCCCTTCCCTCACTCTCTCTCTAAAAAAATAAAAACAGGGGCAGCCCAGGTGGCTCAGCGGTTGAGCACCTGCCTTCGGCCCAGGGCGTGACCCTGGAGACTCACGTCAGGCTCCCTGCATGGAGCCTGCTTCTCCCTCTGCCTGTGTCTCTGCCTCTCTCTCTCTCTTCTCTCATGAATAAATAAATAAAATCTTAAAAATAAATAAATAAATATAAAATAAAAATAAATTTAAAATTAATAATGTTGACTGTATAGACAGGTGGCAAATAATCAAATTGTCTCCACTCCCTACTAGCCATGAGATTTCAGACAAACTATTCACTCAGTGCCTTAGTTTCCTCATTTATAAAACATACTTCTTAATACATACTTCATAGCATATTATAAAAATTAAATTAGATAATATATATGAGGATTAAATGAAATCATCTCTTTACAACAATAGCTGCCATATAATCATAAATA
The DNA here is from genome assembly GCF_048418805.1 of Vulpes vulpes. Lineage (NCBI taxonomy): Eukaryota > Metazoa > Chordata > Mammalia > Carnivora > Canidae > Vulpes > Vulpes vulpes. Next base: position 51,865,510 of record NC_132787.1, on the reverse strand, counting down.
AATGCTAGCTATTATAAACTAATTCATGTTAACAGCTTAATTAGTATTACCCTTTCAGAGGAATTTTCATGTTAACAGTACATAAAGATATGAACCCCCAATATTCATTTATTCAATCAAATCTTAATGAACTCTAATCCCTTATCCTTGGCCCCATGTGAACAGCAGGGTGCTGTAGTGAAAAAGGAAGATAAAGATCCTGCTCTCATGAAACTGACATTTTAATTACATTGTTAAAGTCATACACTTAGTCTTATCTATTCAACTACAGTAAAGGAGAAAATACAAAATGAAAAAATGATGAAGAGGGGTGCCTAGCTGACTCCTTATCTCAGGGTTGTAAGTTTGAGCCCAATGTTGGGTACAGAGATTACTTAAAAATAAAACATTTTTAAAAAGGGGGGTTACCTGGGTGGTTCAGTTGGTTAAGTATCTGCATTTGGCTCAGGTCATGACTCCTGGGTCCTAGGATCAAGCCCCACATTGGGCTCCCTGCCTAGCAGGGACCTGCCTCTCCCTCTCCTCCCTGCTCTCTCTCACTATCTCTGTCTCTCTCTTTCTCAGATAAATAAACAAAATCCTAAAAAAAGAAAAAGAAAACTTTAAAAAACAGATGAAGAGATGTAAAAGTTTAGAGAATTAATGTGAAAAGTGAGAAACGGTTTCTAACATACAGAACAGCCAACAAAATAGGAAAGTGCCAACTGGCATAAGTAGAAACTTAATAAATATCTAGTCATTCTTTAAAATAGATGGCTCTAGGGGGATCCCTGGGTGGCGCAGCGGTTTGGCGCCTGCCTTTGGCCCAGGGCGCGATCCTGGAGACCCGGGATCGAATCCCACATCGGGCTCCCGGTGCATGGAGCCTGCTTCTCCCTCTGCCTACGTCTCTGCCTCTCTCTCTCTCTGTGTGACTATCATAAGTAAATAAATAAAAAAAATAAATAAATAAAAAAATAAAAAAATAGATGGCTCTAAAAGCAGGGCCCATCACTAGGGTGGATGATGGGCCCAGATACACTCCAGTGAGCTCAAGCCTTGCATTTCAGAAAGGCCTTAAATGTATTCTTTTACTGTTACACCTAAATGAAATCAGCTAGGGGTGTCTGCTGGGCTCAATTGGTAGAGTATGTGACTCTTGATCTGGGGGTTGTGAGTTTGAGTCCAAGACTAGGTTCAGATTACTTAAAAATGGTATCTTAAAAAAAAAATTAAATATATACATACATTATATCAGCTTTATACCCCCCACATAGTACAGTACAACCAGGGAATTAAAACCTTTAAAATAAATATAGTGAGGTGCCTGGGTGGCTCAGTCAGCTAAGCATCCGACTCTTGATCTCAGCTCAGGTCTTGATCTCAGGGTTCTAAGTTCAAGGCCCACACTGAGTTCAAGCCCCATTTAACAAACAAACACACAAACAAATAATATTTGAGTGAATAACTTGAAGGAGGAAAAAAAAGGATGGTTCCAGAAACTGTTTCCACAAAGTTCAAATTTTACCAGTTTTGGAATGAAATACTCACATGTCATGGCCTAAGTAAAATCAAGGAAAAAATTTTGTCTCCTGACTGTTACAATATATTTTTGAAGATCAACCACCACTTGGCACTATGCTGCTACCAATAACCTACTGTTATTTTCTTAGAAGAAATTCTTCTATCACAAAGAACCACAAAAGACTTTGATAAAACATCCAGGAAACAGGGTAGCCCCAGTAGCGCAGCGGTTTAGCGCCGCCTGCAGCCCGGGGTGTGATCCTGGAGACCCATGATCGAGTCCCACTTAGGGCTCCCTGCATGGAGCCTGCTTCTCCCTCTGCCTGTGTCTCTGCCTCTCTCTCTCTCTCTCTCTCTCTCTCTCTGTGTGTGTGTGTGTGTGTGTCTCTATGAATAAAATAAAATAAAAAATAAAATAAAACATCCAGGAAACAACATATTATTCTCATCTGTTAGCGGAGTATTTGAGTAGAGAGGTGGAACTATTATGCAAAAAACTAAGATTAGAGAGTACTATTTCACAAAAATAAGAAAACTAGAGTTCCCATAATGCATAAGTATCTACTTCTTAATTTCTAAGAAAACAGAGAAGATTCAGATTGGCACCACAAATCTAACACACAGATTTGCGCAGATCAACGTTCTTTTTCAAAATGTTAATTGTATTTCAATTACTGAGTTAGTAAATTATATTTAATATACCTTTTTAAAAATATTTTATTTACCTGAGAGAGAGAGAGAAAGAGCATGAGCAGGGGGAAGGGCAAAGGGAGAGGGAGAAGCAAGACCCTGACATGGAAAAAAAAAAAAAGACCCTGACACGGGGCTCAATCTCAGGATCCTGAGATCATGACCTGAGCTGAAGTCAGTCATTCAACCAACTAAGCCACCCAGGCACCCCTCAATATACTTTTCAAAAATGTTTTTGCAATAAAGCATCTTAATATCTTAATATCTTAATATCTTAATTTTACACCACATAAACTCCTATTTTTCCCATAACTAAAAAGAGTAAAGGTAACAAATAAGAATATTGTTGTTAACTAATGCTTTCCAAACTATAATTTACATAGGTGAAAATTATGTGAAAAGAAAAATTTTTCCTAAATGTCAGCTTCACAAACCTAAACAGTGTCCCTTTACCTTCTGCCACATTTTCTAGCCACAATAAGTGGTACTTATTAGCACAAAAAGAGGTGAGATAAGAATACCAGAATCAAGGGAGGACATACCTATACGCCTACAAATTCATTCTTATTTCTGCTTTGAATATGGAGTTGGAAGTCAAATACCTAATCTCTTCCCAATTCGTGCCTTAGCCACTGCATTACAAATCATGCATGTAATCTAAAAAATATTCCTCAAAACTGCTAGTGTTTCATAACAAAAAAGACAGCCTAATACTTCATGGACCACTTACCCACCCACTATTACTTGCCAATGGTAAGTAGAATTAGTGAAAAATAACAGAACATGGGGATTATCAATTTATGCAGAGAAAAGGCCATTATCACATTAGACTTATTATTTCAATGTAACTCTTAACGTATCAGGGAATCTTAACCAGCAAAAAGATAAAGTAGAAAAAACTCAAAGAAATAAGTATGATGTCTCTAGTCCCTAAAATGGATCTAAGGAAATGTTTGACCATGAAACAAAGAATTCTGACCTGAAAACCATTTACCTTCCTTTTTTTTTTTTTTTTTTTAGATTTATTTATTTCAGAGAAAGAGCACTGTGCTCAGATGCGGGGAACCGTAGAGAGAGGGAGAATCTCAAGCAGACTCTCCCTTGAGGGCAGAGCCTGCTCAGGGTTTGATCCCAGGACCCTGAGATTTATGACCGGAGCAAGAGTCTGAGAGTCAACCAACTGCACCATTCAGATGCTCCAAAAATATTTACTTTTTTTTAAGATTTTTTAAAAATTGGGATCCCTGGGTGGCGCAGTGGTTTGGCGCCTGCCTTTGGCCCAGGGCGCGATCCTGGAGACCTGGGATCGAATCCCACATCGGGCTCCCGGTGCATGGAGCCTGCTTCTCCCTCTGCCTACGTCTCTGCCTCTCTCTCTCTCTGTGTGACTATCATAAGTAAATAAATAAAAAAATAAAAAATATTTTTTAAAAATTTATTCATGAGAGACACACAGAGAGAGGAGAGACACAGAGAGAGAGAGAGGCAGAGACACAGGCAGAGGGAGAAGCAGGCTCCATGCAGGGGGCCCAATGCGGAACTCGATCTCAGGACTCCAGGATCACGGCCTGGGCTGAAGGCAGGGGCGAAACCACCAAGCCGCCCAGGGATCCCTTATTTACTTCTTTTCACTGAGCACAGTACATTTCCATCCTGTGTCCCTTTATTTGTAGTCCACATTTCCCAAAACTCAACAAGGCTATTAAAGACCACAATACACCTATGATTGCTTCCTTTTGATATAGAGGAGCAAAAGAAGAAATGATGGAAGAAAATACGTTTTCTAATTACCAGGTGTTGAATGTTGTATCAATAATTTGGAAGAGAAGTGAGAATTTTCAACATCAAAAAGGAAATCTAAAAATTGCAGAAGCAGGCTGTCACAGAATAAAATCAAATGTTTCACTAGCAAGGATTGTACACAAATAAATACCATTTTCTGCTTCAGATTTAAGCTGATATGAATCAGCTAATGAAATGTGGTCAAGAAGCTGACATTCTGGTCACTGTTGTTGAAAAAAAATAAAATAAAGCAGCCCCACCCACACTGCTGAAAAAAAGGTTCCGACATATGCACTAAACTTGTTTACCCAAGCCACATCTTAATAAGAGAAAAGATTTGCAACTTGACTAGGATTATGTAACTATTTTGCAATGTGTTATCAGTTTAAAACCCTATTTATTTACTCCTTAGTTTTAACACATACGTTACTTTACTACAAGGCCAGGTTTGCCATAATAATAGCATCTTTCCAATTTTATTCCATCATCAGCACTTCCTCCAATAGAGTTTTAGCCATTAATTTCATCTACTTTTCCTCTTAAAAAAAATTAAAATATTTTACAATATGATATTGATATGTGACAAATTAACTTCTTTAAATAGCTCTGTTCCCAGAAACATGGTAGTAAAGACAGTAAACTTCATAGTGATTTAACTGCTATACCAAAACCTGGGTGCCACAAAATAATAATCAGTTGAGAGACACGGAAAAAATTCAACTTCAGTTTCAACGTGGGAACACCCTTTCACTGTGAATCCCTTTCACCGCAGTATTTTCAAGTAATTCACCCCGAACTTCTGGGTTCTTTTTTAAGGTTATCAAAGACAGAGATTTCCGGAAAAGAATTTTATTTCACAAGAGAATGGCCAAGGTCTGCAAGGTAAACCAGGATCCCTAAAACGAAATACTTCCCAGGAAGAAATAACTGTAACATAGTGGAACGATCTGGGACTGGGAATTTGGAGACCTGATCTGTCTAGACCTGCAGCAATACACCCCACTCCATCGCTTAAACATGACTGCCTAGATTTTTTTAATATTCTCGCTCCCCCTTTTGAAGAGATGCTCACTGAAAAATGACATGGAACCGAACTTTTCTTAAAGAATGGGAACTGCTTGGGCACCTGGGTGGCTCAGTGGTTGAGCGTCTGTCTTTAGCTCAGGTCGTGATCCCGGTGTCCTGGGACCGAGTTCCACATAGGGTTCCCCGCGGGGAGCCTGGTACTCCCTCTGTTTGTGTCTCTGCCTCTCTCTCGGTGTCTCTCACGAATAAATAGAATCTTAAAAAAAAAAAAAAAAAAAAAAAAGAATGGGAACTGCCTCCATCTACACCCAACAAAATTTAAAGTTCAGGTTCTGAATGCTAGCTGTTGGCAACACCTGCCCTGAGCACCAAACATTGATACTCAAACTTTTGTCCTCAGCAGCTGAAGACACTGGGAGGCACTTAATACAGAAACGCCAGTTTCAAAGGATAGCCGGGGGGGGGATGTTAAGCCTAGAGAAACTGGGTATATATCCAAACGTTTTTTAATTTAAATTAAAAATGTAAACGTCTAAACGTTTGGAAGTTCAACACCTCAGCTAAACAGCAATGTGGTCCAGTGTTGATAAATCTAAATCACTTTTAAAGTAAAAGGAGACAATTTTCCCAGTTATTGTGCATCAAGCAGCTCAAGTGGGCAGAGCTGAAAGGACCACATCACACAGCAGAATGCCGCCAGGACAGTGAAGGCAGGCCAAGCCCAACGAAGGGAACCGCTCCAACAGAACTCGCCCCGACGAACTCCCTCCCTCCACCTCTGGTCTCCCCAGATCCCTAGGGCCGGCCCCTCCCCCCGCCATTCCCCTCCCCCACCCGTCGGCCACCTCCGCTAGTCTTAGCGCCCTCAGCCCCAACTACCGCCGCTCAGCCCTGGGTCTCCTCAGCTGCCAACCCCTTCAGCCCCTCCTCCTTTTAGAGGCGCCCCAGTCCTCCGTCTACTTACCGGGGTTAGCAGCAGCCGCCGCCATGGCCGTAGATGCCAATGCCGTCGCGCCACCCCCCGAGTGGGAGGAGCCGCCGCCACCGAACCGGGGGGGGGGGGGGGGGGAGGGGAGAGCCACTCCCCAGACGCGGCTCCCTACAGCCGCCACCGCTACCGCGGAATCAAAGATGGCGGCTGCGGTAACACACTCCCCGCCCCGACCGGCCCTAGCCCTCGGAGAACGGACCCCGCCCAAAGAGTCGATGGAGTCATTCCCTCACAGCCCGCCTCCTCGGGGGAACTGACCAATGAGAATGCAAAAGGCAGGGCTGGCCAATGTGCCAGCCAGTCCATTGGTGGAGGGCGGGCAAAAAAGAAGTCCAGCTGTCTCTCTCTCTAATCCCGCCTCCTGTGCGTCAGAGGTCAGTGATCGAGTGACGTAGGCGAAAAACATTTTGCTCAAAAGCTTGGCTAGGTGGTAGATTTTTTTTTTTAAGATTTTATTTATTTATTCAGAGACACAGAGAGAGGGGCAGAGGCACAGGGAGAAGCGGGCTCCCTACAGGAAGCCTGACGCGGGACTCGATCCCGGGCCTCCAGGATCACACCCTAGGCTGCAGGCAGCGCCAAACCACTTCGCCACCGGGGCTGCCCTAGGTGGTAGATTTTCCTGGCTGAAAACTGTGCAGACAATTTGTTTCGTAAATCCTCTTTAGTGGCTCTAATGCTTAAACTTTACACAGTGATTTGTAATCCTTTCTAGAATTTTTTCCTCCATTAAGGACCTTTGTCCCTGGTGAAAAAAAACTCAATAATTTTTGAGTGCCTGGTATGGAACTGGTCATGTAAAACAATCTGGGCGCTTAAGGTCTGGTGAGAGAGGTACCGACGGCCAAAACAAAAGGCATTGTATAAAGAAGGTATTCTGATTAAGAGTGGGATGACTTCCATTGGTCAATGATAGGGACATAATGATGGTTTTTTTGTAGGGAAGTAATAAGATGAGGACTGAACGGATTTTTTTAATAATAGGAAGCACTAAGCATTCGTGCCAGACACTATCCAAACTGCGCTGTGTGTTTACTCATTTAGTTCTCACAACACTGTGATGTAGATTGTATTATTAATTCCATCTTGCAGATAGGGAAAGAGAAGCAAAGAGATTAAGCAAGTGATAACCAGCTAGTAAGTAATGATGTGCAAGGCAAACTGAAGAAGTCTGACTCTAGGAACATATTTTAGCACTACCATGTACTACCACCTTACTTATCTTTCACCTATTGTTTAATATCAATTTAATTCGAATTTTAACAAATTCCATTATGCTATTGAGTATATCTGCATTCTTATAGATTACATATGTAATACAAAGATTACATTGATCCATTTCTCTCCTTATCAGTAGTTTATCTCCGCTGAGGTATTTTAACATAATTTGTATATTATTTACATTGTTAAAATTATTTTTTCTTTGTTATTTTATTGTGTTGTATTTCCAATTCATCAAAAGAGAAAAAGCATCCACTCTAAAGAAGTACGTTGACACATAAGAAGTAATGATGAAAAAACTAACAAGTACAGAATTTCAATTCAAAATTATGAAAAAAAATTATGTAGTAAAGGTAGCTATTAAACAAGATTGCAGTTTAGATATGGACTCGAGTTTTGTGCCTTTACATGTGATAAGTTCACCCAAGCAGCGATAAATAGATGAATATATAAAAATGTAAATACAAAGTATAATCATGAATACCTATGGGGCTCTTGAGTAGTTCAGCCAGTTTAGCGTCTGCTTTCAACGCAGATCATGATCCTGGGAATCTTGTGATCAAGCCCTGAGTCTGCTCAGTGGAGAGCCTGCTTCTCCTTCTCCTTCTGCCTTTCCCCCTACTCAGGCATGCTCGCTCTCTCTCGCTCTCTCTCTCTCTCTCTCTCGCTCTATGTCAAATAAATAAATAAAATCTTTTTTTAAAAAAGGAAACCACAACTATGATTATCTAAAAATTGGATTTTATTGGGCCAACAATCCTTTTGTCCATTGCCCACTACAAGTATTGTCAAACAGTGACTCCAAAAGCCATCAAAACTTACAAGTCATTTTTGAACCAATTACAATAACCTCATTACGTTATAAAATGTATTTTTCCAGAATGAATGCAAAATAATGTTTTCCATTATGAAATGGATGAGTTTGTGGATTAAAAAGATCAAGTTACATCCCTGGTTAAAAATGGCAAAAGTCATTTTGTTTCAGTGATACAACTAGCTACAAAGTTAACAAGTGTTTTGCTGGAGAAAGTATAACAAGCCATTAGCAAAAATCCATGATCAAACACCACAAAGAATCCTGGGATACAACATGAAAAGGCAATATTAGCCTTGAATTTGCTGACAGTGGACACCATGATGTACATAATATGAATCACTGCACAGCATATATGTAGTACATAAGGAAAAATACCCAGAAAGTTATTTGGTTTATCATTCAAAATTGAAGTTACACTAATTCTAAGACATATATGCACCTCTATGTTTACTACAGCATTATTTATAACAGCCAAGGTATAGAAGCAACTCAAGTGTCCATCAATAGATGAATAAAGATATGGTATACAATGGAATATTACAAAAAAAAAAAATTGAAATCTTGCCATTTGCAACAACGTGAGTGGATCTAGGAGGTAAAATGCTAAATGAAATAAGTCAGTTAAAGACAAATACCATATAATTTCACTCATATGTGTAATTTAAGAAACAAATGAGCAAAGAACAAAAGAGACAAACAAAAACACTCTTAAAATGTACAGAACAAACTGATGGTTGCCAGAGGGAAGGTTATTGAGGGGGAGGGGGGGAAATGAGTGAAATAGGTGAAGGGGATTAAAAGTATAACTTACTGTGATGATCACTGACTAATGTATAGAATTGTTGAATCAGGGTGCCTGGGTGGCTCAGTCAGTTGAGTATCAGCTCAGGTCATGATCCCAGGGTCCTGGGATGGAGCCCCCATTTGGGCTCCCTGATTAGCAGAGCCTCTGCTTCTCCCTCTACCCCTACTCCTGCTCTCTCTCTCTCTCTCTCTCTCTCTCTCTCAAATAAATAAATTTTTTAAATCTTAAAAAAGAATTGTTCAATCACTATATTGTACACCTGAAATAACATTGTATGTTAATTATACTAGAATTAAAAAATAAATAAAAATTTGTTTAAAAACAAAATAAAAATCACACATATACTTTACACATTCCTATAGTTTGATATATATCATAATAAAGACAAGAAAAAAGAACTTTTGGAAGGATACATGGAAAACCTTTACCTATACTTAGTTCTGAGGCAACAAATTGAAATCTAAATGGAAGAAACACTTACTTTCCACTAAATTTTTTTTTGTAATATTTCAAAGGTAAAAAGCTTATATGTAGGTTGGGAGAACGCTAAGAGAAATAATAAAAATATTGACACAGTAAAAAGAAAAATAATTGAAGTCACAGAAGAATATTTTCATTTAGAAAAATTTTCATTTAAAAAATAATTATTTGGGGATCCCTGGGTGGGGATTTGCAGCAATTTGGCGCCTGCCTTTGGCCGAGGGTGCGATCCTGGAGTCCCAGGATCGAGTCCCGCTTCGGGCTCCCGGCATGGAGCCTGCTTCTCTCTCCTCCTGTGTCTCTGCCTCTCTCTCTGTGTGTGTGTGTGTATCTATCATAAATAAATCTTTTTAAAAAATAAATGTTTGGGATCCCTGGGTGGCGCAGCGGTTTAGCGCCTGTCTTTGGCCCAGGGCGCGATCCTGGAGACCCAGGATCGAATCCCACGTCGGGCTCCCGGTGCATGGAGCCTGCTTCTCCCTCTGCCTGTGTCTCTGCCTCTCTCTCTGTGTGTGACTATCATAAATAAATAAAATTTAAAAAAAAATAAATAAATGTTTAAAATAATAATGATTATTATTTGATGATGTCTGAGAAAGTTTGAAAAAAGTATCTTGAGATCAGCACTGAAGGAGTTGTAGCTTTAGGTGTACAAAAGCCATTATTCCTGCAATAAACAAAATGTAGTCCATTTTCTGCTTTATTTATTTATTTATTTATTTATTTATTTATTTTTAAAAGATCTTATTTAGTTATTCTTGAGACACAGAGAGGCAGAAACACAGACAGAGGGAGAAGCAGGCTCCGTGCAGGGAGCCGGATGCGGGACTTGGGACTCCAGGATCACCACCCAGCCCAGCCGAAGGCAGAAGCTCAACCCCTGAACCACCCAGGCGTCCCTCTATTTTCTGTTTTATTCAGAGAACAGTTGGTAGCCAAAGAGTTTTCCTCCTGATTCTGATAAAGCATAGAACAAATTAGTACAAACTGTAAAAATAGTAAAATAGCAGCTAGTAAGCATAATCTTTGAGAAGAAATAGGTAAATTTAGAAGACTGCTTTTCCTGCAGTGAAGTAAAGAGACAAGTAATGGAGAAGATGCTCTCACAAGTTTTTTAATAAGGGCTGGAGTAAAAGATCAATTTTCTACTATATAGATAATACCAACAAAAAGTATTTTTTTCAAGCACTGTTTTCATTATTTTTATTAACTTGAATTGATTACTTCAAGTTCTAAATGACATGATTTTTTGGTTTCCAAATAGTTATCTAATTAGATGGTTTGAACATTTAATTTATCTTCATTTGCAATCCAAAATAGTTACCTGAAAAAAAAAATAGTTACCTGAAGTTTGCTATCTCTATTTGTGTGCATTTATTTTTAGTGTTTATTGATTTTCTACGTTCTTGGGCACAATTTTCTGGAAGTGTTCATACTGTCATGATTCAGATCAAGAGAGAACTTCTCTTTTGTGGTGCCAATTCTGATAAATGCCATGATTTTTAATCTTGGGAACAAAGTATCAAAGTATCAGGATTTTGTAAGAAAACCAGATTGTTATGCAAATGCCTTGATTGCCAAGAGCTTATTATTTCCCAATACATGATTAATTTTATTTCTTCATCAGAGAAAAAAAATGAATGACACATTATTGAACATTTTAAACCACATCAAAGCTGAATGGGGGAAAAATGCTTTCAGAAGTGAGTGTAACCAATGCAATTAAATGCAACTGTGTTCTCTCCCAACTTGAAACATTCAATTTTGAAGTCGCTGTGTGTCCTTCTATAGGATCTAGAAAACTACTGAAAGCTGCCTTCAATTAAAAATTATCTGCTGTACTAGATACACATTAGATCCAACTATTCAGAATGATCTGGTAGCCATAACTCATTGCAGTACCCGACAAACCTGCTGTGAATTCAGATTTCCTAATTTTAGTAGAAATGAAAATTAAGAAGTTGATGAAGAAATGATTTATTGTGCGGGGCTTGGGTGGCTCAGTAGATTGAGTGTCTTCCTTTGGCTCAGGTCATGATCCCAGGATCCTCAGATCTAGCCCGGTCTCATTGGGTTCCTTGATGAGTGGGGAGTCTGCTTCTCCTTCTCCCTTCCCCTTCCGCCTCCCCCTTGCTTCTCTTCTGTCTCAAATAAATAAAATCTTTAAAAAAAACAATAAGAAATGACCTACTGTACAGTTTCAGCTTAGCAATAGTAAAGTTACTATTATTACCATTAATTTTTAAAGTATTACAAGTAGTTTCCTTAGCATAATCATGATGGTAAGGCAGTTTTTTAAATTATTTAAAATGGTGGTCTGCAAATGCACCAGTTTTATTGTCTCCAGATAGAGTTGCCAGATTTAGGAAATAAAAATACAGGTTGGCCAGTGAATTTAAATTTCAGATAAAAAATAAAAAATAAAAATAAAAATAAATAAAATAAATTTCAGATAAACAACAAGTGATTTTGTTAGTATAAGTATGTTCGAAATATTGCATAGGAAATATTTATATTTTTAAAAATCATCTTTTCTCTGGAAGCCCTACTTCTGGATGTTATTTTTATTTTTATTTTTATTTATTTATTTATTTTTTTTGATGTTAAAATTTTAAGGAAGAGTGATCCAGGTTATGGGGTGAGTGGTTGACTAGAAGAGAAAATCCACTTAGGTAAATAGCTACTGCACAAATCCAGGGGAGCAATTACAAAGATCAGACATAGGTCAATGAAACCGAACAGATAATGATTTCTTAATTGTTGTGACAAAATAACAAGGTTTGCTGTGGAATTGTATGGATATGGAGTGAAAAGAAGTTGGGATGTCAAAGAAGGCTTTTGGATGATATCAACAGAAACTGGTGCTAACTGGAAGATCAGGTTTGATTGAAATTTGTTTGTTGGATTGGTTGGTGGGACACCCAGGTAAAAATGCTTATTAAACACATGAAATCACAGGGCAACTGCCCCAAAGAGAGGTTGGGATCTAGACCTAAACTTACGCAACAACTGCAAGAGACTGTGGTTGCAGAAAATGATAGTAACATAGTTAAAAGATACAAGCAAAAGGACACAAAGAATGCTTCAGGAAATGCCTGTTTCAGGAGTCTGAGGAATGTCAACTATTCAAGATGGAGGCAGAGGTCAATTAGATGAGACTGATGTTCCAGAAAGCTAACTCTGATCTGGATTACACTCAGTACAAGCTGGAATATGAAATGAAGACTAATTATCCTGATTTAGTAGGCAAGACAAATCCAGTTACACTCTTAAAGGAATTGTTAGCAATAAAGTCTCAATATAAAACTTTGCATCCATGCTTTAAACCAATTACTGCCAAGCAGAAAGAGACTAAGAACTATGTTTGTGCTACTGTCCTTAAGAATATGACCATTAATATGAAAACTGCAAAAGCAAACAGACCTGGAGTTGTCACCATGGACTAAAGAAGAGAAAACTGCAGAAGAGCAATTAAAATCTCACAGGTCAGACTTATGAAGAAATGGACTTGCAAAAGATAACTCTCATGGAGATTAGATCCATTCCAGAAAAAATTAGGAAAGTGCCTTGTTAGCACTTGATGACTAAAGGTGGGAGTATGGCAAAGAAGAAGGAGATTTGGCTTTACTGACTAGATAATTGATGTCTTTCACAAGAAAAGAGAACATAGGAAGAGCAGATATTAATTAATAAAGTTCAGCCAAATGGATGTAATGGGAATAAAAGGATTTTTTTTTATTTTCTATTTTTAAGATTTTATTCATCCACTCATGAGATACACAGAGAGAGAGCGAGAGAGGCAGAGGCACAGGCAGAGGGAGAAGCAGGCTCCATGCAGGGAGCCCGAGGTGGGACTTGATCCCTTTGACTCCAGGACCACACCCTGGGCCAAAGGCAGGCGCCAAACCCGCTGAGCCACTCAGGGATCCCTAAAAGGATTTTAAAAATATATGTACACACACACTTAGTCTTATAATTTCAGACAAGGAAGTTGGGTTGTTGGTTGGTTTGTTTGTTTTTTAAGCCTGATGTGAGACTCCATCCCAGGACTCCAGGATCATGCTCTGAGCTGAAGGCAGACTCTTAACCACTGAGCCACCCAGACATCCTGGCAAGGAAGTTTCTTTTTTTTTTTTTTTAATATTTTATTTATTTATTCATAGAGACACAGAGAGAGAGAGAGAGACAGAGAGAGAGAGAGGCAGAGACACAGGCAGAGGGAGAAGCAGGCTCCACACAGGGACCTCGACGTGGGACTCGATCCCGGGTCTCCAGGATCACACCCCAGGCTGCAGGCAGCACTAAACCGCTGCGCCACCGGGGCTGCCCTGGCAAGGAAGTTTCTTAACACTATTTTGCATCTGTTTTTGTATAGTTGGTATAATATAGATGTCATGGCCCATTGTAAAAGAATAGTTATGTACACTATCAAAGTGAATGAACATGCTTTGGAAATTAAAAGATAGAAAGAAAAAAGAAAAAGAGAGATAAATTCCAGTTTCAAATGACAGAAGGAAGAGGTAATCTGGAAAGAGCAGAGCAATGGAAGCCAAAGGAGTTTCAAAATAAAAGAGTTTGGGTAACAGCATCACATGTACAGAGATGAGGAGCAAATCTAAGGTGAGTAGATGGAGTGGAAACCATAGTTCAAGGGAGTGAGAAGTGCATAGAAAGTGAGTAAATATAGGCAGATAGCATACAACAGTTTTTCAAGAAATATGGCAGTGAAGGGAATGTAATCAAATGGTACCTGGGATGGGGGATAGGATGGGGTGGGAATAGAAAAATATGTCTACAGACTGAGCTTGTGAAAAGGGACAAATTAAAGACAAAATATATATGTCCAAGAAAACAAGTGAGACTGGTCCTGGGGGAGACAAAGAGATAGGTTAGGGCTGTGTGTAGAAGTATTACTCTCAGAAAAACCGAGGCACCTTTCTAGAGAAAATGTGTAGACATTTTGGAGTGGAAAAAAAGAAGTTGACAACTCCTGTGCAGTGGCTTTGATTCTCAATGAATAATAAGTCAAACTCCTGCTGAGAATAAGAATAAGAGGTAAAAGTGATGTTGGTTCTAGCTATAGAGCTGTGGGTAACTTGGAGAAGTGTATGACTAAAAATGTGTAACAAAAAGATTGTCTAATGCTCTGAGACCCCTAAGTAAGAGGGCATAAACATTCATGAAACTACAGAGCATTGTTATTTCTTTCTCTGCCAACATTCAGAAGCTAGAGGAAAGGAAATAAATAGAGGAATTTACCCAGAATTAGATAACTGATTGACAAATTAGATCAGTATCTTGGGAATGGAAGATTCTAGAGATGCAGAAGAGAGGATGAGACTGGTTAGGGAAACAAGAGAAGCTAGAAAGTGGTTAATGGGCTGAGAAGAGAGGTTGAATTCTGGAAACTGATGTTGATAGAGAGCCATTTCAAAAGTGAAGAAGTGGGAGTGGCAAAGGATAGGAACTAAGAACATGTATCACAAAAATTATAAGTAAAAATAGATTGTTGGGGCCCCTGGGTGGCTCAGTTGACTGTCTGCCTTCAGTTCAGGTCATGAAACCAGGGTCCTTGGAGGGAGCCCTGCATTGGGCTCCTTGTTTGGCAGGGAACCTGCTTCTCCCTCTCCTACCCAATAGTCCTTTCTCTCACTATCTCTATCTCTCTCTTTCAAATAAATAAATAAAATATTTTAAAAAGTTTTTAAATAATAAAATAAAATTTAAAATATGTAGTTAATATATCTGTGTGTATGGGTGTATATATGTGTGTATATACATATTTATATACATAATTTCAAATCAATAATAAGAGATGAATAGCCCAATAAAAAGAAGGGAAAGGAAAGGTACAATAAATCTGAAAAAGATATACGGACAGTAGAAGCTTAAATACCATAGTAATTAGGGAAATGCAAGCTTTTTACTTTTGGCTGGACAAATATTTCAAAGATTAAAAGAACCAATGTAGCATTATGAAAAAAGAGGCATTTTTGTACCTATTTTGCACATTGCAATAAACTTTTTAGTGTGTAATTTGGCAATACCTACTAAAATTCTGATTATATCCTACAACCCAATGTTTATATTTTTAATATTTTGAGGAATATATTGCACAAAAACATTTCCACAGGTGTTCAGAGAAATATGTGCAAGGATATCTATTGCAATGTTGGTTCACTAATAAATGTGAAACAACACAAATGCCCTCATTTCTTCCACACAATTTGCGATTGTATGGTCAGGGGCAAGAGAAATTTAGAAACTAAAAATATTTTAAAATTGCTACATTTCATATTATTTGGGAAAATCGAAATGAGAACTGGGATCATACCATATTCTCTATTCTGTCCCCAGCATCTAGCACAGTGGTTGAAACACAACAGGCGTGTAGTAAAATTTATTAAATATAGAACTTTTTCAGGAGAGTTACTTTTTAAAAGTAATTTAAAGTAATAATATTTTGAAAATGTATCTAGTATTCAAAAAGAATTTTTTAGTACATCGTATGTGCATGGTATATAGTATGAGCCACCCAATTCCTCATCTTGGAGCCCTGGAGTATGTCCCTCCAGAAATATTCTGTGAATTTATAGAGCATATATACATACAGACAGAAAAGGGTGCACATGTGCTCGGACACACACATGTCCTATAGAAGTTTTTTTTAATAAACCACATGAAACCTTAGAGGAAATTGTAGTAAATTTTGCATTTAAGGCATATGTGAGTACTGATAATACCTAATACTAAGTGAAATAGTTTTGACTTCTTTTTTTAAATATTTTATTTATCTATTTATGAGAGATAGAGAGGCAGAATCATAGGCAGAGGAGAGAAGCAGGCTCCAGGCAGGGAGCCCGATGTGGGACTCCAATCCCGAATCCCAGGATCATGCCTTGAGCCCAAGGCAGACGCTCAACCGCTGAGCCACCCAGGCATCCCAGTTTTGACTTTTCTGATTCAAATGTTCTAAGTAAATTATTTTTGAGGAAAGGGATTTTAGAGCTTCACCTATCTTGTTGACAAATAGCTCTTAAATTTGAGCAGGCGTGACAGTCACCTTGAGGAGCTGGTTAAAGTGCAGATACAGATACCTCCAAAGTTTCTGATTCATTAAGGCAGGAATACAGAACCAAAAATTAGCATTTCTAACAATTTCCCAGGGAATGCCAGCAATCCAGAGAACTATCACATAGACCAAAAAGCTGGCTCCGGACTCATCTTCTACCACTCATGTGATATACTGACAAGGTATTACTTGAGCTATTAACCTTGACCACCCCTGGCCTGGCAGAGCTGTGGAAATATTCTTCTACTGACCTGGGCTCCAATTTAATCTAGTGGGATCATTTTCTCATTCACTATGGGAGTGTCTGAAATGTGATCCTGTTTTAGTTGAACTATTCATGAAGCTTCTGAGTGCAGTGTGGGAGTAGGGAAGGGAAAGAGTGACCAACCACTTGCCTTTTTGTAAGAGGGGGTTGATAAAAATAGGGGAGGCTGTCAAGAGATGTGCTAGAGGAGGAGAAGACTGCCCCACCAACAGCCAGTCTCGAATATCTCTCTCTTAAAAGGTAAATAACTGTCCGTGGTGTTTGTTGTTCTGGTGAAGTTTTTATGGGAATAATTCCAGCAATCCTTCTGAGTTTCATAGCGCTTCTCTACAAAGTTGGGAAATACTTAGGGAAATGACTGAAGGGAAATAAAGAACTTTTGTTTTCCTTAGAGCTTTTCTGGAAAAGTGAAACTTTAAGGAAGAGGCACAGTGTTGTTTTGAGGCAAACTTGGGGGAGCCTCTGTCGATCCTATTGCCTAGAGGATGTCTTTGATTTCAGGAATTAGAGGAAGAGAGCTTCCTTTTTCTATTTCCTCACCATCACCTCTCCTGTTAGAGTAAACTTCTGGCTGGGAGAGAAAAACAGGATATTTTTTAGGTGTTTTTTTATTTGTCTTTAAGAAGCTTGGGCAACAAATGGGGGAAATGAAGTGATCTGGGAAGGGAACACGGGAAAGGAAGAGGGGATTGATCTTTCTGGGAAGTGTCTAGTGAAAGGGAACTCCCGCTGTCGATTTACAATTGCAGGAGCTTGGCGCAGTGGTAGTATCATAGCCAATGAGGTTTATCTGAGGCGCAATTATTGATGATTTATAATTGCTGTTAGTCTGTTACCCTATTTTAGCAGTACCAGATTTTACACAAGCCACTCGATTCATGCCCCACTTTTCCCGACTTTAGTCCGGAGCAGACCTGCTGTTCATTTCAAACAAAACAGAAACCTGAAGAACCACTAAAAAAAAATTCTAGAATGGATCTTCACTTTGGAAAACAGATTTTGGATTTACCATGGTATCTGTCACTTGACTCTGTCAGCAAAGTGATTTTGCCGAAGGGGTCTTAGAAGAAAGAAAACTGAATATACAAGGCTCCAATAATTTGTGTTTTTTTTCCATTCTCAAAAACTTCTTACTGAATTTTGTATTCAAAATCTTGCATTCTTTTTCTTAAAGAGAGACCTCCAACTTATATGAACTTCAGGACGTATAAAACCTAGAATGTGGGACGCCTGGGTGGCTCAGCGGTTGAGCATCTGCCTTTGGCCCAGGGCATGATCCTAGAGTCAAGTCCCACATCCGGCTCCCTGCATGGAGCCTGCTTCTCCCTCTGCCTATGTCTCTGCCTCTCTCTCTCTCTCTCATAAATAAAATCTTAAAAAAAAAAAAGACCTAGTATGTGACCCCTGCCTATGAAAATAAGAGCCAAGAACATGCATGACCTATTTGCAACCAAAATAACATCAACTTTTTTTCTCTTTTTTAACTTTTCCAATAGGAATTCAATTTACTTTCTGAGATGGAGAGAGGAAAGATATCAGCCTAACAGTAGAAAAATTAGCTTGGTAGAATTTGGCAGCCATGAGTGAGAAGTTTGAGTAAGTAAACTAGAGACCTTAGATTCAAAGTTCAGAAATTCAGTTTGGTTTTTTTTTTTCAAAGATTTTATTTATCCATTTGACAGAGAGAGAGAGAGAGAGCATGCGTGAGCACAAGCAGAGTGGGCAGCAGAGGCAGAGGGAGAAGCAGGCTCTCTGATGAGCAGGGAGCCAAACATGGGGCTCAATCCCAGGACCCTGGGATTATGAACTGAGCCCAAGGCAAATGCTTAACTGACTGAGCCACCCAGGTGCCCCCAGAAATTCAGATTTAATTAAATAGGGAGAAGAATCATAGATGACTTGATGTTTTCCAATTTCCAGATACTGAAGGCTTTCCATCTCTCTGCAGCATTTGAGGCTGTTGGCCACCCTTCTTCCTTGAAATTCTCTCATCTGTTCAATTTCGTGACTCCACACTCTTCAGATTTTCCTACTTATAACTATTCCAACTGTGGTTTCTTGATCTCTTTCCTTTGACATAAAAGTGAGCATTCCACTGTTTCAAATTCGCCTTTGGTCATCTCATCCACTTCTATGATTTCAACTACCCGCACTTGGGTGACTCAACTCTAAAGATCGTGCTTTTCTTTACTCCTAAACTTCAGTCCCACATTTCTGCTTCCTGAACATATCACACTAGTACCTTTAAATTCAACCTACTCCAAACTGAATTCATCATAGTCCCTTAAAATAGCTGCTAATTCCTAAAATAAATAATTCTATGAATGGTAACATTTTTCTTTTATCCATCCAAAGTCAAACCCCAGAGTTTATCACTTCCTTCTTTCCTCCACTACATGTCCGTTTAATTTATAAATCATGTCAAATCCTCTTTCACATCCAGTCCTTCCTTTTTGTTACTGTATCATCCCAGTTTACACTTCTGTTGCCTCTCATTGAGACTGCTACAACACCTTCTAATTGTTTTCCACCCTATGGTATCTATTTCCTGTCTCCAATATCTTTTACACACTGTTGCCAGTTATCTTCCTAAAATATGGCTTTGATGATTTACCTTCCCTCATCAAACATGATTTGAGTATGCTTAACATGCCAGGCACTGACATAGATATTAATTCATTTATGTAGGTATACTAAACACCTACAATGTGCCAGCCCTGTCCTAGACACTGAAGCTATGCCACTAATGGGACACAGACCTAATGCTTACAGCTTACATTTCAGTTAGAGTCAGCAGTATGCACAGTAAGATATAGCTGCTGCTCTCATTTATCTGTTCAAAATCCTTCAGTGGTTCCCCAAGTCTGGAAGAATTAAATTCAAATTCTTTATACGGATTTTCAAGGCTCATTATGATTTTTTTCTTCCAAGTTTTTATTTTAAATTACAGTTAGTTGAACCAATGGAACGATTTATGAATTTGTGTGTTATCTTTGTGCTGGGGCCATGCTAATCTTCTCTATATCATTCCAATTTTAGCACAAGGTTCATCATGATCTTATCTCAAGCAATAGAAGGTACCTAGATGAATAATCTTGAGTTTGCGTGGTTTTTCTATTCTGTATTGGGCACTGTGATTTTTTAATTTTATTTTATTTATTCATGAGAGACAGAGAGAGGCAGGGTCATAGGCAGAGGGAGAAGCAGGGTCCCTGTAGGGAGCCTAATGGTGGGACTCGATCCCAGGATCCCAGGATCATGACCTAATCCAAAGGCAGATGCTTAATCACTGAGCCATCCAGGTCCTCCTGGGCACGATGTTTTAAAGGGGATATAGACACACTGGATCTTTTCAGTGGAAAAAGACTAGAGTGATAGACTATATCCTCTGAGAAATTAAGGAAATCAGTCAACAAGTACTTGATAGCTATCTTCAAATCCTGAAAATCTTGTGTATGCAAAAGATATGTGCTACTCTATATGGTTCTAAGTTAAAAGTAGAGCAGTGCTAAAGAAATGGATTAGTCCCAATGTGAAGAACTACTTTTATTATTGCTACATTATTTACAATAGCCAAGATATGGAAGCAATCCAAGTGTTGCATGGATAAAAAGGAGGTTGTGTATACAACATATGGTTAAATATTACTCAGACAGAAAAAATAATGAGAGCTTGCCATTTGTGACAACATGGATAGAAGTAGAGGATATTATGCTGAGGGAAATAAGTCAGAGAAAGACAAATACCATATGATTTCACTTATATTTGGGATCTAAAAAAATGAAACAAACAAAAAGCAGAAACAGATCCATAAATACAAAGATAAAAAGGTGGTTGCCAGAGGGGAGGGTGGGGAGGGGATGGGCAAAATGAGTGAAGGAGAGTGAGAGGTCCAGGCTTCCAGTTATGGAATGAATAAGTCATGGGGATGAAGGGCACAGCACGGGGAATATAGTCAATGGTATTATAATAATGTATGGTGACAGATGGCAGCTGTACTTGTAGTGAACATAGCATACATATAGAACTATTGAATAACTACACTGTATACCTGAAACTAATATAACATTGTGTGTCAACTATATTTCAATTAAAAAAGAAAGAAAGAAAAAATAAGTACTTTTGGAAAATGGGCCACCTTGGAAGATAGTCATTTCTGGGCCCTGAAGGCCCCCAATGAACTCACTCAAGTAGTTAAAGCAGGGACTTCACAGGAATGATTAGAAAGTTGGTGCCATAAGATGACTACAAGTCATCCAACTATGAAATTCTATGATTTTATAACTTTCACTTTATGCAATGTGAGCTCTACCATAGGGAATTAAGCAGAGAGACACAGAGGGAGAGAGAGAGAGAGAGGCAGAGACACAGGCAGAGGGAGAAGCAGGCTCCATGCAGGGAGCCTGATGTGGGACTCAATCCTGGGTCCCCAGGATCACGCCCTGGGCTGAAGGCAGGCACTAAACCGCTGAGCCACCCAGGCTGCTCCCAGCCACCACTTTTAGAAAAATTTCTATAACTAATATACCCCATCTGAGTTTGTTCATCAGGTGAGGGTCATACTCTACACCCGTGAGAAGCAGAGTGTTCCTTCTGACATTGGTTTCCACATTAACAACATTTCTTACTGAGTGCAAGCACTATAGTAATCTATGCTGTGAGAAGTTTAAAATATCAAAACATTTAGATTTTTTACCTCTAGAAGCTATTGGGAAGCAAGAATTCCTGTCCCCTCCAAGGTCCTTCTAGCTGGACTAAGAATCAAATTGACACAAGACTGATTAACAGGAGAAAAATCAAATTTAATAGGTGTACATACAGGACTCCCTATAGACATGGAAATTCCAAAGACAGGCAAGATGAGATATATATGTCATTCTGATCTACAGAGAAGGGAGTAGGGGGCTGGGATTTCAGAGGAAAGGAATGCACTTCAGAGGGTGATAAAAAGAGTGGATGTTTGGCAATTAGATGATTGCCATACCATATAGATGGGTCACTCAGACAAAATTTATCTCCCTTAATAACCCTTATTTTGGGAAACACCCCCCAATTTAGAATTTTTTGTGTGGTTAAGAGAGAGACAAAAGCTGTTCTTGAGGTTTCAGGGTCTCAAATGCCTTCAGTTCTGAATGATGCATATGCCAAAGTGACACATGGGTGCTGGGGGGAGATGATTGCTGTCCTGAATCCCTTCGAAGCTCCTATAAATGAGAGAATATTGGGTTAGTTGTTGCCTCATGCATCCTCCACATTCCTGCCAGTCTGGTATTTCTAACACAAATATCTAACAGTATAATTTCCATGTTTAAAAGCTTTCCAGGGGATCCCTGGGTAGCTCAGTGGTTTGGCGCCTGCCTTTGGCCCAGGACGTGATCCTGGAGTCCCAGGATCGAGTCCCACGTCGGGCTCCCTGCATGGAGCCTGCTTCTCCCTCTGCCTGTGTCTCTGCCTCTCTCTCTCTCTCTCTCTCTCTCTCATAAATAAATAAATCTTTAAAAAAATAAAAATAAAATAAAAAATAAAATAAAAAAATAAAAGCTTTCCAAGGGCAGCCCTGGTGGCGCAGCGGTTTAGCGCCCCCTGCAGCCCGGGGTGTGATCCTGGAGACGCGGGATCAAGTCCCACGTCAGGCTCCCTGCATGGAGCCTGCTTCTAGCTCTGCCTGTGACTCTGTCTCTGTCTCTGTCTCTGTCTCTCTGTCTATCTCTGAATAAATAAAAAAGTAAACTTAAAAAAAAATGAAAATAGGCCCCTCACCCCCGTGACCCCCGCCCCTCCCCGCTGCACCCCCGCCTCTCCCCGCTGCACACCCCCCGCCTCTCCCTGCTGTACCCCCGCCCCTCCCCGCTGCACCCCCACCCCCCGCCTCTCCTGCTGTATCCCCCGCCCCTCCCCACTGCACCCCCGCCTCTCCTCCCTGCGCCCCCCGCCCCTCCCCGCTGCACCCCCCCGCCTCTCCCCGTTGTACCCCCGCCCCTCCCTGCTGCACCCCCGCCTCTCCCCGTTGTACCCCCCGCCCCTCCCCGCCGCGCCCCCCTCGCCCCTTCCTCGCTGCACCCCCGCCCCTCCCCGCTGCACCCCCCTACCCGACCCGACCCACACCCCAAAAAAAAATAAAAATAAATTTTAAAAAAATAAAAATAAATAAAACTTTCCACAAAAATAAAAATAAAAATAAAAGCTTTGCGGGTGGCTCAGCGGTTTAGCGCTGCCTTCGACCCAGGGTGTGATCCTGGAGACCTGGGACCAAGTCCCGCGTCGGGATCCCTGCATGGAGCCTGCTCTCTTTCTGCCTGTGTCTCTGCCTCTCTCTCTCTCTCTGTCTCTCATGAATAAATTTTATTTTTTTTTTAATTTTTTATTTATTTATGATAGTCACAGAGAGAGAGAGAGAGAGGCAGAGACACAGGCAGAGGGAGTAGCAGGCTCCATGCACCGGGAGCCCGATGTGGGATTCGATCCCGGGTCTCCAGGATCGCGCCCTGGGCCAAAGGCAGGCGCCAAACCGCTGCGCCACCCAGGGATCCCCTGTCTCTCATGAATAAATAAATAAAATCTTTAAAAATAAATAAATAAAATAAAAATAAAAATAAAAGCTTTCCAATGGCTCCCCATTGATTGCACAGTTGAGTCCAGAGTCTTTAATGTGCCATAGAATGCCCCTAATGAACTGGCCTAGGCTATGGCTCCTGCCTATTCTTCAATAGGAGAATGCATCCCAAATACTTAAATGAGCACTTACTGTTTCTCAAACATACTTTACTGTCCTCCCTGAAGCGCTCATGTTTGTACTTGCGATATCTTCTCTTGTCTAGCTTCTCCTCTTTCCCACCTTGATCTGTCTGGTAAACACTCATTCTCAGGCCTCAGTTCAGTTCACATATTTGCCTTTTCAGTAAAACCTGCCTTGAGTCTTCCCTTTGGGTCCCTTTCCACTTTTATCAGCAGATTGCTATGGGATTATTTGTTTTCATTCAGGAAGTACTTTTTTTTTCTCTGCAACTTTTTTTTAAAGATTTTATTTATTTATTCACGAGAGACACACAGAGAGAGGCAGAGACATAGGCAAAGGGAGAAGCAGGCTCCATGCAGGGAGCCCGATGTGGGACTCGATCTCAGAACTCTGGGATCAGACCCTGAGCCAAAGGCAGATGCTCAACCACTGAGCCACCCAGGTGTCCCTAACATAATGTTATTAAGAAAACACATGCATACATATATGAACCAATAAGCTTGTTTTATCCTCTTTTGTCTAGGAATATGACAAACCTGAAGATATACCTGAAGAGGTAGCTACAGCTAAACAAGGGTAAAGAGGTGTGTGTTCTCATGGATGATTCAAGCCTGTCAAGCAGTGTTGACGTAGACAAAGCCTTCGCCATTGCCTTTGTTGTTCTTCTGTTTCTGTTCCTAATTGTGATGATTTTTCGGTGTGCCAAGTTGGTGAAGAATCCTTACAAGGCCAGCTCTGCAACCACAGAACCATCTCTGAGCTGAACTATGAAAAAGCCTGATACACTCCCCCTCACAGGAGGCTTGAAATCTTCTATACAGATATTTATGACCCAGACTTTATATTATTTCATCATTCTTTGTGTTAGCTTTCTCACTCTTGCATTCCACAATAGGCACATGAGGGTGGGTTGAAAATAATTAAAAGGATGAAACACAAGCCAGTTTACATTGTTCCTATTCAGGGAAATGGTTTCAAAATGGGACTGAGACAGGTTGAACTCATTGATTAAAATAAGGCCATGGGTTTCAATTCTTCAGTATCAAATATCCTTAAGATAGTTGGATATAACTGTATGATATAATTTAATATAATGAAGCTTGGTAAGGACCATTTAAAACTAGTACTCCTAGAGGCAGTCTTAGCAGATCCCTTTAGTTGTGCAAATACAAGGCCAGCAGGAACCAACTGTCCTATGATAAGAGTCTAACAGGACTTTAAAAAATAATAATATATATTTTTAAATTTATTCATTTATTTGAGACAAAGAGAGAGAGAGCAGGGTGGGAGGGAGCAGAGGGGGAGGGAGAAAGAATCTCAAGCAGACTCAATGCTGAGCACAGAGCCCTACTCTGGGTTTGGGGCCCACAAGGGACTCAATCCAACAACCCTGAGATCATGATCACAGCCAAAACCAAGAGTCAGAGGCCCAACCAACTGAGCCACCCAGGCTCCCCTAACAGGACCTTTGTAGTGTATGGGTTTTGTAAAATCTGCTACTCTTCTCAAGTAGGCTGAGATCTGCGGTAGAGGGGGAGTAATTTGCCTTTAATGAATACCTTAATCTTTCCTACCCCACATTTCCTAATCTATAAAAATAACATCTAGTAGATTGAAAAGGGGCCCTCTAGGGAATCCCTGGGTGGTTCAGCGGTTTAGTGTCTGCCTTTGGTCCAGGGCGCGATCCTGGAGTCCCGGGATCGAGTCCCACGCCAGGCTCCCGGCATTGGCCTGCTTCTCCCTCCTCCTGTGTCTCTGCCTCTCTCTCTCTCTCTATGTCTATCATAAATAAATAAATCTTAAAAAAGAAAAGAAAAGGGGCCCTCCAAAAGATATGTCCATGTTCTCACCCTTGAAACCTAAGAACATGACCTTATTTGGTAAAAGGATCTTTGCAGATATAATTAAGGATCTCAAGATAAACTCATCTGGGATTATCTGGGTGAGCCCTAAGTCCAATGACAAATGTCTTTTATTAAAGACAGTAGAGAAGGGACGCCTGCGTGGCTCAGTGGTTGAGCATCTACCTTTGGCTCAGGGCGTGATCCCTGAGTCCTGGGATGGGGTCCCATATTGGGCTTCCTGCATGGAACCTGCTTCTCCCTCTGCATGTGTCTTGCCTCTCTCTCTGTGTCTCTCATAAATAAATAAATACAATCTTAAAAAAAAAAAAAAGACAGTAGAGGAGATACAGAGAGACAGAGGCAAAGGCCATGTGAAGACAGAGGAAGAGATTGGAGTCATGCAACCACAAACTAAAGGACCTTTGACTAGAACCACCAGAAGCTGGAAGAGGCAAGGAAAGATTCTCCTCAAAGCTGTTGGGAATACAGCTCTGCCAACACCTTGACTTTAGATTGGTAGCCTCTAGAAGTGTGAGAAAATAATTTCTGTTGTTTTCAGCTAATGAGTCTGGTAATTCATTACGGTAATCATGGGAAACTCATGTATTCATACACAGTGATGATGGTGGTGGTTGTCATCATCATCCCAGGGATCTTTTAAAAGGAAAGAGAAGGAAATAATAATCTGTACTCTCCAAAATGTGAAGTTAGGGGAATTTGGTAGAGTAGACTATGGCCAACCAGCAGGAAAGCCTATGAGAGAATTCACTAGAAGGAAAGAGGGCATCTTGGCCACTGACCAAGGCCCACCACTGAAGAGGATGGAGTCTAGCACAGTAAGTGATAAAGACAGTGATTGTAAAAGCTCTCAGGCTCAGCCATGCTGGCCAAATATCCTGGGCAACAGTATGAGGATGTGAATCAAGAGAACCATAACCTTGGAATCTAAATATGGGGCATCACGTGTGCTTGTGCAGGAACTTGGACTAGTGTGCAGCCATTACATAAGACGCATATTCATGGACCAGGCTGAACGAGGTTTTTGGGTTTTTTTTTGTTTTGTTTTTTTGTTTTTTTAAGATTTTATTTATTTATTCATAAGAGACACAAAGGGAGAGGCAGAGACATAGGCAGAGCGAGAAGCAGGCTCCCTGTGGGGAGCCCGATGTGGAACTTGATCCAGGATCCCGGGATCGCGACCTGAGCCAAAGGCAGACACTCAATCACTGAGCCACCCAGGCATCCCTGAACCAGGCTTTAACAGCAGTATGGAAACATAATGGTATGGAGACATAAACCTATCCATGCACTGTTAGCAGAGACTTGATAATTATTTCTATTTCTGACTCCTGCAAACAGGACTGCCTTGGCTGGAGTAAGTCCCCAGGGTTATTTGAAAACAGAGGCAGGGGAACCAAAGCTTTGCAATGGGGTACTAGACCTTACCTTCACTAGAACAGAGGGTGCTATATTGGTTAAAGTAAGGCAAGAAAGAGAGAAAGAAAGTTTACTTGTACTGTTTTGATAAAAAAAAAAATTCAGGACAAGGGGAAGATCAAGGTAAAATGAAAGCAGATGAAGATTGATGTAAGTACTGGAAAGCTACCATGTATTCCCTCCAGGAACTGAGATAGTCACCTTAAATAAAATGCAAGTATACATATGATTAATGAGAATATCAATAGGTAGCCATTAGAGAGTCACAGGTTTGACTGTTAACCTGAGTTTCTACAGTAACTTAAGAAAAAAATGCATTAGTCAGAAGAAGTGGATTATCTGTGGAAGACCAAAAAATGGAGGACCTACCCAAGGCAAACTCACAGGGCCAATGTGAAATGCTGTTCAGGGGGGAAGGCAGTTTAGCCATCGGTCAGTAGAATATTTCCAGTCCCAGTAGCTAGATGATCCCTGGTGTGTAGATTCAGGGAGTTGCAACCCACATACCTTGGGTTTCTCTGTTTTGGTTTGGTTTGATTTTTTGGGAGGGAAAGGTCTCTCCGGTTTTATTGCTCATATTATCTCTGTTAATCTGATGCCCTTAAACATTCCTTTCACTCACCTTAAACTGGCAGCTTACAAATCCAATTGGTTTGGGAAATCTTATTGGCCAGATGCTTTCCAGTGTTTAAAATCTACAAAGTGGAAAAAAAATAAAAATAAAAAAAATAAAATCTACAAAGTGGGATGCCTGGGTAGCTCAGCGGTTGAGCGTCTGCCTTTGACTCAGGTCCTGATCCCAGAATCCGGGATGGAGTCCCACATCGGGCTCCTTGAGGGAGCCTGCTTCTCCCTCTGCCTCTCTCTGTGTCTCTTATGGATAAATAAAATATTTTTTTTTTAATTAAAAAAAATAAAATCTACAAAGTGTGTGTCTGTGTGTGTTGGGATCTATATGTGGTTTTTTGAGTCAACATTTAAAATTATTATTACAAAAGGAGTAAATGTACATAGTAAAAACAATTTTCAAACATTACTGAGGGTAAAAATGCAGAAAATTCCTAGATACTGTCATGTTTCCCAATCCTTCTATCTGGAGGTAACTGCTGTTATGGTAGTTTGTTTTTATGTTGTAGAAGTGTGTATTTTTCCAAGCATGTTCCTTTTCATTTAATTTTTAATGTAATAATTTTGAATAAACTATTCACTTTCATGTTTCAAAATTCAAAAGCTATAAAATAGTGTACCATGAAAACCTTTACTCCCATTCACATCTGCTACCTTCCAATTGCCCTCTTCTCAATCAATATTAATCTCTTATGTGTTCTTCCAGTGATCTTTTATGTATATGAAATTAAAAAATGTTTAAACATGTATTATTTATACAAATAAAAGTGTGCTATATATACTGTGTTCTTTTTTTAAAATTATTTATTTATTTATTTATGATAGTCACAGAGAGAGAGAGAGAGAGAGAGAGAGAGAGAGGCAGAGATACAGGCAGAGGGAGAAGCAGGCTCCATGCACCGGGAGCCCGACGTGGGATTCGATACCCGGTCTCCAGGATCGCGCCCTGGGCCGAAAGCAGGCGCTAAACCGCTGCGCCACTCAGGGATCCCTATATACTGTGTTCTATACCTTTTCTTCTCATTTAATAACATTTTTTTAAAGATTTTATTTATTTATTGACACAGAGAGAGAGAGGCAGAGACACAGGCAGAGGGAGAGGGAGAAGCAGGCTTCACTGAGGGAGCCAGATGTGGGACTCGATCCAATGTGGGGCTCGAACTGATGTAGGACTCAATCCGATGTGGGACTGCAGCCTGGGGTGTGATCCCGGGTCTCCAAGATCACAGCCCAATCTGCAGGCAGCGCCAAACCGCTGCGCCAGCGGGGCTGCCCTTAATAACATTACTTAAAGATTACTCTCTACCAATGCACAAAGAGCATCCTTTTTTTCAAAAACATAGTTGAAGAGTATTCTGTTTGGGTGTGCCATAATTTGTTTAACCAACACCTGCTGATGGAAATTTGTATTGTTTCTTTTTTTTTTTTTTTAATTTGTATTGTTTCTAAATATTTTGCTATTTCATGCAATGTTGCAGAAGACAATTTAGCTCTTACCTCATATCAAAGGTATGCATATTGAAATACATGCATTTCAAAGATAGGGAGTTTAATTCCTAGAAGTTGAATTGCTCATTTAAAAAGTATTACAGAGATCCCTGGGTGGCGCAGCGGTTTGGCGCCTGCCTTTGGCCCAGGGCGCGATCCTGGAGCCTCAGATTTGAGTCCTGCATCAGACTCCCTTATGGAGCCTGCTTCTTCCTCTGCCTGTGTCTCTGCCTCTCTCTCTCTCTCTGTAATAAAAAGATTTTATTTATTTATTCATCAGAGACAGAGAGAGAGAGACAGAGACAGAGACACAGGCAGAGGGAGAAGCAGGCTCCATGGTGAGAGCCCGAAGTGGGACCAGATCCCAGGTCTCCAGGATCACACTCTGGGCCAAAGGTGGTGCTAAACTGGGGAGCCACCCAGGCTGCCATGCTTTATACCTTTTAAATGAATTTAGGTGCGGTTAGTGTAAAGACAGCTGAACAAATTAATGACGAAATAATGTGGTAGTCAATTCTGCTGGTTCATCAAATACACACAGTTCTTTCTCCTTCCAGATATGAGACATGACTGTTCTTCCTGGCCCCCTTGTGATTGGGTAGGGCCTTATGACTCAGTCAGACCAATGAGTTGTAAGTGCAATAGTCCTGAATCACTGTAACTGCCAATGTGAAGCCCACTAGAGATCTCTCTTCCTCTGGTCTGACTTACTCATCAGCCTGGGCTCCTGAGCAGATATCCTAGCAGAGCTCTAAAGTCAACTTACTAGATATGATTATGTAGCATTAAGCAAGAAATATATGGTTTTTGTTTTAAGCTTTTGAAATTGTTTGTTTCTACAACACAGCTTAGTCTATCCTGATGCAGATACTATTTTAAGACCTATAAAATTCTTAAAAATTAAATAGTCAACATCCAATCTTAATGAGGGTGTGGGGAAACGTATGTTCAAAGATTTGCTAGTGGGAATAAGAATGGTTTCAACATTTTTGAATAGTAATTTGAGAGTAGATTCTATTAAAATGAAAAAAAGTGTATATGTATTTTTATACTCAGATTCCATTTTGGGGAATCTCTGCTATAAAAATAAAAGTACTACTTCAAAATGTACTGTAATGTACTGTAATGTAAATGGAATTTCTAGATGTAGTAAGAAGAAGGGGGGGCCACTGTAATGTAACGTAAATGATGTTAATGTTTATCATTTTATTATTTGTAGTAGCTAAAAACTGAGAACATCTTTCTAAATATGATTTTGCCACACTATGAAGTATTGTGCAATTGTCAAAAAGATAAATGTTATAGTTTTTACTGACTTCAAGGGATGTCCGTATGTGAAAGCAAAACAAAACAAAATCCATATTCAGGGATGCCTGGCTGGCTCAGCTGGCAGAGGGTTGTGAGTTCAAGCCCCACCCTGGGAGTAAAGATTACTTAAAAATAAAATCTTTTTTTTAAATAAAATCTTAAAAAAAAAAATCCACATTCACGACTGTATACATACAAGCCTAGAAAACTAATTTATTTTACCTCAAAGCAGCAGGAACAGTAAGTAATGGAAGGAGGAGAGGATATTGTCACATTTTTCTTTTCAGATTTTGAGACAGAGAGGAATAGAGGGAGAGAGACAAGCCAACTCTGTGAACACAAAGCCCTACTCCGTGCTCCAGCCCAGGACCCTGAGATCACAACCTGAGCTGAAATCAACAGTTAACCCACTGAGCCACCACGTACCCCGCCTTCTTCTTACTACATCTAGATATTCCTCCACTTTTTACAATGTGTACCACTTATGTAATATCAACCGGGTGAAAAAAAATCTAAATGTAAGTGTTCGCCAACTGAGTCTTTACAAAATAAACTTAATACTACTGCCATTAGCTGGAATTGGCGGAAGAGACACAAGACACAATGTACTCCAAGCCAACGCCTACTTCACCCGGCCAGTTGCCTCCCACGAGTGCCGGGAAGGCTCTGCTTTGACGCATGCGTACTTGCCGGAGTTTGCCGGGCCTTGGAGGGGCGCTCAGAGGCTTTGGGTTTGACCCCGTCAGGCCACCGTCGCGGCCACCGGAACGGCACCTGAGGTTTGCTTCCGGGCGTCTCTTTTGCTTCCCTTTCCCTCCCTTCCTCACGCTTATTCCCCTCCCCCTGCTCCCTTTCCTTACGGTTTGGTACTCCCCCTTCGAGGCCGACCCCTGTGTCTCCAGTCTGGGGTCCGCTTGGTGAAAAAGAGCCGTTGTAGCTGGAAGCAGGGAGGTGTGGGAAATACTGTTAACTGAGGTATTTGGAGGCTAGGGGCCTGTCTGGAATGTTTTGCTTGTGGGAGGAGGTTGGGCGTGGGTGGGAAGGAAGTCTTCCCCGAGAGGCGAGCGGGGGCGGGGTTGAGCTGGGTTTGCGGGTGGGTGGGACGCAGCCCCGAAAAGGGTAGCGCGGAGGTGGGGCGGTTTGCGGGCCAAGGGAAAATGGAGGCGATGAGAACTGGTCCAGGGGTCGCACGGCATTCTGGCATCAGTTTTGCTTTAACCGTTTGTTCAAAAGAGCAGTTAACACCACTGCATGGGTTGTTTGAATTGTAGTTTCAAGGTAGCTACATTTTATTCCCAGATTGCTTTAATTTCCCTTTACTTTTGGGAGACCTTTTTGCTTTTGTGTGCATAAGTGTTAATATGACTTCATAAAGTAAATTTCCACTTGGAAGCAAAGTAATGTAAAGCGAACAAGGATATAAAGAGGAAACGAGTTAGTAATAGACTAACCGCTCCTTTTTTTTTTTTTAAGATTTTATTTATTTATTCATAGACACCGAGAGAGAGGGGCAGAGACACAGGCAGAGGGAGAAGCAGGCTCCACGCATGGCGCCCGATGTGGGACTCGATCCTAGGTCTCCAGGATCACACCCCAGGCTGCGGCGGCGCCAAACCGCTGCGCCACCGGGGCTGCCCTAACCGCTCCTTTCTAGGTAGAAATGGGTGTTCAGATTGGCATCGCATGCAAACAAAGATTGATCCCTTTAGTCAATTAAGGAACACAGGTCACAGAAATACTTTCCTCAGCAAATTGATTCTCTTCTGTTTCCTAAAAACATTATTTTAGGTAGCTCCTTGTTGCATAATATATGTTCTCCATACCCTCAAACTTTTAAATTTTTAGGCCCAGTAGTCTGTAGGATATGATAAGAATGCTATAAAATCTGGGACGCCTGGGTGCCTCAGCGATTGAGTATCTGCTCCCAGCTCAGGGCGTGATCCCGAGGTCTGGGGATGGAGTCCCGCTTCAGGCAACTTTTGAAGCCCCTGCATCTCCCCCTGCCTATGTCTCTGTCTCTCTCTCTCCTGTCTCTCATGAGTAAATAAAATCTTTAAATAATAAAAAAAGAATGCTATAAAATTTTAGCATCAAATCCAGGAGAATGGAGAGAGAGAACACAGAATCAAACCTAACTGTATTTGGATAACAAGTTGTAGTGTAGGAGTGAGTTTTATTAGGATATTGAAATTTAACGGTTATAATAACTCCTAAGGTAATTTTAGTCTTCCTTTCTGTGTAAAGGGCAACAGCATGTCCTCCCTCCCTGGGTGCATTGGTTTGGATGCAGCTACAGCTGCAGTGGAGTCTGAAGAGATTGCAGAGCTGCAACAAGCAGTGGTCGAGGAGCTGGGTATCTCAATGGAGGAACTTCGGCAGTTCATTGATGAAGAACTAGAAAAGATGGACTGTGTACAGCAGCGTAAGAAGCAACTAGCAGAATTGGAAACATGGGTAATACAGAAGGAATCTGAGGTGGCCCATGTGGACCAGCTCTTTGATGATGCATCCAGGTGAGGACTAAATGGGAAATAGGAAATCTACACCTTGGCAGACATTCTAGAGGTATAATTGTTCATGACATTGTGCCAAGCACTTTATGCTTTACAAGGTACAAATGTATAGAACCTTCCTCTTCCTCATAGGTTAGGGCCAAAATCTGACCTCTCAACCACCCACATAGAGAATATTCATCTCTCGGAAGCTAATGTATGGTCAACAGTAGGGGAGTCCGGGTCTCAAGTCCCTTCGTCGTCTTTCTCCTCTACTCTGCTTCCAATTACTTTGTTTTCTTAGTAGATACTACATTTGATCTTAGCCAAAAGGCCGAGAAGCGATGTTTTCTTAGTAGAATGTTCTAGGGAGTGAGGATTTAAGCTTTGCTAAGCTTTGCTGTCTTATGTAACTGGTGCGTGAGCCCTGTATCTACTCCTAAATCCCCAGAAGATTTGTGTCAGGTACTTAGTTGTGAATTAGAACACATTTTCAAATAACAAGATAAATGACAAGATGATTGAAAGGACTGTATTCAGGGCTTATTGTGGATTTTTGAGAATCTAGTCTGGAAACCACTATTTAAATGTTTTTCTGTGAGTAAAGCTTTTTTAATTCTAATGGACGGGTAGCTCAGTTGCTTAAGCATCCAACTCTTGACTTCTGCTCAGGTCTAGATCTCAGGAGGTGAGTTCAAGCCCTGCATTGGTTGGGGAGCCTACTTAAAAAATAAAAAGAAATAAAAATGAATTCTAAATGGAGACACTTTGGAATATGGCCTGCTTAAATTGAGATCACTGTACTTAAATATATATAAATTCTGATGGCTTTTATACCTATTTCTGCTGGCTTTGACCTTTTCTACATGTTTTCCAATATTAGGGCGGTGACTAACTGTGAGTCTCTGGTGAAGGACTTTTACTCCAAACTGGGACTACAATACCGGGATAGTAGCTCTGAGGATGAAACTTCCCGGCCTACAGAAATAATAGAGATTCCTGATGAAGATGATGATGTCCTCAGTATTGATTCAGGTAAGAGATAAGGCTCCAGGTAAGAAGTCTCAGGATTGAAATTTAAACACAGGAAGTTAAGCAGATAAAAGAAAGGAGAGACCATTGTCACTGACTCCATATTCCAAACCATTGGACTTGTCTGTTACCAAAAGAAATAGAACATTATTAGTCTCATAGATGTCCCCTGTGTGCTACTTCCTGATTGCATGACCTTCCTTTCCCGGTTCTGTCTGTTACCAAAAGAAATAGAACATTATTAGTCTCACAGATGTCCCCTGTGTGCTACTTCCTGATTGCATGACCTTCCTTTCCCAATTCTGAATTCCCTTTTCTTTGTAGGGAGCATTAACACGTATGTATATATATATTTCAAAATGGTAGATTGTTTGGTTTTATCTATTTTTCAGGGTTTTTTTTTTTTTTAATTTTTATTTATTTATTTATGATAGTCACACAGAGAGAGAGAGAGAGAGAGAGAGAGAGAGGCAGAGACACAGGCAGAGGGAGAAGCAGGCTCCACGTACCGGGAGCCCAACGTGGGATTCGATCCTGGATCTCCAGGATCGCGCCCTGGGCCAAAGGCAGGCGCTAAACCGCTGCGCCACCCAGGGATCCCTATTTTTCAGGGTTTTTTAGGTATAATTTACATACTATAAAAATCACCCACGTTAAGTGTATAGTTTGAGTTTAGTAAATTAATACAGTGGTGCAGTCTTCACAGTCTGGTTTTAGAATACTTGGAATTACCCTCATACCTGTTTGCCTACCTTCTCTATTTTCACCCCTAAGTAACCACTGATCTGCTTGCTTCCTTTTTGCCTTTTTTAGAAATTTCATATAAGTAGAATCACAATTTGTTGGCTTTGTGTCTGGTTTCTGTTGATTAGCATAATGTTTTTGAGATTAATTTATGTTACTGCATGTATTCATAATTTTCTCCCATTTTTTTGCTGATTAATACTCAGTTTTATAGATACACCACATGTTTTTATCCATTTTAAAATTGATGAATATTTGGGTTGTTTCCAGTTTGGGAGGCTATTAGGAATAATGCTGCTATGTATATTTATGTATAAATTTTTATATAGTCGTTATGTTTCATGACTCTGGGTATTCCACCTAGGAATAGAATTACTAAGTCTTAGGGTAGATGTATATTTGAATTTTAAGGAAGCTGCCTTAGTGTTTTTTTTTTTTTAATTTTCTAATTTATTTATGATAGTCACACACACACAGAGAGAGAGAGAGAGGCAGAGACATAGGCAGAGGGAGAAGCAGGCTCCATGCACCGGGAGCCCGACGTGGGATTCGATCCTGGGTCTCCAGGATCGCGCGCTGGGCCAAAGGCAGGCACTAAACCCCTGCACCACCCAGGGATCCCTGCCTTAGTGTTTTCAGAGGGGGTAGCTATATCATTTTACATTCCCACTAGCAAAGTATGGGATTCCAGTTTCTTTACGTCCTTGACAATGCTTAATATTGTCAGACTTTTAGCCATTCTAGTGTGTATATGGTGCTATCAAATTGTAATTTGCATTTTCCTAAGGAAATTGAGCACCTTTTCACATACGTACCTGCCATTTATGTATGTTCTTTGGGGAAACATCATTCAAATCTGTAGTCTTTTTTTTTTTTTTTTTTTTTTGGAATTGAGTTGTCTTTTTTATTGTTGATTTACAGAACTTAGGCTTTAGGTACAATTCATTTATCAGATATATTTTGTTTTATTTTGTTTATTTTAAGATTTAATTTATTTATGCATGAGAGAGAAAACAGAGACATAGGCAGAGGGAGATCCAGGATCACACCCCAAGCCAAAGCAGACACTCAGTTGCTGAGCCACCCAGGCATCCTATATCAGATATATTTTATATACACTTTTTCTCAGATGTGGTCTTTTAATTTTCTTAATGTCTTTTAAGAGTAAAACTTCTCGGGATCCCTGGGTGGCGCAGCGGGTTTAGCGCCTGCCTTTGGCCCAGGGCGCGATCCTGGAGACCCGGGATCGAATCCCACATCAGGCTCCCGGTGCATGGAGCCTGCTTCTCCCTCTGCCTGTGTCTCTGCCTCTCTCTCTCTCTCTCACTGTGTGCCTATCATAAATAAATAAAAATTAAAAAAAAAAAAAAGAGTAAAACTTCTCAAGGTAAGGGTTGAAGGTGGTTTGTTTATTTTGCTGATGGCTATCCAGTTTTTCTCCCACCATTTGTTGAAAAGGCTATCCTTTTAGTACCCTGGTCAAAAATCAACTGGCCATGTATATGAGGGTCTATTTCCAGATGCTATTTTGTCACATTATCTTAATATCTATCTTTATACCAGCACCAAACTGCTTGTATTACTGTGAACTTCTGGTATGTTTTAAAAATCACTTCATGAAAGTGCTCCAGATTTATTTGCATTTCATATAACTTCAAAATAAATTTTTGGATCAGCTTGTCAGTTTCTATCAAAAACATTTTTTAGGGGCAGCCCGGGTGGCTCAGCAGTTTAGTGCTGCCTTCAGCCCCAGGCCTGATCCTGGAGACCCAGGATCAAGTCCCACGTCGGGCTTCCTGCATGGAGCCTGCTTCTCCCTCTGCCTGTGTTTCTGCCTCTCTCTCTCTCTCTCTCTCTCTCTCTCTGTGTGTCTCTTATGAATGGATAAATAAAATCTTAAAAAAAATTTTTTTTAAACCTGCTAGGATTTTTAATAGGAACTATATTGACTGTAAAGGTGAATTTAGGGAGCATTATCTTTTAAACAAATACACGGTTTCCTAATGCGTGAATATGGTACATCTCATAAGTGTTTTATTTTTAATGCTAATGTGAATGAAATTATTTATTTAATTTCATTTTAGGGTTGTTTGTTGCTAGGATATGAAAATTAAGTTGATTTTTGTGTATTAATCTTATAGCCTGTGACCTTATTAAGCTCACTTATTCTAGAATTGTTTTTGTGGATCCCTTGGGATTTTCTAATATTACCTCATGCCAAATAAAATCAATTTTACTTCTTCCTTTCTAATCTAGATGTCTTTTATTTCTTTTTCTTGCCTTATTGTTCTCTAGAATCTTCATACAATGTTGAATAAGTTTTGAGAGCAGAAAATTTTTTTTTTTTTTTTTTAAGATTTGTTTCTTTCTTCATGAGAGACACAAAAAGAGGCAAGAGACATAGACAGGGAGAAAAGCAAGGCTCCTCAAAGGGAGCCCAATGCAGAACTCGATCCTAGAACCCCGGGATCACACCCTGAGCCAAAGGCAGATATGCTCAACCACTGAGCCACCCAGGTGTCCCCAGACATCTTTTCCTTGCTCCTGAGCTTTAAACATTAATTGTAATGTGAGCTGTAGGGTTTTTGTAGATAGTCTTTATTGGGTTGAAGGCAGTTGCTTCTACTCCTTGTTTGCTGAGAGCCAATCATGGCTTGATTGGATTTTAGATTTTGTCAGTTACCTTTTCTGTATCATCTGTAGATAATCATATAGGTTTTGTCCTTTTTCTTATTAATAAGGAGTATTCCAATAATGATTTTTCAGATATTAAACCAGCTTTGCATTCCTAGAATAACTTCTAACCCCACCCTTGCCACTTTGTCTTAGTGTGTAATCCGTTTTATAGGTTTCTGTATTAGATTTGCTAATTTAAAAAAAATTTTTTTTAAAGATTTATTTATTTATTCGTGAGAGATACAGACAGAGAGAGAGGCAGAGACACAGGCAGAGGGGGAAGCAGGCTCCCTGCAGGGAACCGGATGCAGGCTTGATCCCAAATCCCGGGATCAGGACCTGAGGGAAAGACAGGTGCCCAGCTGCTGAGCCGCCCAGGCATCCCAACTAATATTTTGTTAAGAATTGTTGCACCTATGTTCATGAGGGCTGCTGGATTATCATTTTATTGTGATATGTCTTTTTGGCTTTGGTATTAAGGTATTAATGGGCCTTATAAAGATAAGTTGGGAAATGTTCCCTCCTCTGAGTTCATATGAAATATTTTTGTTTTAAAACTGTATTTATTTGAGAGAGAAAGCAAGAGACAGAGCATGAGCTGAGGGAGAAAGCAGACTCCCTACTGAGCAGGGAGCTGGATGTGGGGCTCCATCCCAGAAGCCTAGAATCATGACCTGAGCCGAAGGCAGACACATAACCAGCTGACCCAGGTGCTTCTGAAATAGTATTATTTCTTCCTTAAATGTTTGATAAATTCAGCAGTGAGACAGTCTTCATTTGGACATTTTTTTTGGAGGACTTTTTTTTGTGGATTTTTTTTTTAATAAGCTTTTTAGTTTGGAATAGTTTTATATTTTTGTAAAATTGCAAAGTTAGTACAGAGTTCTTGCATACTTTTCGCTAGTTTCTTCTAATGTTAGTATTTTATGTTACCATGGTATATTGGTCAAAACTAAGAAGCAAACATGGGGCAGCCCTGGTGGCTCAGCAGTTTAGTACCGCCTTCGGCCCAGGGTGTGTTTCTCTCTCTCTCTCTCTCTCTCTCTCTCTCTCTCTCTCGGTCTCTCATGAATAAATAAATAAAATCTTAAAAAAAAAAAAAAAAGCAAACATGAGTGTGTTATTTTTACCTCAATTATAGATTTTTAATTTCTGGGTTTTTTTCCAATATAGGATGCCACACTGAATTTATTGTGGGAAGGTTTTTAATTACTAATTACTTTTCTTTATCTGATATGTCCCCCCTCCCTTTTTTTTTTTTTTTTAAGAGAAAGAGAGAGAAGCAGAGGCACAGGCAGAGGGAGAAGCAGGCTCCATGCAGGGAGCCCAATGTTGGACTCAATCCTGGGTCTCCAGAATCACGCCCTGGGCTGGAGGCGGCGCTAAACCGCTGAGCCACCCAGGCTGGCCCCCCCCCCCCTTTTAAAGATTTTGTTTATTTATTCTTAGAGACACTCACACAGAGAGAGAGGCAGAGACAAAGGCAGAGGGAGAAACGGGCCCCATACGGAAGCCAGACGTGGGACTCGAGTTCTCTCTATATTTGTCCTAGTTGAAATTAATTGAATTTGGACCTGTAGATTCAAGTTTTTCATCAAATTTAGAAGTGTTTCAGTATTTCATTTTTTAAACTATATTTTTTCAATGTATTTTTTTTAAGATTTTAAGTAATCCCTACACCCAACATCAAGTCAAACTTAAGACCCCAAGATCAAGTTGCATGTTCTACCAACTGAGCCATCCAGGTGCCCTAGTCCTTATTTCCTCATATTTTATCTGGCCCCTTCTTTCTCGCCTTGCCTTCTGAGATCCCCATTACGTATATGGTAGGACACCTCACATTGTCCCA
Organism: Vulpes vulpes; assembly: GCF_048418805.1. NCBI lineage: Eukaryota > Metazoa > Chordata > Mammalia > Carnivora > Canidae > Vulpes > Vulpes vulpes. The sequence goes on along the minus strand of NC_132787.1, from coordinate 51,826,625 downwards.
TAAATCTTTGAAGCTCTGTTCATTTTTCTTTAGTCTTCTCTTTGTGCTTTGGATGGGACAGTTTCTCTGTACAAGTATCTACATTCTAGTTTACTTATTCTCCTGCCATTTTAAACTTGCTTTTTTAGTTTTTGTAATTTGAATTCTGGAATTTCCATTTGCTTCTTTTTATCGTCAACTCTTTTGTTTACTGAGTATTAGCATATTAGCATATAGCATTTTAAGTCTTTGAACGTAATTTGTTTTAGCTCTTAGAGCATATTTATACATGCAGTTTCTAAGTCCATGCAGCATGTCTGTTTCTCTTTTTTTTTTTTTTAAAGATTTTATTTTATTTATGTATTTGAGAGAGACAGAGAGAGGGAGAGAGAGAGAGAGGCAGAGACACAGGCAGAGGGAGAAGCAGAAGAAGAAGCAGGCTCCATGCAAGGAGCCCAACACGGGACTCGATCCAGGACTCCAGGATCACGACCTGAGCTGAAGGCAGCGCTAAACTGCTGAGCCACCCAGGCTGCTCAGCAAGTCTGTTTCTATTACCAGGGTTTGTTCCCTGAGCATAGGTCTCACTTTTCCTGTTTCATCATTTTTTGTTGAAAGCTGGACATTTTAGGTAATACAGCAAGTCTGAATTTTAGAGTTTCTGTTTTCTTTTTCTTTTTTGATGGAGGACAGGCAGAGGGAGAGAGAATCTTAAGCTCCACTCCCAACATGGAGCCTGATGCAGGGCTCAAACAACCATGACCTGAACCAAAATCAAGAGTTAGATACTTGACCAACTGAGCCACCCAGGCGCCCCTCTGTTTTCTTTTTCATTCTTTCAAGTAATTTTTCTCAGACTGCCAACTCTTTCTTCCCTTTAGTGTGCAGCTGACGTCTCTGCTTGGTTTTTATTTTTTTTTAATTTAAGATTTATTTAAATAAATGATGATTTAAATTAATGATGATCATGATAGACATAGAGAGAGAGAGAGAGGCAGAGACATAGGAGGAGGGAGAAGCAGGCTCCATGCCAGGAGCCCTACGTGGGACTCGATCCAGGGACTCCAGGATCGCACCCTGGGCCAAAGGCAGGCGCTAAACCACTGAGCCACCCAGGGATCCCTCTGCTTGGTTTTTAAATTTAAACTATATGTTAGCTTGGCTCCTAACAGTTGCCCCCCTTTTAAAAATAGTTTAGCCATTGAGTTTTACAGAGATATAGAGAATGCATTCAAAGTTGCATCTAGTTCTCAAGTCTCTGGGTTTCTTGGATCTTTTCTGTATGTGCATAGTTTAGCAGTCACCCACAGATTCATATATACATATAACTTTATATAAGGTTGGCTCTTGGGCAGCCCCGGTGGCGCAGCGGTTTAGCGCCGCCTGCAGCCCGGGGCGTGATCCTGGAGACCCGGGATCGAGTCCCACATCGGGCTCCCTGCATGGAGCCTGCTTCTCCCTCTGCCTGTGTCTCTGCCTCTCTCTCTAGCTGTGTCTCTATGAATAAATAAATAAAATCTTAAAAAAAAAAAAAAAAAATAAGGTTGGCTCTTAACAGTTGCCCCCCTCCTTTTTTTTTTTACATTGTTTAGCCAGTGAGTTGTGGTTTTGTTTTATAAATTTTATTTATTTATTTTAGAGAGTATGTGGAGAGGAGGGGAAGATGGAGAAGGGAGAGAAAACGAAGCAGACTGTGCTGAGCACAGAGCCCAACACCGGGCTTGATCCTACCACCTTGAGATCATGATCTGAGCCAAAGTCAGAAGTCAGATGGTCAACCAACAGCGCCACAGAGGTGCCCCTAGCCAGTGAGTTCTACAGAGGTATAGAGAATGCATTCAGAGTTGCATCTAGTTCTCAAGTCTCCATTGACTCTCCTGGGTCTTCTCTGCATGTGCGTAGTTTAGCAGTCACTCAAGAAGGCATAGAAAATTTGTCTAAGGGGATCCCTGGGTGGCTCAGTGGTTTAGCGCCTACCTACCTTCGGCCCAGGGCGTGATCCTGGAGTCCCAAGATCAAGTCCCACGTCAGGCTCCCCGTGTGGAGCCTGCCTCTCCCTCTGCCTGTGTCTCTGCCTCTCTCTCTCTCTCTCTCTCTCTCTGTGTCTCTCATGAATAAATAAATAAAATCTTTAAAAAAAAGAAAGAAAAAATTTGCCTAAGCCTGTCCATGGCTCTCTCATTTTCAGGATCTTGTTTTGTTGTTGTTGTTGTTGTTGTTGTTTTTTAAGATTTTATTTATTTATTCATGACAGAGACAGGGAGAGAGAGAGAGAGAGAGAGAGAGAGAGAGAGAGAAACAGCCTCCGTGCTAGGAGCCTGACGTGGAACTTGATCCCTGGTCTCCAGGATAACACCCTAGGCTGAAGGTGGCACTAAACCACAAGGCCACCAGGGCTGCCCACAGGATCTTGTTAAATTTCTGACTGGTTTGCTGCTCACACTGTACACGAGCTGCAGCCTCAGACTAACAAAGCTGCTCATTGTTATGGCTAGGCCTCAGTGGTAAAGTTGTAGTTTCCGCTCATCAGGTGGAGTAGGGATAGGAGCTGCCCCAAGCAGGAGGTACACAGACTTAACTTTCCTTGCCAGAATTTTAGCAGTTTTTTTTTTTTTTTTAAAGATTTTGTTTGTTTGTTCATGAGAACACAGAGAGAGAGAGAGAGAGAGAGAGAGAGAGAGGCAGAGACACAGGCAGAGTGAGAAGCAGGATCCATGCAGGGAACCCGACATGGGACTCAATTCCGGGTCTCCAGGATCATGCCCTGGGCTGAAGGCGGCTAAACTGCTGAGCCACCCAGGCTGCCCTAGCAGTTTTTTAAGAACAAATACTTCTCAATTTATTGTCTTTGGTCAATTTCCAGTGCCCTGAATTGATTGTTTTTAACAATTTTTTCTAGTTTTATACTTGTTTTCTGCATAGGAGAGTCCTTTTCATATCACTCTTATCAGAAGTGCCATAGTTTTAACTATTTTTTAACTGTATAAATGGAATGATAAAAAAAAAAAGGAATGATATGTAGTGTATATATTCTTCAATCATTTCTTTAACATCATGCTGATGTGTGATGCTTATTTCAGTAACTGCACTATTACTATTTCATTGTATGAATATCACAATATATTTATATCTCAGTCTGTTGATGTTTTGTTTTCAGTTCAAATAATGCTCTAAATATTCTTAGACATAACTCCTGATCCATTTTATTTTTGTTTATTTTAATTTAAATTTTCTTAGCAAACAGTGCAATATTGGTTTCTGGAGTAGAATTCATTGCTTCATCACTTACATACGACACCCATTGCTCATCACAAGTGCCCTCTTTGATACCTATCACCCACCTAACCCATCCCCCCACCCACTTCCCTCCATCAGCCCTCTCTTTTCTTTCTTTTTTTTTTTTTTAAAGATTTTTTTTTTTAATTTTTATTTATTTATGATAGTCACAGAGGGAGAGAGAGAGAGAGAGGCAGAGACACAGGCAGAGGGAGAAGCAGGCTCCATGCACCGGGAGGAGCCCGACGTGGGATTCGATCCCGGGTCTCCAGGATCATGCCCTGGGCCAAAGGCAGGCGCTAAACCTCTGCGCCACCCAGGGATCCCAGCCCTCTCTTTTCTATCGTTAAGAGTCTCTTATGATGGGATGCCTGAGTGGCTCAGTGTTGACTACCTGCTTTTGGCTCAGGGTGTGGTCTTGGAGTCCCAGGGTCAAGTCCCACACTGGGCTCCCTGCGTGGAGCCTACTTCTCCCTCTGCCTGTGTCTCTGCCTCTCTCTCTGTCTCTCATGAATATTTTTTTTTTAAATCTTTGAAAAAAAAAGAATCTTTTATGATGTGCAAGAATCTTTCTATTCTGGTAGTCTTACTAAATTTTTAGGATAGGTATACTGTAAGAGTGGAGTTGCGAGTTTTTAGGATATAGAAATTCTAACATTACTGGATAAGTAACAGTTTCAAAGCAGTTGTACCAATTTTATATTTATAACTACCAGTGGGTAAATTGTCCTATGTGCCACATCTTAGACAACACTTGGTATTGTGGTGTTTAAATTTTATTTCCCTACTGATGAACTTGAGAATCTTTTTACATGTTAATGAGTCATCTGTAGTTTATCGTTAAAATGTCTTTTCATGTCTCTTGCTTGTTTGCTCAATGATCATTTGCCCCTTTTTTTGATTCATAGGAAGTCTTTACGTATCACAACCACTAATCCTTTGCAGTTATGAGTTGTAAACATCACTCCCAGCTAATGGTTTATCTTTACTTTTTATGTTATTTATTGATAAACAGAAGATATAATTTTAGCATTTTATGGTCATTGCTTTTTTTTTTTTTAAGATTTTATTTATTTATGAGAGACAGAAAGAGAGCAGAGACATAGGCAGGGGGAGAAGCAGGCTCCCTTTGGGGAGCCTGATGCAGGACTCAATCTCAGGACCCCAGGATCACGACCTGAGCCAAAGGCAGATGCTCAACCACTGAGCCACCCAGGTGCCCTGGTCATTGCTTTTTATATCCTTTCTGCTCTGAAGCTTTATTATAAAGATCTCTTATGTTGCCTTTGAAACTTTCATAGTTTTGCCTTTCACATTTTAAGTCTTTAATCCAACTGAAATTTATTTTTTGTATAGTATTTGAGGTAAAGATCTACTAAATTTTTTTCATATGGTTATTAATCAGTGTTCCAGTGCCACTTATTGAAATGAGTCCCTTTTTTTTTTAATTTATTTATTTATGATAGTCACAGAGGGGGGGGGGAAGGGGGTGCAGAGACACAGGCAGAGGGAGAAGCAGGCTCCATGCACCGGGAGCCCGATGTGGGACTCGATCCCAAGTCTCCAAGATCGTGCCCTGGGCCAAAGGCAGGCGCCAAACCGCTGCGCCACCCAGGGATCCCGAAATGAGTCCCTTCTTACTGATATATATGGTCTACTTGTCAAAGTATTTCCATATATTTGTGAGTTTATTTTGAGACTTTCTATTCTGTTTCATTGATCTGTCATTTTTTCTTATGTCAATTCTATATTGTGTGTAACTGCGCTTTGTAAGTTTCCATATCTGTTAACTCTAGCATCTCACTTTATTTTCTTCTTTGTGGACATCCTCGTTCTTTTTACTTGTCATATTTACATATATATATGTATGTGTATATGTGTATTTGAGAATCAACTTGTCATGTTCCCCTCTCCCGCCCCCCCCCAAAAAAAACTATTGATAATATTAAAAAAGATCAATTTAGGGATAGCTATTTCATACTGTTAAATTCCTCTACACAAAAATAAAATTTTAGTACTTAACATTTTTCAGTAAAGTTGATGGTTGCACAATGTTATCACTGTACTTAATACTTCTGAATTGTACACTTAATAATGGTTAAGTGTGGTATACTTTGTGTTATGTGTATTTTACCACAATAAAAAAAATTGGGGAAAAAATCAGATTTATAGCTGCTGAGAGGGAATACTTTTCCTAGATATTTGACATCTGGGGATAAAAAGCAACGTAAAACCACATGTTGATTATGTGTAAAAGGATGGAGAAGGGAAAGAGTACATATGTACATTTACAAGGTATCCTTGGCTGCAAAAGAAATGGATAATACTGGTTTCTTCTGAGGAGAGTAACTAGGAGTCTGAGGGAAATCTGTTTACTATGTGTCCTTTTATAAGAGGGTCCTTGGGATCCCTGGGTGGCGCAGCGGTTTGGCGCCTGCCTTTGGCCCAGGGCGCGATCCTGGAGACCTGGGATCGAATCCCACGTCGGGCTCCTCCCGGTGCATGGAGCCTGCTTCTCCCTCTGCCTGTGTCTCTGCCCCTCTCTCTCTCTCTCTCTCTCTCTGTGTGACTATCATAAATAAATAAAAATTTTAAAAAATAAAAAATAAAAAATAAATATAAGAGGGTCCTTTTTGGGTTCATGTAAATTTTTTGGAATTGGGCATTAGCAATAATTGTACAATTTTGTTAATATACTACAAACCACTGAATTAAACATTTCTAAAAGGATAAATTTTATGCTATGTGAATTATTTCTGAATTGAAAAAAATTTTTTAAGATGTATCCATTTATTTTAGAGAATTAGTGCAAGCAGGACGGGCAGAGGGAGAGAGAATCCCAAGCATATTCCATGCTAAGTGCAAAACCCAACATGAGGCTTGGTCTCACAACCCTGAGATCACGATCTGAGCCAAAACCAAGAGTCGGACACCCCACCCAACAAACTCTGCCACCCAGGCACCCCTGAATTTTAAAAAGCATTTTAAATGAAATTTAAAACTCATTTCCTTGGTTGGACTAGCCACATTTCATGTGCTTAGTAGCCAGATATTAATAGGTTGAATAGTGCAGATATAGAACAAATCTGTCACAGCAGGAAGTTCTACTAGACAGCACTACTCAAGAGTAAACATTTTTGCTTCATTCATTGACTACATCTGATGTTTCAAATCATTCTAATAGGGCACCTGAGTGGCTCACAGTCAGTTGAGTGTCTGCCTTTGGCTCAAGTCATGATCCCAGAATCCTAGGACCGAGTCCTACATCAGGCTCCTTCTTCAGTGGGGAGTCTGCTTCTGTCTCTCAAGTAAATAAATAATCATTCAAATAATTCATAAGCAAATTGTTATAAAAATTTGAAGCAGCATGTGGGTGGGTGGGTCTGCCTGTTAAGTGTCTACCTTCCAGTCGAGTTATGATCCCAGGGTCCTAGGATCGAGCCCCACATCCGGCTACTTGCTCAGCTGGGAGTCTGCTGCTCCCCTTACCTGTGCACTCGCTCTCTTACTCGCTCCCTCTCAAATATATATTTTTTAAAATGTAAATATACAGTGCACCTGGGTGGCTCAGTCAGTGAAGTGTCTGCCTTTTGCTCAGGTCATGATCCTAGAGTCCTGGGATTGAGTCCTGCATCAGGTACCCTGCTCAGAGGGGAGCCTGATTCTCCCTCTCCCACTCCCCCTGCTTGTGTGTGCTCTCTGTCAAATAAATAAAATCTTCAGAAAAGTGTAAAAATTCTGTAGACTACCACCTGTCACAGTACTTTATCCTCAGGTAAGCACTGTCACCTATTTGTTGTCACCTGTCTTTCTGGACCATTTAGTACTTTTGTATATATAGCTATATATGGTTTTCAGTTGTAATTAGTAATTGTTCCGTGATAATGTTTTCAGTAGCTTAGTTATAATACATGCAAATAAAATGCCTTAATGAAAAAAAAGTAGCTTAATTATTGATTTCTTGGAAATTCTTACATGTAAGTTTCTTATACTCATTAGAGCTTTTCTCATCCATAGGTGATGCTGGGAGCAGAACTCCCAAAGACCAGAAGGTGAGTTGGGACGGGGAAGGTAAAGATGACAGGTAAGAATAAGAAGATTGGAGAAACTTCTGGCCTGACCGTTCTGTCAGTTCAGACATCAACATAATCACGCACTCTATAATCAGCCCTGTGGGCTCTAGTCCTCTTACAGCTGTTCTAAGGATGCAGCAGAGGTTACATAGATGCATGCCCTGAGTGATGTATGAATGTAGAATTTGGCAGTGATCAGCTAGGTGAGATTAATCAAGGGAATTTCCCTAAAGCTGATTTCTGAACCAGATTTCTAAGGAAGGGCAGTTTTCTGCCCTGACACCTGAGTGGCTCAGTGGTTGAGCATCCACCTTGGGCTTGGGGCGTGATCTTGGAGTCCCAGGATCAAGTACCACATCGGGCTCTCCCCACAGGAAGCCTGCTTCTCCCTCTGCCTCTGCCTTTCTGTGTCTCTCATGAATGAATAAATAAAATCTTAAAAAAAATAAGGAAGGGCAGTTTTGCTTGATAAAATAACCATAACTTCTCAACCATAACCCATTCTATTTTGTTTTTTGAAAGACAAGTTCTTATTCTCAAGTCTAACGTGCTATTTTATTTTATTTAAAAAAAATTTTTTTTAACATTTTATGTATCCATTCATGAGAGACAGAGAGAGACACAGGCAGAGGGAGAAGCAGGCTCCATGCAGGTAGCCCGATGTGGGACTTGAACCTGGGACTCCAGGATCACGCCCTGGGCCGAAGACAGGCACCAAACCGCTGAGCCACCCAGGGATCTGCTAACATGGTATTTTATTTTATTTTTTTTATTTTATTTTTTTTAATTTATTTATGATAGTAACAGAGAGAGAGAGAGAGGCAGAGACATAGGCAGAGGGAGAAGCAGGCTCCATGCACCGGGAGCCTGATGTGGGATTCGATCCCGGGTCTCCAGGATCTCGCCCTGGGCCAAAGGCAAGCGCCAAACCACTGTGCCACCCAGGGATCCCTAACATGGTATTTTAAAACTTGTTTCCCTCATCACCTTCTTTACAGCTCCGTGAAGCTATGGCTGCCTTAAGAAAGTCAGCTCAGGATGTCCAGAAGTTCATGGATGCTGTCAACAAGAAGAGCAGTTCCCAGGATCTACATAAAGGTTAGGGTCAGGAGGTACCTCGCTCGGTATAGGTGGTGGGAATCGGGGAGTGAATTCCTACAGAGATTTCATGGGTAACTGGCTTTGTTTTAGCATCTCAGAATCCTCATCCACCTCCGTTGGGTCCTTTAAATACAGGTTTTCCTTGTCTGCTTAAGTCTTTCGTCTGCTGATTTTCAAATGTGTAGTGGCTTTAAATACATTTTTAGGGGGCAGCCCTGGTGGCGCAGCGGTTTAGCGCCGCCTGCAGCCCGTGGTGTGATCCTGGAGACCCAGGATTGGGTCCCACATCGGGCTTCCTGCATGGAGCCTGCTTCTCCCTCTGCCTGTGTCTCTGCCTCTCTCTTCGCTCTCTGAATGAATAAATAAATAAATCTTTTAAAAATATAAATAAATAAATACATACATACATACAAACATACATACATTTTTAGGGACGCCAGGGTGGCTCAGCAGTTAAGCGTCTGCCTTCGGTTCAGGGCGTGATCCAGGAGTCCCGGGATCGAGTCCCCGTCAGGCTTCCTGCATGGAGCCTGCTTCTCCCTCTGCCTATGTCTCTGCCTCTCTCTGTGTGTGTCTCTCATGAATAAAAAAATAAATAAAATCTTAAATAAATAAAATACATTTTTAGCTTCGTGCTCATGATTACTTCTAAATTTTTTTATTTTTATTTTTTTAATTTTTTATGATAGTCACAGAGAGAGAGAGAGGCAGAGACACAGGCGGAGGGAGAAGCAGGCTCCATGCACCGGGAGCCTGATGTGGGATTCGATCCCGGGTCTCCAGGATCGCGCCCTGGGCCAAAGGCAGGCGCCAAACCGCTGCGCCACCCAGGGATCCCCTCATGATTACTTCTAGATGGAGATTAGAAGAGAGCAACTCAAACTCTTACACAGAGGTCTAAGGGAAGCTTTGTCAAATCAAACTGTTAATAGATCCTCTACTGGAAAATGTTTTATAAGTGCTACTTAGCATTTAATGAGTATAATTAATATTGTTAATAAGGAGTTGAGAACACTTGGTTAAAGTGAGTGTTCTTAAATTACTTGTGAACTTCAATTATGCAGGTTTCTCCTGTTAGCATAAATAGCTAAGTCAGCTCTGTTTTTTGTTTCTGCCTAGGAGAGCAGCGAAAGTGACTAAGAATCAATGAATATCCCCTTTCCCCAGTTACCTTATTGTACCTTCTTTACGTTTCTATTTACTATCCCCAATCTATGCCATATCTTTTTAGAATTTCTTTCCTTTCTTCTGTAGGAACCTTGAGTCAGATGTCTGGAGAACTGAGCAAAGATGGTGACCTGATAGTCAGCATGCGCATCCTGGGCAAGAAGAGAACTAAGACATGGCACAAAGGCACTCTTATTGCCATCCAGACGGTTGGTATGTTCAGGATAGAAGAGCTAATGAAAGGCAACCTACAGGTCTCCATTGCTGATCGATCATTTCTTTTTCCCACAGCTTTGCCTTTTGTCTCTCATGTAGCAGTCAGGATTTACACAGAAGCTGATGGTTTTAAAATTTTTTGTGTATCTTTTCCTTTTACTCAGGACCAGGAAAGAAGTACAAGGTGAAATTCGACAATAAAGGAAAGAGTCTACTGTCGGGGAACCATATTGCCTATGATTACCACCCTCCTGCTGACAAGCTGTTTGTGGGCAGTCGAGTGGTGGCCAAATACAAGGATGGGAATCAGGTCTGGCTCTATGCTGGCATTGTAGCTGAGACACCAAACGTCAAAAACAAGCTCAGGTACCTGGACAGAGGATTGTAAAAAGAGTGAAGGCCAGTAGCAAATCATCTGCTGTATTCAAATAGATCTCACAAATAGCCTTTGTGTTTAGTCCCCAGTGACTAGAAACCCTTGCTCATTCTTTATGACAGGAGTTGGATGGGTGATTCTTCCTCCTTTTTCTCTTTTTTTTCTCAAGAAGAAACTTGGAAGAAACTAAGGAGAGTCCTCAAGATTGTTTAATGGTTAGGGGAATAGAAAGAAAGAGACTAAATGTTTCTAGCAAAATAGTCTGATAGTTGAACAAGATTAAATAGCTTTGGAAAAGTGGAAGTAAGTTGGTTAGATTGAGAGAGAACTCCTAACTCTTAGAAGGAATAATAATGGGAAGGAAGTAGTAGACTAGAACATTTTCCTAGGAGTGTGTCCTGTTTGTGATCAAGATTGGAAGCTATGATAATTTCTGTAGGTCATGTTTAATATCATAACCCCGATCTTTCTTTCATTACTCTTTACTTACAGGTTTCTCATTTTCTTTGATGATGGCTATGCTTCCTATGTCACACAGTCTGAGCTATATCCCATTTGCCGGCCACGTGAGTGTCCTTCCTTTTTGAGTTTTATCCATTTTCTCATCTATCTTGTATTTTTTCTTAAGATAATCAATTGGAAAGCCCTGGTGCTTCCGTCTCAAAGAGCATAAGTTTGATTAATGTTCTTTGGGAGATACAGTTCTACTTGCTTTTCTCTAGTTCTGGGTCTTTCTAGTCAGAGTGGGACATGAGGAGATCATGACTGACCCTGGGTGGAATCTCATATTATAACCGTGTTTTGATTTCATTATTGAGTGATTTAGGCTTCAGAAGATGTTACTTTTTTCCTAGTTTTATCCTTCATCTAACATTTCTATAAATCTGTAGTCTACATAGTGCTTTCTGCAGAAGCTGAGTTAGATGGAAGTTTCATAGTGTCTTCTATACTTCTGTCTCTGGCTTACTCCTACAAAACAGTTGTTTTTAATTATGAAAGAGTTGACTAACACTGCTCCCTTTCCATATAACATGGCAGAAAATGTATTCAGGGTCCCTTAGAAGTAGCCTGATACAGAATGAGAAAGGACAATTTTTTTTTTATCAACTTCATGATACCACCTGATCTCTCTCTTTTTTTTTTTATCTTTTTATTTATCTCTAGACTTCTATCAAGTTAGCAAGAATTTCCACTTGAATATTCCTAAACAAAACATGCATTTTAATGAAATTAGTGACTCACTTATATTTGCTTATTGCTTAGTTAGTACTTACTTGATCCATTTGTGCATTTACACAATAGGTTCGGTATTTTTAGGAAGTCTTGGTTTTGCTTCCCTTGAGGTTATGTTTTCTTCATTTATTTTTTCTCTCTCTCCCAACTTAAAAAATGCCCAATGTCTCCTTGCCAACCATTAATTTTTTCCTATTAAGACATGCCCAGCGGTGACTGGGTGGCAAAGTTGATAGAGCATGCAACTCTTTTTTTTCTTTTCTTTTTTTTTTTTTTAGCATGTAATTCTTGATCTCAGGGTCGTGAGTTCAGGCCTCACATTGGGCATAGAGATTACTTGAGAGAGAGAGGGGGGGGGGGGAGAGGAAAGAGAGAGAAGAAAAAAGAAAAGAAAGAGGGCAGCCCAGGTGGCTCAACGGTTTAGCGCCGCCTTCAGCCCAGGGAATGATCCTGGAGACCCGGGATTGAGTCCCACGTCAGGCTCCCTGCATGGAGCCTGCTTCTCTCTCTGCCTCTCTCTCTCTCATGAATAAATAAATAAAATCTTGGAAAGGAAAGGAAAGGAAAAAGGAAAGGAAAGGAAAGGAAAGGAAAGGAAGAGAGAGAGAGAAAGAGAAAGAGAAAGAGAAAGAGAAAGAGAAAAAAAAGAAAAAGACCTGCTCTACTGGGCAGCCCCGGTGGCTCAGCGGTTTAGTGCTGCCTGCAGCTCAGGGTGTGATCCTGGAGACCCGGAATCGAGTTCCACATCAGGCTCCCTGCATGGAGCCTGTTTCTCTCTCTCCTCTCTGTGTATTCTCATGAATAAATAAATAAAATCTTAAAAAAAAAAAAAAAAAAAAAAGACCTGCTCTACTTGCCCTCTCTCAGCCTTCCTTCTTCCTTCCGACAGTGAAAAAGACTTGGGAGGACATAGAAGACATCTCCTGCCGGGACTTCATAGAGGAGTATATCACAGCTTACCCCAACCGCCCCATGGTACTGCTCAAGAGTGGCCAGCTTATCAAGACTGAGTGGGAAGGCACATGGTGGAAGTCCCGGGTCGAGGAGGTGGACGGCAGCCTAGTCAGGATCCTCTTCCTGGTACTCTTCTTCCCCAGAGTTTTAGAGGCAAGGGTCAGGGTGGGATAGGGGAATGTAAGAGGCAGTAATGAGGATGATTTTGTAGTCCTCCATAATTTTCCTCGTTCTTATCCTGTATATTTTCACTGTTCTGGGTCAAATTTTACTTTGTTCTTTTATTTCTCTGTGATAGTTATTAAAAATTAATTCCCTGGGCAGCCTGGGTGGCTCAGTGGTTTAATGCTGCCTTCAGCCCAGGCCTGATCCTGGAAACCCGGGATCGAGTCCCACATCGGGCTCTCTGCATGGAGCCTGCTTCTCCTTCTGTCTGTGTTTCTGACACACACTCTCTCTCTCTCTGTGTGTCTCTCTCATGAATAAATAAATAAAATCTTAAAAAAAAAAAAAAAAGAAAGAAAGAAAATTAATTCCCTGGAGCGCCTGGGTGGCTCAGTCAGTTAAGCATCTGCCTTCAGCTCAGGTCATGATCTCAGAATACCAGGATGGAGCCCCATACCTGGCTCCCTGCTCAGCTGCTGCTTCTCCCTCTGCCCCAGGCCCTCTCCCCCATGCCCGAACTTTGTGCTCATGTGTGCTCGCACTCTCTCTCTCTCAAATAAATAAAATCTTTATTAAAAAAGGAAAGAAAGTCCCTGAATTTAATTATGATGCTAATTTGCATGTTGGTTTGTTTTTCTCTAAGAATATTTACATTGCATGTAGGCACAAAGAAGGCAGTTCCATTTGTCCAGGGTCAGGGTTTTGGTAGCATAGTGAGACAGAAAGGAGGCATCAGAGAATTAGAGTATTCTTTTTCTTTTTTTTTTTCTTTTTCTTTTTCTTTTTTTTTTTTTTTTAAGATTTTATTTTTTTTATTTTTTATTTATTTTATTATTATTTTTTTATTTATGATAGTCACAGAGAGAGAGAGAGAGAGAGGCAGAGACACACACAGGCAGAGGGAGAAGCAGGCTCCATGCACCGGGAGCCTGATGTGGGATTCGATCCCGGGTCGCCAGGATCGCGCCCTGGGCCAAAGGCAGGCGCCAAACCGCTGCGCCACCCAGGGGATCCCTAAAGATTTTATTCATTCATGAGAGACAGAGAGAGAGAAGCAGAGACACAGGCAGAGGGAGAAGCAGGCTACCCACAAGTAGCCCAATGAGGGACTTGATCCTGGACCCCGAGATCACATCCCGAGCTGAAGGCAGAGGCACAACCGCTGAGCCACCCAGGCAACCCTGTTTTTCTTTTTCATATTCCTGATGGCTGTCATGAAGTCTAATAAATTTATTGCATAGCTAGGGAATTTGGGATTCAGGGATATTTCATTCAAGGAGACATATGGAAGCATGTTCTCCACAGATGGCAGGATAGATTCTAGCCTTTAATTCATTTACCTCCATCCTTCCTCCCTCCCAATCCCCTAGGATGACAAAAGATGTGAATGGATCTATCGAGGCTCTACACGGCTGGAGCCCATGTTCAGCATGAAGACATCCTCAGCCTCTGCATTGGAGAAGAAGCATGGGGGACAGCTCAGGACACGTCCAAATATGGGTATGTCCTAAAGGACACTAAAGGGAAGGAAAGAAATGAATAGCAAAGGAGAGTATATACAATGTACAATATGTATATGTAAGAGCTACCCTTTGTTTACCAGGATGATACTAGTGACTCATTAGAAATAGGACGTGTGCACTGAGTTGTTTTCAGTAGTGGTGATGATTTGTGGTGCTACCTTCACATGCTATGGCTCTGATTCACTCTAAATGATTCCATACAAATCTGAAACCACTAGCTTAGGTTAGGGACAGATGTAGTAGTTACCTCTGTTATCCACATGAGGATTATCTGCTTTGTATGTTATTCATGGTCAATTATTTTAAGACCCAAACTGCTTTTGTTTTTATATGTCCCTGGCATACTTTCTGGTTGATTTTTCCTGATAACATTAGTTGATCAAAGAATGCATTTTTTAAATTTTTCACCAAAAAATAAATAAAATATTTCACCAAAGTATAACATAATTACTCATATAAGCTGTGCTTGAGAGAGGAAGATAAAGTCTTACTGAGTCAAAGCCAGTCTATGCCAGTATTTTCACTCATTGGTGTAAATAATGAGAACTGATAGTCTTAACACTTACTCAGAATGTTTCCATTGCTGCTTTTTTACATTGTGTAAATCAAGGATCAAATGTGCCTGAATATACATGGCACAGCTCATCATCTTCAGTGGTCAATTTCCTTTTAACTATAGGTGCTGTGAGGAGCAAAGGTCCTGTGGTCCAATACACCCAAGATCTGGCCAGTACTGGGACCCATTTCAAGCCAGTGGAGCCCCCGCAGCCTACAGCTCCTCCTGCCCCCCCCATCCCACCTGCCCCACCTGTACCCCCTCTGTCCCCACAGGCAGGTGACAATGAGTGAGTGATATTCTTTCTTATTTGCTAGTTTCTTTCATACTACTTTTTCTGTATCCTTTACTGTATGAATGTCTAATCTCTTAGCAGCTTGGAAAGTCAGCTTGCCCAATCTCGGAAGCAGGTAGCCAAAAAGAGCACATCCTTCCGACCGGGATCTGTGGGCTCTGGTCATTCCTCCCCTACCTCTCCTGCACTCAGTGAAAATGTCCCTGCTGGGAAACCTGGGAACAACCAGACATACAGGTGAGAAACTCTCAGGCTCTCTGTGGGGAGGTGGCAACATGGACTAACTGATCACTGTATGGGGACATTCCTTGGTTCCATTGGGCTTAGTAGTTAAGGTTATGATGATAAGGATGTTGGGCTTGAAAGCTTTTTTTTCTTCTTTTTTAAGATTTATTTATTTATTTATTTATTTATTTATTTATTTATTTATTTATTTAAGAGAGAGCATGTGCACGTCCAAATGTGGGGAGGGGCAGAGAGATCTCAAGCAGATTCTGTGCTGAATGCAGAACTGGACATGGAACTCGATCTCATGACCCAGATCTCATGACCTAAGTCTCAGGAGTCAGACTCTAGCTGACCAAGCCACCCAGGCAACCCAAAAGGAAAGCTTTAACCTTGGAATTTTCCAAGAAACAGCATAAAAATAATTGAATTAGAAACTCGGTGCCTTAGAAATATGGAATCACTAGAAAGTCATTTATTAAAACTTGTCACTGGGATGCCTGGGTGGCTCAGCAGTTGAGCATCTATCTGCCTTTGGCTCAGGGCGTGATCCTGGAGTCCCGGGATTGAGTCCTGCGTCAGGCTCTCTTCATGGAGCCTCCTTCTCCTCCCTCTGCCTATGTCTCTGCCTCTCTCTCTCTCTGTGTCTCTCATTAATAGATAAATAAAATCTTTAAAACTTGTCACTGAATATGGTATCCATCATTGGTACAATAGAAAGAGATCACTACTGCCTCTTTTTCCTTGAATCACAGGAGTTAGTGAAGACATCTGTAGGACACCTAAAAGGGGAAAAAGCATCAGTAGAAAACTGGACTCCACTTCCATAATTCACAGGCCAAAAAAATGTCAGGAAAAAGTTTACTATTGCCGTGGAGATATTTTCAGTCTTTGAAGAGTAACCAGGGCCTTTCATTGTCCAGGTTTGGTAAAGCAAGGGAAAACATGACTTCTTTCTGTCATCTGTAGCTTCCCAAACACAGCTGTTTGAAAGATAAGTGGATTGGGCAGCCCGGGTGACTCAGCGGTTTAGTGCCGCCTTCGGCCCAGGGCCTGATCCTAGAGACCTGAGATTGAGTCCTGCGTCAGGCTCCCTGCATGGAGCCTGCTTCTCCCTTTGCCTGTGTCTCTGCCTATCTCTCTCTCTCTCTCTCTCTCTCTCTCTCTCTCATAGATAGATAGATAGATAGATAGATAAATAGATAGATAGATAGGGGATCCCTGGGTGGCTCAGCAGTTTCACACCTGCCTTTGGCCCAGGGTGCAATCCTGGAGTCCCAGAATCGAGTCCCGCGTTGGGCTCCCGGCATGGAGCCTGCTTCTCCCTCTGCCTGTGTCTCTGCCAATCTCTCTCTCTATGTCTATCATAAATAAATAAATAAAAATAAATCTTTTTTTAAAAATTAAATAAAAAATAAATAAATAAATGAAATATTTTTTAAAAAGAAAGAAAAAATGGGTTAGCCAGCTGCAGGGATCCTTACATGGCACGGAGGGCTTATTTCCTCTTACCTGATTTCCTGCATGTCCTTTGCAGATCACCTTTAGGCTCAACAGCCTCTGCTTCAGTAGCGCCGCCAGCACCTCCAGCACCCCCAGCTTTCCATGGCATGCTGGAGCGGGCCCCAGCAGAGCCCTCCTACCGTGCCCCCATGGAGAAGCTCTTCTACTTACCTCATGTGTGCAGCTACACATGTCTGTCTCGAGTCAGGCCTATGAGAAGTGCGCAGTACCGGGGCAAGAATCCTCTGTTGGTCCCACTACTCTATGACTTCCGGCGAATGACGGCCCGCCGCCGAGTTAACCGCAAGATGGGCTTTCATGTTATCTATAAGACACCCTGTGGCCTCTGCCTTCGGACAATGCAGGAGATCGAACGCTATCTTTTTGAGACTGGCTGTGACTTCCTCTTCCTGGAGATGTTCTGTTTGGATCCATATGTTCTTGTGGACCGAAAGTTTCAACCCTATAAACCATTTTACTATATTTTGGACATCACCTATGGGAAGGAAGATGTTCCCCTATCCTGTGTCAATGAAATTGACACAACCCCCCCACCCCAGGTGGCCTACAGTAAGGAACGAATCCCTGGCAAGGGTGTTTTCATTAACACAGGCCCAGAATTTCTGGTTGGTTGTGACTGCAAGGATGGGTGCCGAGACAAGTGAGTTGGTAGGGTAGTTGCTGGCCCTGTCTCCAACTTTGTTATCCTTGCCTTTACTTTCTACCACTTCTTTTGCCTTAGATCTCCATTCATTTCCTATTTACATCATCCCTCAGCTGGAGCTCCTGCCAGAAGACCTCCATGAAAGCTATGAGGGAGGCTTGGGTCTGATGTGGCCCCCACTGCATGACTCTGGGGACTTGTGCCCTGTGTTTGTTTCTCTGATTCTCCTTTTCCTTTGTGTCCGTCCATCATGCTTATAGTTGCCATTTCATTTCATTCTGTCACTCTGTCACGTTCTTACCGTCTTTTCCCTTCTCGTTTACGTGTATGACAGAAGAGAAATTTCACTGTCTTCTCCCTATCCTTCTCTAGTACTTCTTGCCTCTAAATGTCTCACAGCTCTAGCCATCATACCCTTTTTTTTTAAATTCAGGTCCAAATGTGCCTGTCATCAGCTAACTATCCAGGCCACAGCCTGCACCCCAGGTGGCCAGATCAATCCTAACTCTGGATACCAGTACAAGAGACTAGAAGAGTGTCTACCCACAGGGTAAGTAGGGAAAGGCAAAGCACCTCAGAGATGGAGTTCTAAAAATTGGAACCAAAAATAGAGTAACTGAAACCAGGTAAACCAGGTATTTTATCAATTAAATCTTACATACTGAATTTCTTTTTTTTTTTTTTTTTTTTAATATTTATTTATTCATGAGAGAGAGAGAGAGAGAGGCAGAGACCCAGGCAGAGGGAGGAGCAGGCTCCATGCCGGGAGCCCGACGTGGGACTCGATCCCGGGACTCCAGGATTGTGCCCTGGGCCAAAGGCAGGCGCTAAACCACTGAGCCACCCAGGGATCCCCCCCCCCTTTTTTTTTAATATTTATTTATTCATGAGAGAGGCAGAGACACAGGCAGAGGGACATACTGAATTTCTAGTACATGTTTCTTCCTTGGGCTTTGCTTTAAATGAAGACTTCTAATGATTGACTAGGACCTAGCAATTGCAGTTGTTTCTGTTTCATAGTTATATGTATATTCTAACAGACTGTGGTTATGATGGCAAGGGAGACGTGTTCATAGAAAAGTATGCAGGGACCTGGTTATATAGGACTTTGTAAATGATAATAAAAATTAGAACCAAATTGTGGTATGATAGAAAGCTGTTAGAGAATTTTAAGCAGGCAAATTATGCCAGCTGCCTTTTGAAGGTTACCATGGCTTCTTGGTGGAGACTGGGTCTTAGGGCAGCAAAGGTAAAACTGAGAAGTCCACTTAGAATAATTATGGGAATATAGGCGAGAGGTTGTGCTTGCTGGGGCTTACACTAGAGTGCTCATGGAGAGTGGAGCTGAAAGAGGGTAGAGTTGGGATTTGTTTGGCGGTAGAGCTACAGAACTTGATAGATGGACTGGCATGGGAGAGAAGCAGCGGAATCAAGTTCAAGTCCTCTAAACTTTATACTTCAGCAACAAAGTGGGCATTGGTACATTTTACTGAGATGGAAGACTAGAGGAGAAGCAGGTCTGGGTGGAAGTCAGCTTCTGTTCTGGCCATGTTATGTTTGAGGTGCCTCCTAGGCACTCCAAGGAGAAATGTCAAGAAGGCAATGAGATTTCTGGAGAGAAGTATAAGAGCTGGACATAAGAAATTAGGAATTCTGAACACAGAAGTGGTATTTAAAGCCTGGATGAGTTCACCTAGAGAAAATATTGATAATAGAAAAAATTAAAAAAAAAAAAAAAAGAAAAAAAAAATTAAGGGGGCACAGGAGTAAGTACTGGGCTCTCCAACTAGAGACTGAACAGAGGAGGTGAAGCCAGCATATAAATTTGAGAAAGGCAGGTCAGGGAAAGAGGAAGACAATGCAAGAGTTGGATATAAAACTTGGTAAAATGGTTATATATGAACATAGAAACTAACAAACCTGGTGCTCAAGATATACATAATTAGAATAGAAGAGAGGAGAAAAACATGAATGAATACTTCACAGAAATTTTCCCATAATCGAAGAGTCTGTTTGCTTTTTTTCTTTCTTTTTTTAGAGATTTTATTTATTTACTCATGAGAAACACAGAGAGAGAGAGAGAGGCAGAGACACAGGCAGAGGGAGAAGCAGGCTCCATGCAGGGAGCCCCATGTGGGACTTGATCCTGGGTCTCCAGGATCATGACCTAGACCAAAGGCAGACACCCAACTGCTGAGCCACCGAAGCGTGCCTGAAGAGTCTGTTTTCAAATAGAAAATGATAGTCATGTCCTGCATAATGGGTGAAAATATATTATCCCCACTAAAATATTAAAAAATAAAATGTAATCATTATGTCCACAGAACACTGAAGACACAAAATAAAAAACCCTAAAAGCTTCTAAAGAAGAGAAATAGACCACAAAAATACTCAGATACCTTCTGCCTTTGCAAAATGACTTTGGAAGCTAGATGGAAATTAAAGACTCAATTCAGAATTCTAAGGGAAATTATTTCTAACCTGGCATTCTAAACCCCAGGCTATGAATTTTAAGTGTTAAAATAAACTAAAGACATTTTTAAGACATGAAATACCTCAAAATTGTCCCATTAGTCCCCTTCTCAGAAAGTTAACTAGAATTGTTTGCCAGAATGAGGGGAAAAGTCAAGAGCGGGGAAGGCATACGAATCCAAGAAATAGCGGCTCCAACTCAAAAAACGATTGAGGGGGAACCCCACAGATGGTGGGGTGAAAGGGGCTTCTAGGCTAACAGCTATGCACCAGACAGAACAGCCAGTGTGAGAGCAGGGCAAATCTGGCTGCAAGAGAAGCTCTGGGATAATGGGTTTAGTAGAAAACCTGATGTGTCTGAGGATCTTCATAGGCGATCCAGGCCACCAGAGAAATCAGGAGATGAATTTGTGCTGAATGCAAATTGAAAACTAAGCAAAGGAAAAGACCGTTACTAGGTTTAATTGCATCACTGTATCATTTATATTTTAATTATTAAAAAAAAAAAAAAACTTGAGTCTCATAACAATATTTAGATTTGCTAATGCTGGGGGATGCCTGGGTGGCTCGGTGGCTCAGAGGCTGACCGGTTGAGCATCTGCCTTAGGCTCAGGGTGTGATTCTGGGATCTGGGATGGAGTCCCACATCATGCTCCTTGCAGGGAACCCGCTTCTCCCTCTACCTGTGTCTCTGCCCCTCTCTCTCTCTCTCTCTCTCTCTCTCTCTCTCTCTCTCTCTGTGCCCCTCATGAATATATAAATAAAATCTTTAAAAATTTTTTGCTAATGCTATATCTTTTTTCATGTTTGGAATATTTCATTATAATATTTTCAAATAACCACAAATAATGTCATTTCCTTGCCTAAAACTCTAATAGCTTCCCACTGCATTTTGGATTTCATTCTGATTCTTAATCTTGGTCACAAGACACTGTACTCTCTGGCCCCTTCCTATCTCTCTCCCTCCAAAGCTGTTCTAATCACACTGATATTCTTCAGTTTCTGCATCCAGTTTGCCCAGTATTTGCCAGCCTACCTCAAGGGCCTTTGTATAGACTGTGCCCTCTGCTTGGCATCTGTCCAGTGTTCTTTGCATGGGTATCTTCTTTAACCTTGAGCTCTCAGCTTTAATCTCACTGCCTTAAAGAGACCTTTCCTGGCTACTCTAAAACTGGATCAGTTTCCCTCACTTAATGCTCTCATTGAGCACCCTGTTTGTGTTCTTTATAGCATCGGGGCAACTTCCATTTATGTGTTGACTTGCTTTTGTTTTATCTTTTCCATTAGCATGTAAGTTCCATGAGGATGGGAAAGTGTCTGTCTTGTCACCATGGTACCACCAGCAGCTAACTGACCCAGTACCTGGCACATAGTAACCACTCAAACAAATTTTGTTGAGTGAATGAATGATGCTCAGTGTGGCTACTCTGAAAGTTTATATGGTGGTGACTAGAACTAACTTCAAATTCTGACGTCATCCATTCTAAGCTGATCTTGTTTTATTAGCTGTAAAAAGAACTGAACATGAATACCTCTTATTCTCACTGAGGTTTTAAGTTGTTAACAAAGTTGTTTCTTGATATGGTGCTAGTTAAGTTGTGGGTTGTTTTTTTTTTTTTTGTCTTTTTTTTTAAGACTATTTATTTATTCAAGAGAGACACAGAGACTGGCAGAGATATATGCAGAGGGAGAAGCAGGCTCCCTCTGGGGAGCCCAATGCGGGATTCGATCCCAGAACCCTAGGATTACGACCTGAGCCAAAGACAGAGGCTCAACCACTGAGCCACCCAGGTGCCCCAGCTAGTTAAGTTTTGTGTTCAGTTTGTGAAAATTCATTGAGCTGTAGACATGTTATATGTACTTTTCTCTGTATATTATGCTTCCATTGTTTTATTTTTTAAGTAATCTCTAGACTCAATGTGGGGCTCAAACTCATGAACACTGTGATTGAGTTGCATACTCTACCAACTGAGCCAGCCAGATTTTAAAGTTAAAAACTTCCCTAGTTTTTTAAAGTTAAAATACACCCTTATAAGGCTGCTCTGAGGATAGAATAGAGAATGTATATAAAGCATATTGGCATAATGCCAAATACAACATATACATTCAGTGAATAGAAGCTGTTCTTACCACCTTGTCCAAAAGGATAGGACTCATGTCATCAGCTCTCTAATTGTACTTGTCATCTTTCCAAAAGTAGATGTCTCCCTTAAATCTCCATATTAGGCACATAAGAAGTGAAATCCTGGGACGCCTGGATGGCTCAGCGATTGAACATCTGCCTTCGGCTCAGGGCCAGATTCCCGGGTTCGAGTCCCACATCGGGCTTCTTGCATGGAGCCTGCTTCTCCCTCTGCCTGTGTTTCTGCCTCTCTCTCTCTCTGCCTCTCATGAATAAATAAATAAAATCTTAAAAAAAAAAAAAAGTGAAATCCCAATATTGAGCAAAGTAGATGGAGAGAAAAATTGATACCTGAAAAGATGATAGTTTTCTCAGTATAACTATATGCTAGATCTTTCTGACTTTGATAGTTTTTTTTTTTTTTTTTAATTTTTATTTATTTATGATAGTCACAGAGAGAGAGAGGCAGAGACACAGGCAGAGGGAGAAGCAGGCTCCATGCACTGGGTGCCCGACATGGGATTCGATCTCGGGTCTCCAGGATCACGCCCTGGGCCAAAGGCAGGCGCCAAACCGCTGCGCCACCCAGGGATCCCCCCGATAGTTTGTTTTTTAAATGGTTAAGCTGTGCAGTTCCTTAAACTTGATAGAATATGAGCTTTCTGAGAGGAAAGATTATGACTTTTTCCATTATAGAGTTTCCATTGTGTAGCACAGCTCTTGGTGGTTAGTAAATGGTTTTTTGTTTTTTTGGTTTTTTTTAGATTTATTTATTTAATCATGAGAACAGAGAGAGTGAGAGGCAGAGACACGGGCAGAGGAAGAAGCAGGCTCCATGCAGGGAACCCAATGTGGGACTCGATCCCGGGTCTCCAGGATCACGCTCTGGGCTGAAGGCAGCGCTAAACCACTGAGCCACCCAGGCTGCCTGTTAGTAAATGTTTTCACAGAATAAATTTAAGTCATCTTTACCAGAAGAATCTCATGAACTTTTGTTCCAATTCCTCTTTAGTCTCTTTCAGTATCTATCATATTGGCTTCTGCTTTTCTCACATATCTTTATTTTATATATCTTTTAATATAAATTGATACATCTATCTCCTTATTTTAGTGGCTCTTGCTTTTCTCCAGGTGTTAGGCATTCTGGTATTCACTGTTACTAACTGGTGCTATAAATACCTGTATAAATCGCTTTTCCCAGGGTGCCTGGGTGGTTCAGCAGTTCAGCATCTGCCTTCACCTCAGGGCGTGATCCTGGATTTCCAGGATCAAGTCCCACATTGGGCTCCCTGGATGGAGCCTGCTTCTCCCTCTGCCTGTGTGTCTGCCTCTCTCTTTCTGTGTCTCTCATGAATAAATAAAATCTTTAATAAATAAATAACTTTTCCCCCTTCTGAATTCCTTTCCTGGGCTGTTCCCAAGAATCAAAGAGCATAGATAGTTCAGTAAATTAATTTAGATCATTACCTAATAAATGTTGATACCTTAAGAATTATAACAGTTCTGTGGACTGAATGGATACTCTAGTGATCATGTTGTGATTGATTTGCCATTCCTCTCAGAGTTTATGAGTGTAACAAACGCTGCAAATGTGACCCAAACATGTGCACAAACCGGTTGGTGCAGCATGGACTCCAGGTTCGACTACAGCTATTCAAGACACAGAACAAGGGCTGGGGAATCCGCTGCTTGGATGACATTGCCAAAGGCTCCTTTGTCTGTATTTATGCAGGTTGGTAATGAAATCATAGAGTTGTCTCTGGGGTTAGGACATGGTAGGGAATTGAATCAGTTGAACATACATAAGAAGAAAATGCTTGACATGTGAATATGGGAGTAAGAGGCCAGGATTTTTCTTCTATAAAGAATAGGACAAATGATGTGGCTGTCTTTGTGGACCAGGAAGGGGACACACAGCCATAAGGACAAGAAGAAAAAAGGATGAATGTGGACGTGAGAATTTTTCAGACACAGGACATGAGAGCAGAGTCCAGTGTATCATTTTCTCCCACATCATTCCACCCAGAGACTTTTAGCATAGCTCGGGGCATCCTTTTGGTAAACCAAGTAAAGAGGTTGCAGAGGGGCAAGATTGAAAACTAGGGCAAAGCTGCCTGTTCTCTCATAGTTAAGATACAGAGAAGGGAGTATCATCAGAGACAAGGGAGAACCTATAACGGAGGTGTTTTGACTTGTGTGCTGGTGGGTTCGGTATTGGGGGAAGGATCTCTATACTTTCTACAAGATCCTTATAACCATGGAAGGCCTTTAATTTTCTTTATTCCCAGGCAAGATCCTGACAGATGACTTTGCGGACAAGGAGGGCCTGGAGATGGGTGATGAGTACTTTGCCAATCTGGACCATATCGAGAGTGTGGAGAACTTCAAGGAAGGATATGAGAGTGATGCCCCCTGTTCTTCTGACAGCAGCGGGGTGGACTTGAAGGATCAGGAGGATGGCAATAGTGGTACAGAGGATCCTGAAGAGTCTAACGATGACAGCTCCGATGATAACTTCTGTAAAGATGAAGACTTCAGCACCAGCTCTGTGTGGCGCAGCTATGCTACCCGGCGGCAGACCCGGGGTCAAAAGGAGAATGGACTGTCTGAGATAGCTTCCAAGGATTCCCGCCCCCCAGACCTTGGCCCCCCACATATTCCTATCCCTCCAGTGATCCCCGTAGGTGGCTGCAATCCACCTTCCTCTGAAGAGACACCCAAGAACAAGGTGGCCTCGTGGTTGAGCTGCAATAGTGTCAGTGAAGGTGGCTTTGCTGACTCTGATAGCCGTTCATCCTTCAAGACTAGTGAAGGTGGGGAAGGCCGGGCTGGGGGAGGCAGAGGGGAGGCTGAGAAGGCCTCCACTTCAGGGCTGGGCTTCAAGGAGGAGGGAGACATCAAGCAGGCCAAGAAAGAGGTAAGTGGCGGCTTTTGTTTAACTTTGGTGTAGTAACTTAATGTAGCTTACTCTCATTCTTCACATGTAGATTATTTACTGGATAAATATTTCTGTGGGAAACTGGATTAACACCCTCTCCCCCCAGCACATTCCTAGTGCTTTAAGGAACCAAATTATTTTAAAAATCAACCTGGGAAAGAAGTATCTGGCTCATTCCAAAGAAAAAGATTTATAAGTAGTTTTTTAAAGTGTTATTTCAAGCTACCTACAGCATTTCTGTCTTGTTCTAGTTAAAAACCAAGAATTGAGGGGCACCTGGGTGGCTCAGTCAGTTAAGCATCCAACTCTTGATTTCAGTTCAGGTGATATTGTGAGATTGAGCCCTGCATTAGGCTCAAGTCTGATTGAGATTCTCACTCCCTCTGTCCCCTCCCTCTCACTTGCACTACCTCTGTGTCTCTGTCTCTCAAATAAATAAATCCTTAAGGAAGAAAGAAAAAGAACTGATTCTAGATGTATTTTTGATGATACTGAAACTTAGCACATTATAGGTGGCAAACTGTGTCTCCTGTCCCTGTCATCAGCAAGAGTTTGGAACCCCTATCAGGAGGTATCCTGATGAGAACATGATTGTTACTGTTGAGCTGCAGAGCAGTCTCTTTAGTTAGTCTACTTCTCACTAGCTGATGTCTTTGGAGGTCTTTTTTTTTTTTTTTTTTTTTTTTTGGAGGTCATTTTAGATGAAATCTGATTGTTGGATTTGTTACCCAGGATGGCTGAAAACATTATAACATTATAACCTTTCACTTGTTTTTTTTTTTTTTTTTTTTTCAGGATCCCGATGACCGAAGCAAGCTGTCAGTGTAAGAGCCTCTCTTTCTGACTTATTTCCAAATCTGCCTTGTTTCAAGCCTATAAAAGAAGCCTAAGTAAGAAACAGCCCATAATCTGACCCCCTCATTCTTTCCCCTCCCATTAGACTTACTGAAAGCTCTCGAAATTATGGTTACAATCCTTCCCCCATGAAGCTTGAAGGACTCCGCCGCCCACCTAGTAAGACTAGTATGCATCAGAGCCGACGACTCATGGCCTCTGCTCAATCCAACACTGATGTAAGTGACCTTCTTCCGCAAGCTGCACCTCATCCAACCTTGGGTTGGACTCAGAGTCTGAGGAGTATTTGCCTCACTTCGTCAGGGCCTTAATGATAACTCCCAATATGTCCCTTGTTTATTTGGCTGGGACTTCCTGCTTTTCCTTTAGCCAACATTCTAATCTTTCTCTTGCTGTAGTCTTAGCCTCTTCTGTCTTACCATAAAAAGAGCAAGAACGTGAATGGGTCCTCTCCATTTACTCTTCTTTCTTCTCACCCTTCTGTTTCCCAGGATGTCCTAACACTGTCCAGCAGCACAGAAAGTGAGGGGGAAAGTGGGACCAGCCGGAAGCCCACCACTGGTCAGACTTCAGCCACAGCAGTGGATAGCGATGATATCCAGACCATCTCCTCTGGCTCAGAAGCAGATGACTTTGAGGACAAGAAGAACATGTCTGGTAGTCTCGAAGAATGTTGGGGATAGTAGGAAGGAATGGTAGGAAGATTGGGATAGAGGCTTTTTTCAGGAAGCTAAAGAAGTAGGGGGAAAATACTCAGATCTTAAGAGCTAACACATGTCTGGGACCGTTCTCTGACTCCCATCTCAACTGTTAACGTTCAGTACATCCCCTTCCTCTCCTTTCCCCTTCCCTACTCTTTTTCCTCAGTTCCTATACCCAACAGATCTAATCCTGCTTGAAAAAATTGCCAGTTAGGATCTTTGCTTTCAGGGTCACAGTATTCCTGCAGTGCAATGAGTGGAATGGAAATAGGGGTAGTATGTCCATTCATGAGGTGGGTTGAGGCCTAACCCTGTTCTCCTTCCTGTCCAGGTCCAACAAAGCGCCAGGTGGCAGTAAAATCAACCCGAGGGTTTGCTCTTAAGTCAACCCATGGGATTGCCATTAAATCAACCAACATGGCATCTGTGGAAAAGGGGGAGAGTGCACCTGTTCGTAAGAACACACGCCAGTTCTATGATGGGGAGGAGTCTTGCTATATCATTGATGCCAAGCTCGAAGGCAACCTGGGCCGCTACCTCAATGTGAGATCTCTCTCCCCAGATGCTGGATTATCCCACTGTCCTCAAATTTCTAGTTCTTTTAGCACAACTATATAAACCCACCTTGTTAGAAATTCTTGATCTCAAGAATCTTAAAGAGGTAGTTTTCTTTCAGAACTTCTCCACTATGATGGGTAGGATCAAATGGCATTGTTTTTTTGTCCAACTCATGCTCACCCCACAAAGCCAGGTTCTGTTTTCTCCATTCTTATGGGTTCTGTCCTTAAACCCACAGCACAGCTGCAGCCCCAACCTGTTTGTCCAGAATGTCTTCGTGGACACTCATGATCTTCGCTTTCCCTGGGTGGCGTTCTTTGCCAGCAAGTAAGGGGGTTGGGGAGGGAGATGGTCGGGTAAAAGCAGTGGCCTGAGTCAAGGAGGGGCAAGCCCTCCCCACTTGCTCCAGCTCCACATCCACCTGGAAATGTACTGCCTTTACCACCCTCATCCCTATATTCCTGTCCAGGAGGATCCGGGCTGGGACAGAGCTCACTTGGGACTACAACTACGAGGTGGGCAGCGTGGAAGGCAAGGAGCTGCTCTGCTGCTGTGGGGCCATCGAATGCAGAGGGCGTCTTCTTTAGAGGACAACCTTCTTCTGAACTTTCTGAACCCTTCCTGAACCATCCTTTTCTCAGGAACTGGGTCTTCCTGACTATTCAACTCTGACGCCCACATCTCCAATCTAGCTCTTCCCCCAGCTCCTAGTAGGTAGAAATGGGAGCTCTGGATCAGGAGATACCTTCCAGTGTGGTGCTAGCAGGCAAGTTCCCTCCTGCACCTCCTAAAGCTCTGGGGGTGGGGGTGACCATGCCGACCTGGGCCTGATGTCCCTCAGTGCTCCTCCTGGTACTCCCCTCCCAGCTGACGTTTGTTCAAGTGTTCATGCTTCTGACAGACTTTATTCCTGGAAGGAGGACTTGTCTTTACTATCCTTGATTTGTATGGTTTCTCGAACGTCTTTTAACAAGATGTTAAAACTAAGACTGTGATTTGATTTCTCTTCCTCAGCCCCCATACATCCATTTATGGGTTTCCCCCCCTCCTTACCAAGGGGCAGCTGTCATTAACCTCATATCTTCTGTACCCTTGCTTTTTCTTACTTGCCATACGAAATTTTAAAAAGAAAACGTTGCATAACCACGAGGAAGACTACCTTAGTTTATTTAGTTGATCTCCCTTCTCAATTCCTACTAGTCTCAGACACTTACTGCCATGTTTTATTTAATCTTTAATATATTTTAATTAAAAAAAAAAAACCATTAACAGTACATTTTGGTCTGAAGTGGTCCCTCTGCTGAAATGCCAGGTGCTAGCTGTAATTCTGGCTTTAAAACCAAAACAACGAGTGTTTAATAAATAAAAATTAGAACTAGTTGCCTTTCTATTCCAAACCAGCTAGCCTAGGGGATGAGGCCAGAGGAAGGAGGCAGTAAGGTCTTGGACCTGTGACAACAGAGCGCTGGCAGAGCAGTGACACGCAGACCATCCGAGCAGTCCCAGTATGCTCCCCGCCTTTTTGGCAGAGGTAGGGTAAGGGTCATACACTCATTTGTGTCTTAAGGAAAAAAAGCTCAGCTTTGGTTTCTGGCCCAAGTCAGGGAGCCTAGAAAGGTAAGCCTTGGTCCATCTTTGGCAGAATGAGGCCCACAGATGGGACAGTAAGGCACGACCCTGGCGGTCAGGGAGTCTGAGGCAAACAGGCCAAATTCTGAAGAATAAGGAATGTGAGTTGTATCTGCCACCCCCAGAGCTGAGGAAGGGCCTCAAAAGCAATAGAAAGGACAGCTTAGAAACTACAGAGAGGAAAGTAAGTCCATTTCCCCTCTAACAAAAGATATACCAGCCTCCCCTCTACCTGGGGAGAAGCTGGTTAGTTTGGTTAAAGGCAACTGGGTGAGAAGCAGAGGGTTGGGACATAGAAGAGCAACTCTCTCCCTGCTTTCTCCGTTCTCCCCAGGGCTTAAAGTGGTCCACTGGGGAGAATGGGCTAGTTCCTTGGCTTTATGCATTAATCTGCGGGCAGCAGGGACAATGGTTCAGTCATTCTTACGATGGTTGTTACTAAGAACAGGGTGGCCATTGGCTAAGGGCCGGCTCTTTGCTCCTCCCACAGCTCCAGCCTCTTCCCCCTCTGAGCTCTCGGTTTCTTCCCGGTCACTGCGTTCATCTTCTACCAGCTGTGAAAAGGGAGAAGAGGGGGTTACATGCTGTCTTCAAACCCTTAAGGGATGCCTTTCTCAGCAGGCTCGTCCTGCTGCACCTTGGGGGCCCACAGCAGTTTCTTAGCAGGATATAGATCTGGGAGGGAGTTTGGGCTGTTTCTAGAGTTGGGCTGTTACTAGAGTTCTAGTAGTGGGGCCTACAGAGCACTCACCTTTCCAGTTATGAACTTGTGGGCCATGCGCAGAATGAGGTAGGCCCAGAAGATATGCAGCAGCTGTAGCACTCCCATCATGGAATTGAAGAAATAGTAGCCAAAGAAGGCAGGGTAGAGTTCCAGGGGGTATACGATGGTGCAGTGCAAGATCCTACAACAGGAAAGGAGAGAGTTGTAGGCACAGGACGCGGTTGGGATGAGGACAGGTAAATGATGTAGGGAAAGGCAAGATTCCTGATTCCTTGAGGACAGTAGTCTGGCCTCCTACTCACCAGAAGGGCAGGATGACCAGTCGGGTGATGATGAAGACAATGGCAAAGACGATGAAGATGTTGTTGCAGGTGTTCTTCCATCCCGCATAGTTAAACATCTTGGCTGACTGCATAGATAGCCCCCGTTCATCATCACAGGCTCCTAACTCTCCCGTATACACTCATATATACACTGGTTCTGTGCCCCGGCTTCCTTGGTCCCGGGAATGTCAACCCCTCCCACCCCCAAAAAAGGAGAGGGACAGGAAAACCTGCACTGAAGTCTCTAGATTTTAGGAAGTGCCCAGGAAGCCTGACCTCTAGTAAGTAGTCGGAAGAGTCATGCAAAGCCATGATCAGAGTCCCTGCTCGGATGTAATTGGCAAACCAAGAGAAGCTGATGAGGATGATAGTAGCCACGTGGTGGATGATCTGTTCCTTGAAATCCTGCAGAAAAGATGCAGGCTCCAGGAAACATTTTCCTCTTCCAGCCCCACTCTATTTCTACTTCCTACCACCCTTCCACTTAGTTCCCCTTAATCCACAGCTCTGTCTAAATACCCAGATATCAAAGGGGAGGCTCTCCATCCCAGGGCTTTATTTTGGCTCCTAGGCTTAATGGCACAGCTTCCTGACCCACCTTGCGCTTGACATCAGAAGCAATGCTGAAGAGCAGGGACCAGTAGAAAGAAAGTTCAATCATGTAGTACCAATACTGGGAAGGGATGGTACTCTGGGAAAGAGGAGAGAAAGAGAAAGGTAAGGAGACCCAAGAGTCTCACCTGACCAAACCCAGCCCTTCTAGCCCAAGATTATTTAGCACCGTAACTCCAGTGCCTTCTGCCATGTGTTCCAGAGATCTCTTCACAAGGGTATGTCCTAGTCCTGTCCTACCTTGATTCTCTTAATCACCCCAAGTAAGGAGTCAGGACCCCATCATACCTGTATGGGATATCCCTCCCAAACCTTCTTCATGTCATAGAACCAGGGTTTCTGCAGAGAGAAACGGTGAGAGGTCAAAAGAGGAAGGACTCAAATTCTGTGGCTTCAACACCACATTGACAGAAAATCTCCCACCTCCCAGGAACCCCCACTCACGTCCACAATGACAGCCATGCCCGCAATGAAAGCAATCAGGTAAAAGGTGAATCTCCAGCTGGAAGAGGAAGCAGGAAGAATTAGGAGAGTGGCACAGCGCTCTAACCACTCCCAAGTGCCCCCAGTGATACTCCACTGATAACCCAAATCAGCTCACCTAGGTACCCCTTCTCCCTGCATACAGCCATGACCCACCAACCCAGCAAGGTGCACCAGACATTCCTCTCCCAGCTTCTCTTGCCCCAGCCTCCCCTACCTGGCTTCTCGGAATTTCTTGAGGAGACTGGGCCGGTCCTGGTTGCGACGACGGCGGAACCAGCGCTCTACCTGGCGGCCAGAGAGCCCACTCTGCCGTGACAAGAGCTCTACCTCTGCCTGGGTGAAGAAGCCCATTATGTTCACCTTTGGAACTTGACAACACCCCCATCCTCCCGGCATCTCCCAGCAAGAACCTAGGTCAGCACCACTGCCCTCTCCTCACCCACTACGGCTGGCATCACAACCTGCCCCTCCCCAACAGCACTCGGTAACTCCCAGAGCAGGGCCAGCGGCTCACACCTGTTTGGGCTGTTTGCCACTGGTCAGGTAGAAATGCTCCAAGGTGGGGTTGGGTGGTGCCCGCAGCCGAGTTTTCTCCTTTACATTCAGTAAGGCAGCCAGTGGTGTAGCCACATAACTGAGGAAGGGATAGAAGTGAGAAGCGTCTGTGTCTTTTAAAACACCTCAGTCTCTTGGTAGCCCCTAAGCTGAGATGAGGAAAGGCTACAGGCTCCCGCAACTTTCTCCTGGGTCTCAATTTCCCGGCAACCCCCTCTTTGGCCTCCTTGGCCTGCCCAAAGCTGACAAAGCTGCCTGTGTTCACTAGTGACCAGGCAGGGTGGAGAGGGAGAACAAATAACCATTGAAGGAGAGGGCCTGGGGGTGCTGAGCCCTCTGGAAGACAATGCTGTGTTTAGTGGGGGGCACGCAGTAGGAAGGCATCTGGGTCGCCAGAAGAGCAGGGTCCAGGACCAATTAAACAGCGAGAGACAAACTTCAAGTGCAAGGAACTGTGGCTGGCAGCCAGGGAAGGCATGGGAGTAGGTCGGTATGCTTACAGCTCAAAGAAGTATCGAACAATGAGGAAGAGCAGGGCCAGCGGTAGTGTGATATAGAGGTCTGAGGCTTTGGCGTACACACGTCCATCCCGGTCTTCCAGATCAGCCCAAGTTAAGTTCACAGGCAGCCACAGCCGTTCCCACCAGAAGTAGTCATACAGGGTCTGGAACATCCTGAGTGAGGAGGGGGAAGGTAGAGGGCATCACAGGGGGCAGCTATGGGGGCAGAGGGAGATGAAAGTTTCCACGGTGTAACAAAGGAGCAGGGGACAGAGACTCAAGCCCTGCAGGCTGGTCCTGGACAAATCTGTTTCCTCATATGTAATATGGTGGCTTTCCAGTCTTAACATTTACTGCTGACTGCAACTGAAGGTGACGCTGATGACCCCCGGGAGCCCCAGTTCTCTAGAACTAAGAACCGTAGGATATCTCTGTCATTTTGTTACCCCAGCATGAAAGATAGACTGGGTCTGGCTCCAGAAGTTATAAACAACAATCTGAGTAAAGTGGGAGGCACTCTCTCTCCTCTACCCCTCCCCAGCTGCCCCCTCCATCCCTCAAGCCAACCCACAGCTGGAAGCAGCTTCTTTCCTAGGAAGCCCAAAAACAGACTGCAGGGCTAAGGCAAACCCTACCTTCTCCTTCTCTATAACCCATCTGGGCAGCAGATCCCTAGGGAAAGTTAAGAGGCCAGAGTAAAGCAAAATTTGTCCTGGAATTCAGCATTCTTTAGGGACATATTAGTGAACATCAAACTTACACATGAGACTAACACCCCATGCCCAGCCATCCAGTCCCTGCACACCAGGCAGAAGAACTATCTGAAGCCTCTTTTCAGAAACAAAGGCAAGGCTGCAAAGAATTAGGGATTGGGGGGCAAACAATGGAGACAGAAGACTAATACATCTGATGGAACTAGGAGCTATTTCTTATTAAGGCTCATCCTGAAAATAACTACTCTGCAGGGGAACACCCATCACAAATCAGCTAGGGAAAAGTTGTTGCTTCTCCTCACCCCCACTCCCACCCCACCTCCCTCTTTCCTTCCCCTGGAAGAGAAAGGATCTGCAGGGAGATAGTGACCAACCACTGACCACCTGGATACTGGAATGAGGGAGGGTACAGACCTTCTTTGAGGTATCTTCTGGAGCCATTATCTGTGGCTCCTGTGGGACAGCAACTGCTGGGAGCCAAGAGAAGCAGCAAGGTGGTCCTACGGAGTCAGTGATGCCAGGACAAACAGAATACCTGGCAGTCCTGGGACTCAGGGGCAGTAGTTTCTGGGCTTGCTAGCCCTCAAACTTTCATGAGGGAGGAGAGGTGGGGGTATTCAGACTGGCCTTGAAACTAAAAGCTGACACACAAGGAAGGTGGTCTCCTCCCATCCAGAGGGAAGAGAGTGGGAAGACTGTTCTCCAGTGTGACCTGAAGGCCAATTGGTACCACTGGGTGAAGGCTGATCAGATCTCAACTGAGCTGGGCCAGTCCTCCAGCCTGCTCTTCCCACAACTCCGCCCACACCCACCACAGAAGCACTTGCGAAATCCCTCTCAGCCTGTCACGGGTCAGTATTCCAGCTCAAGGACTTTACCCTCTTGTCCCCACTCCTGGTCACTGCTCTCAGATGAAGCCAGAGGTCAACACTGACAATCAAGGAGCTTCAGCCCCACCTTCCCCCAATAACACACACACACACACACTCTCTCTCTCTCCTCTCTCAGCTCCTGAGGTGCACTGCCCCTTCCCCATTGACCTTAGCCAGAATAAATATTTAATTAGTTAAAGAGATGGAAGCCTTTTAAACTGAACAAAATTAAACATAATTCTCCACAGTGGAACTTTTCCCATATAACTGTGTGCACAATACACTTTTTTCATAGAGAAAATTTAGTAAGAAGGAAAAGGCAGAATGCCTTGTGCTAGAACACCTCTGGCTCCTCCCCACCTTTTTAGCTTAGCTAGATTGGAGGTGGGGAAATCTACCTGCTGTGTCCCCTGACTTCTATGTCTCTTAGAGCCCACCTTGTCCTCCACTGAAAACTAAAGCCAAAGGTACAGATAGGCCTGGATTATTGGGCCCCATTCCCACCCCAGTCAGTGGAAACTGGCAAGAAGTTTCCCTGTCAGGGATATTTTGAGGAAGATTCAGAGGGCTGGCTGGGGTCCCAGAGGGTGTGAGTGGGGTCCCTCTCCCTGACTCCTGTGGCCCAGGAATAAGTCTTCCACCAGTCTACACCTACAAAGGTGAGGAGCTGGGGAAGTTAGCAGAAGAATCAGAGCAGTCATGGGCAAGCACCAGGATAGTGCAGTTATCTCAACCCCTTCCCATCCCAAGCAGGGAGAGCCAGGCAACACGGTGTGTCCAGAGCTCAGAAATGCAGATTAATGGGCGTTCTCATCCACCTGGGTTGCAGGCTTTCTGTAACCACAGCCCTCCCTTGCTGCCCAGTACTTCCATTAGCAGAGCAGAGCTACCCCCTCCCTGCCCACCCTTTCCCACCCCCAGGGCCCAGCCCAGCAAGGGAGAGGCACCAGATTCAGCAGGGTCAGGACTTCTGACTCAACACCGGGCAGGGTGGGGAGGACAACAGGGGCTCCTGGAAGCCTCACTTACACATCCCCACAGAACCAACAAGTCTGCTCTGAGGCAGCCCTGGTGGCTTCTTGGCACCAGTACACTGAGCCAAGTACGGGATCCCATCAACAAAAGGCTGGTGCAAAAAAAAGGGATGTGTACTCGGCACAAGGAGACAACCTTGCTTTTCTGGCCAGTTGGTCCCTCAGGGTAGATATTTGATTTTCTGATGGAGAAATTACACCTACAGGGCAGCCCGGGGGGCTCAGTGGTTTAGCGCTGCCTTTAGCCCAGGGCCCAGTCCTGGTTCCCTGGGAACCAGGGATCGAGTCCCATGTCCAGCTCCTGCGTGGAGCCTGCTTCTCCCTCTGCCTGTGTGTGTGTGTGTCTCTCTCTCTCTCCCCCTTGTGTGTGTCTCATGAATAAATAAAATAAAAAAGAAAACCCTTTAAAAAAAAAAAAAGAAATCACACCTACAGATACTCTTCCACTCACAGAATTTGCTCCCCCCCCACACATGAAGAGACAACAGAATGTATGTGTCTCTGTGTCTGTCTGTCTCTCTCATACACACACACCTGCCTCAGAGACACAGATGCCACTCTCTCAGGCACAGGCTGGAGAGGGGCCAGCAGAGCAGAGATTTCATGGGCATTGGATTACCAGGAACTTGAATAGGGCTCTGCCCAGCTCCCACCGTCTGCCCCATCCCCTACTCACCCCTCCCAAATCGTCAGAGATGGATGAGAAAGGGCAGAGGGTCCCCAAGGGGGTTTATAAACCCAGAATGGTGAGAGGGCAGGAGTTTGAGTCCGTGAAGAAGGGATCTCACAGACTCAATGTGAAAACAGTACCATGGGCTCTCAGAACTTGAAGAAATAATTGAGGAAAACAGGATCAGTAAAGGAGGAGAAACTGACAAACACAGGGTCCCAAAGGCTCCCAGAGGCCACTGAAGCCTGAGGGAGGATCCAAGTAGTCTTGTTGCAAACTTTCCTTTAGCAACAGCGCATCAGGAACTAGAAGGCAACTAGGATGAAGCCAACGGGAGGTGTGTCATTGCTTCAGGCTGCAGTATAGGTCCCCAAATTTAGCTTGTCTGGGCTGCCCCACTGGAGGCCCCAACACACCCAAATACTGCATGTGACCACAGCCTGCAGGGGCGGGGAGAGGCCGGCAGGTTAAAGAGGCAGAGGTGGGGAGCAGGGCTGAATAGTACAGTAAAGGAACAGGGGGAAGGTGGGACCCACCCCCTTGTGGGCCCAGGCGGTAACAGTGGAGAGATGAGGCCCTCCCTACCAAGGGAAAAGCTGGCTAGAGGCCCCAGTGAAGGGGGTGGGCTTGGGGTACCAAGGGAGACAAGGAACTCTCCTTAGAACGTCTTTGCAGATCACTTTATGATTAGGGCCAGGTTGAGGGGCAGGCTGTGGATGAGTCCTTAACCCTTGGAACCGTCACAAGCACAGCCAGCTACCCACACTTAGAGCCAGTCACCTGGACTTTGGTATGGGGCAGCGACCCCTCCAACGAGGTGGGAGCGCCTGCCTGCTGGAGGCCTTCCCAGACTCATCCTTCTATGAAGAGAGGCTCACTGCGCCCCTCAGGATCCTAAGACACCCCCCCCCCCCCCCCAGGACCGCGTCTAACAGCTTCGGGAACTAAGCCCAGGTTTCGATGCCAGGAGCCTGGCTTGGGCAGACAGAGAAACCCCCCACGCTCGGGCCAAATATTAGTGCCGCACACCTGCAATTAGCCTACTTGCCAGAGAACCTCCGGGCCAGTGATTAACAAGCCGTGGCCCAGAAAACCCGTTTCACCAGCGGCTCCCCCCCCCCCCCCCCCCCCGGCCCCACACACCCGATAACGGTATAGGACCTCTGCCCTGAGGGGCCGCGGCCAGGCTCTCGGCCTCCTTCCTGCTTCCCGTGCAGCACATGGACGCTGCCCTCCGTCCCGCAGTGGGCACCGTGCGCGCTCCCAGGCCAGCGGCAGGACCCCCCCACGCGCCGCGGCCGCGGGGCCCACACAGGCCCACCCCTCCCCTCGCGCCAGGGCACCTCCTCCCGCCGGGCCCCCGTGGCCGGCCCCCCCGCTGCCCCTACCTGTTGCCGGGAGGGCTCGCTGCTCGGGCTCCGGGCGGCCTGCCCTCGGGCGCTGGGGCGCTGGGGCCCCGCCGCTCCCGCCGCTCCCGCCGCCCTCGCCCCCGCCCTCGCCCTCGCCCTCGCCCTCGCCCTCCCCCGCCCGCAGGCCCGCCGCCATGAGCGCGACCCGCACCGGCCCCCGCCCCGCGGCGCCCCCGCGCCCCCGCCCGCGCCCGCGCCCCCGCCCCCTCCACAGCCGGGCCTCTCCGCCGAGCCGCGTCCAAGCGGCCCCAGCTGCTCCCAACTTTTCCGTGGCCGCTCCCCGCCCCACCCCTGCGTCCCGCCCGCGGCTCCCGAGCGGGGGTCCGGACTCACGCGGCGGCGGCGTCGCGGGGCTGCGGGCCGGGCGCCGCTGCTCCGTGTCTCCTGGCGTCCGCGCTCCGGGGCCCCCTCCAGACTGGCTCGGCCCGCTCCTCTCCTCCCCCTTCCGCCCGCCCGCTCCCGCCCTCCTTCCTCCTCCGCCCGCCGAGCCCAGCCGAGCCGCGTCCGAGCCCAGCCCGGAGAGCAAGGCCGCGAGCGGCCAGGGAACCGGGAGACTGGGCGTGGGCCTGCGGCCCGGCGACGGCAGGGGCGGGGGGGAGCGGAGGGAGGGCGCCCCCAGGCCCGCCGCGTCCGCCGGAGAAGCCGCCGAGGAGGGGAGGCGTCTGCGGGCCCCGCGGCCACTCCGACTCCTGCCCTGCCCTCGGGGACAGACCCTGCCGACGCCCGGGGATCCCGGCCGGGAGCGGCCGCGCGCCCGCCCCCCCCGCCCCCGCCCCCGCCCGCGCTCGGCCACCTCAGCCCCAGGCCCCGGCCCGACCTGTTGCCACACTTCCCGCCTCTGGCCCCGCCGCGCAGGTCGGAGAAGCCTGGGGGAGCCGCGTTCCGGTGCTGGCGGCCCCCGCAGCGGACCCGGGGATTCCGCGGCTCTTCTCCGCGGAGCCTGGGCCCCCGAAGTCACCCCAACACCCCCACCATACAACCCACCTGTTCCATCCAAGCCCCAGGAGCAGCACACGCCCCCACCGTACTAGGTACTCCTAAAGAGCCAACCTCCAGCTTTTGTTTTGTAAAATGTATTTGAGTTTGCAATCCACACTTTTTCCCTCTTCTAATTCATATTTTCACAATGTCTTTCTCTTAGTCTGGTAAGATTGATGCTTCAGGGAGATGGGATATGTTTATCCTAGAAAACTGACCTGGACTCCTAGCATGGACAGAATATGGCTGGGAGGTGTCTGAAGATTTGTTTAGAAAGAAAGCTAGAGCATACTCCACATAGAGGCCACCTCCTTTTTTACCTTGATGAAATGTTGGCATTTTTATACTGTCACAAATAGAACCTCTGACAGTAGCTTCTTTCATGGTTTATCTAGTCTAGTTCAGGTGTTTTGACAGCGCTCAAGAGGGAGACTGACTTCCCACCTACTCCATTGAGATGTTGGCCCTCACCTAAGATCTTTCTAGACGGTAGAGAGGCAGAAGCTGACTGATTTCCAAGTTATTTGTTCATTTGCTCTCTGCAGCAGGACCCACAGCCCATTCCTACCACTGAAAAACTGACAATTATTGGCCCAACCCCTTGCCCATCTGCCCCCAAACCAGCCCCTGGGGGAACTGTGCAGCCTTTTTTGGTGGGACCTGCTTCATTTGACTTTTGCCCCAGGCTGAATTCCTCCCTGAAGAGCACTGCTTACATCTTTTAACCTCTCTATAACCCTCTCGCTCCACATTCCAATCCAAAGTTCCCTCTACCTTTCTTAAGAATCCTCCCCCCCACCAAAAAAAAGAATCCTCCCCAGATTTCACTCTGCTACACACCCACACACCCCTTTGCCAGCAGGGTTCAGTGTCTCCTCTTTGGGCTCCAGCTAATCTTTGGGTCCCTCTCGAACTCCTCACGTCTCTCTCCTTTAGCTTCTGAACCCTTTTCTCAAGCAGTTTTCCTAGATGCCAAGTTTCTCTAAGGTCCCCACAAGACTTTTTGAAATGATTCTTCAGAGGACTGAAGACCGTTTAACTTTTTTAAGATAGCAGCGGGCAGGGGAAGGCTGGGGCAGAAGTTGGATAAGTCAAGGCCTGAGAAATAAAGATAAGAGGGTGTACCCCTCCTCCAGGAGACAAAAAGAGAAGGTGACTGAGAAGGGGAAGTGGCCTCAAGCAGCATTAGAATGATGCTACCAGTTCTGTAAACATAATTAGGACAGAAGCAGGCACCTGTACCACATACAACACTCCTCACCTCAGCTGGACCAGGAGATTTTGATCACCACCTTTCTGACCCTTCCAGCAGGGCCCCAGGCAGGCATGGCCACACCCACCGTGCCCCAAGCTGCTTGCCTTGCTGTGACTCACTTCCTCTGAATGGGCTGCTGAGGTGGCCCGAGGCAGACAGAGAACACCACCAGGCCTTCAGACTGGGATTTAAGTATCAGGACAGGCTTCTAGGACGGGAAAAGGCATGGACCCCAGCTGAGGAAAGTCAGCCTGACCCAAGTCAGGTTGGCTCCTGCAACACAGAAGCCTATTTGGGTAAAGGAGGAGAGCATGGCTACTATTGTGAACAGAGGGATTCGGGTGCCAGGAGTTCAGGAGAGAAAAAGTTTGATAACAAGACAAAAATAACCAGGAGTTTCTATGTGTTCTGAAATCATGCAATCCAGAGATTTCACAGAAAAATAATATGGAGTCTGGAGTTGAACAAGTATTTACGAGTCAACAGCTAGGCTCTCCATATTACTGCTTGTCCCCTATGTATTCCACTAAGACCCCCAAATCAGCCATGCTCTCATCTAAGAGATGAAGAAAACACAGAAGAAGTTAGATCTGGTTCCAACACATGGCCCTGGGGAAGTCACTCCATGTCCTGAGTCAGTGACAAGAGGGTGGTAGACCTCATCTCCAAGAACCCCTCCAACTCTGAAATTCTAAAATTTAGAGCTTGGGCGTGAAAGGTGATTAGTAAACCTGAAAACAACCTCAGCCTGGCCCTGGAGTTGAACAAAACAAAACACCAGGACAAAAGGAATGAGATTCCACCAAGTTTCAGTGGAGCAGCTGTAAATACATCTCACATGCTCTCTCCTGACGCTCCTGGGCCATAAGGATTACTCTTCTGCCTTGTGGCTGCAGTTGTCTACATCCTTCAAATGCAGGGTTCAGCCTGGCTGATCTGCCAGGAATCCCCCGCAGAAGTTTGGACAGGGGAAATAAGAGCCCTTTCCCTTCCTTCATATCCCTCTAAGCTTACTTGAAATGTATACCCAGAAAGGCAGGGGACTGAGGCCGTGAAGACACTACTGTGGTAACCCAGCCTAGGAAGTCTCCTGCAGGTCCTGAGGTCTCGGTGGCAGTGGTGGTGGGAGGGCGGAGGGGTGCCTCAAATAGGTGTCTATTTGAGGCTCTTCTTCTGTCCCTGCCTGCCCACCAAGTCCACCTAGGAATCTGATGTCCTCCAGAGACAGCAATTTCCAACCAGTGGGCAAAGAGAGCCCCTGGAGGTCTACGGGTGGAGCCAGGGCCTTACAGACCTCAAGTGGCCACCAGGGGGCTCTCCGCGCTCTGTGGCTTCTAATGCCCTCCTGTGGCCAGATTGAAGCTCGCAAGATAGAAGTTGCAGAAAGAGCCAAGACCAGACTCCATAGGTAGACAAGTTAACAATAACAGTTATCATTATAAAATAACATGATGTCAATATTTATTGTTATAGATGAGTTAACATTTTGACATGTGTACCTACTAGTCTGTGCAGAGCATTTTTCTCAAGTGCTCTACATGTACTGCTTTATTTCTCACCATAGCTTGCTTTTTTTGTTTTTTTTAAGATTTTATTTTATATATATATATATAATATATATACAAATAATATATATAAATAATATATATAAATATACTTATATTTATACATATATATATGGAGAGAGAGAGAGACAGGCAGAGGAAGAAGCAGGCTCTATGCAGGGAGCCCGACATGGGACTCGATCCCAGGACTCCAGGGTTACACCCTGGGCTGAAGGCAGGCACTAAACTGCTGAGCCACCCAGGGATCCCTCACCATAGCTTGTAATATAAACACTATTATTATCTCTATTTTGAAGATGAGAAAACTGGGCACAGAAAGGTTGAGGTAATTGCCAAGGTCACAGAGCAGACCAGAATTCCAAGTCTAAGAACTCTGACTCCAGAACTTTGCTTTTTTTTCTTTTTAAGATTGATTTTATTTATTTATTTATTTATTTATTTATTTATTTATTTATTTATTTATTGGCAGAGGGAGAAATGGGCTCCCTGCAGGGAACCTGATGCGGGACTCGATCCCAGGATCCCAGGATCACGACCTAAGCCAAGGGCAGATGCTCAACCCCTGAGTCACCCAGGTGCCACAGAACCTTTGCTTTTAATCACCATGCTGAAACTGAGTCCCATTTTCCAGGTTGCTGTGTAAATTATGGATGCTCAATGAAATCACAATTTCAGATGAACAACAAATTATTTGTTAGCATAGATATATTCCATGAAATGGTTGGGTCATACTT
Organism: Vulpes vulpes; assembly: GCF_048418805.1. Taxonomy (NCBI): domain Eukaryota; kingdom Metazoa; phylum Chordata; class Mammalia; order Carnivora; family Canidae; genus Vulpes; species Vulpes vulpes. The sequence goes on along the minus strand of NC_132787.1, from coordinate 51,785,614 downwards.
AATACCAACAAATCATTTGTCATTTACCTGAACTTCTAATTTAACTAGGTATCCTGTATCTTTATTTTTTAAATTGGCAGCCTAATTTTTAAGGCATTTTTCTCTGCCAAATGCAGAGAAAATCCTCCATATGAATTAGGTAACATATGTTACCTAATTCAGCTATTCCAGGATGGCTATTCTTGGGGGCCCAGGAGGACCCCTACACACACATCAGCCTCTCCCAATAGTCCCCCCCTTTTTTTTTCAGGTAAAGAAAAAGACATAGAAATCTGAAATAAAAAGAAAAGAAAAGAAATCTGAAATGACTAACTGAGGTTACAGAAGAGAACAAGTGGCAGGGCTGGGGCTTAAACCCACGTTCTCACAGCAAAAATTGGTGGATGCTTTCCACTTGAACAGGAGACAAAGTGAGAAGCAGTGATTGCCACCAAGGAAATCTCCCTCTGTGCATTCTTAGGCCTAGTCTTCCCTGTGGAAGAGGGGCAGGTCAGTCCTCAGGGACATAAGAACACCAGGGAGGGCCTTGCTTGGCAAGGAGAGTGGCAAAGGGGTGGAAAGCGCTCTGGAGCTTCTGTGCCCAGGCCCTACCTGAACCCTCGAGGGGAGCAGGAAAGAGACAGCTTCTAGATCCCAGCGAGCTGGCTGGGAGGCTCAAGTGACTGCCTGCTCAGGGGCTCCTGGGGCTCCTCAGGGCTGTTCACCTGTTGCTCTGTGCACTGACAGCCCCAACCCCAGCTGCTAACATTGCCTCGCTACAGCTACAACAACCCTGGCAGCCAAAAGGCACCAGACGGAATCTAGACACAGGAACCCTTTCCTGTGGGAGGGTTCCCATTTCCCTTTGCCTTTTTGGGAGCGTGATGCTTCTGTCCACGGGGGAACACCCTTTGCATTTTTCTCTCTTCCTCTGCTTATCTGCTCTCACCCTTAAATGCCTGTGCTCTTTCTTCCCCCACAGATCTAAACAGTCCCCCCTGCCCTTCCCACCCAGGCTGGCTGGCTCTGATAAGGTAGTAGTAGTCAGGTAGTTTGGGGGTTAGGACCCCCTCTGGGGTGTGGGCTGGGGTGCCCTGCTGGTATGTGCCCCAACAGGTTTTTCTTTATCAGCCTCTAAATCAGCCTGGAGCCTGTCTGACCTGTCCCCCCAGGGAGCTGGAGCCAAAGGCAGAGCCAGGTCAGAAGCTGGACTTAAAGACTGGGTTTCTATGGTCCCAACCTGGCCCCAGAAGGAAAGCACCACACAAAGCCTCTTGTGTCCAGCTGGGCTGCTGGAAGCTGAGCAGAATTCTCCCAGTGGGCTGGCTTCTGGAGGGAAAGATGCTTGAGAGGGAGGAGCTTGCCTGTGGGACCAGGTACAGGCCGGTCCTCTCCCACATTTGGGAGGGGCCAGAGCCCCAGGCGACAGCTGGGCTGGCTTCTAGAGAGGTCATCTGACTGGCTGCCCGGCCTGGGCTGCACACGCGCTCTCTCCTCTAGCAGACCACACAGAAGCTGGTGCCGACACAGGCAGCTGCCAGGCTATGACGACTGCCATCTCGCCCCTGGCACCTCTGGGTAAGCACTGGACCTGGGCCCTCTGGGGGAAGGGAGGGGAAAAAATCTTGTGTATCCCTTGGGAGAGGGAGAAAGTTTTCTTTTTCTAATGTGAGTGCTTGCTCTCTTGTCTAGGCACCCATGTACCCAAAGGAACACACACATCAGCCCCACTGACCTGAAGATCACTGCCAGAGATTCCAAAGGTGAAAGGTGGGCAGCAGGTAGGCAGCCAGATGGGCAGGGGGCAGGGGCTTCCTCCTGGGCTGGGGCTGAAGGTAGGGAGGTGTTTTAGGAGTTGTTCTTTCCCACTCCACATACTTTATCCTGCTACCTTGCCTCACTTCCCCTGCACCGCTGCAGGAACACCTCACCAGGTTCCCAGAAGGAAGGGATGTGTAATCTCAGAGGGGGGGTCATCCACTGGAGACCAAAGTTTGGGAGCCTAAGGACCCACTTTGGAGTCAGGGAGGGTTAGTTTGATGCTATTTCTAGCAGCATTCCCTTTTTTTTTATTATTATTTTTAACATTTTATTTATTTATCTGAGAGAGAGAGAGAGCTCGCACACATGCACAAGCTGGTGAGAGGGGCAGAGAGAGAGGGAGAGGAAGAAGCAGGCTCCCCACTGAGTAGGGAGCCCGATGCAGGACTCGATCCCAGGACCCTGGGATCATGACCTGAGCTAAAGGCAGACAGTTAATCGACTGAGGCACCCAGGTATCCCTCCAGCAGCATTCCTAATCAATCCTTGCTTCCTGAAGGAGGGGGTGAGAGGTGGGGAAGATGGCCCCCCCCATTACCCCTCCATTTGGACTCCCAAACTTGCCAAGCAGGTTGATGTTCTTTTTTTTTCTGCAATGTGGGGAAGGAACAGGAAGGACATGGGAGGTGGGCCCTAGGGGTCTGGGGATCATAAAAGAGGCCCAGAGGGTCAGGAAGTTCTTGTCAGGTGGCTTCTGTTTCTTTCCCCGGGAGAGCTAGTCATACCATGTCTGTGACCAGCGGGAAGACCAGACCATCCCTGACCCAGGAGATCCTCAGCCACCTGGGCCTTGCCAACAAGGTAGGGGCTGTGGTTGCTGGGATCGTTGTTACTACATCACCTCTCGGGCTTTGAGAGGATGAGGGATGGGAATAGGAGAGCAGGCCCTGAGACCATGTCAAGGGCCATGCTGAGGCACTGGGACAAGAACTGTGCGGATCTGAGATGCTCCTCCAGCCCCCTACCCCTCACGCTCTTACAGACTGCAGCCTGGGGAACCCTGGGCACCCTCAGGACATTCTTGAGCTTCAGCGTGGACAAGGATGTGCAAAGGCTGCTGAGGGCCATTGCAGGCCAAGGTGAGCCCCTTCCCTCTGCACGGGGGAATAGATCCTTTAGAAACCAGTCTGCAGACTAGGAAGGACCTCGGAAGGAGGAAGTGACGCTGTTCAATAAATGTTTGTGGAATGCCTTAATTCTCGTATATCAAGTACCATGAGAGGTATGTCATTCCCATTCTTAGGACACCCTTGTGAGGTAAGTCTTATTTCTATTTTACAGGTGAGGGAACAGGCTTGGTGAGATAAAGAGGCTGGCTCAATGTCACACAGCTCATAATGGCAGGGCTGGGATTCTAATCTAAGTCCATGATCACCGAGCTATTTCTCCCTCTACCTTCTCCTGATTTTGGGTCAGGTTCACATGTCATTTTGAATCTATTTGCATCTTCTTATTTTTATTTTTATTTTTTTTTTGGGGGGGGGGGGAGAAAGTGTGTTGTGAGTGGTAGGGGGAGGGGCAGAAAGAGAGGAAGAGAATCTTAAGCAGACTCCCTTCTGAGCCTGGAGCCCAGTGTGGGGCTTGATCCCACAACCCTAAGATCATGATCTGAGCTGAAATCAAGATTTGGATGCTTAACCGACTGAGCCATCCAGGCACCCCTGCATCTTCTTTTGAGGCTGAATGGAAGTGGGGAGGGCACTTGGGTGACTCCCAACTTGGGTTGAGCATCTGCCTTTGGCTTAGATCATGATCCCAGGGTCCTGGGATCGAGTCCCATGTTGGGCTCCCTGCAGGGAGCCTGCTTCTCCCTCTGTCTATGTGTCTGCCTCTCTCTGTGTCTCTCATGAATAAATAAATAAGATCTTTGAAGGAAAAAAAAAAAAAAGGAAGTGAGGGTGTTGTAGTCCCTACCCCGTCCTGCACAGCTCTTTCCTGGATCTTTTCCTCTCTTCCCCTGGAGGCTTCAAGTCCAATGAGGCAGGGGGATCCCTGCCCCTAAAGACTCTCTTGGGTCCTGGCGAGCTGATAGCCCAACCCTCATCTGGGTTCAGGTGTGGACTGCAGTGCCATCATGGGCGTGTTGACCAACAGGACCAGAGAGCAAAGGCAGCTCATCTGTCGAGCCTTCCAGGAGCGCACCCAGCAGGTGAGGCCACTGACTTACCAGAGCCCCCTCCCCGGAAGACTTGGAGTACAGCCATAGCAGCTGAGAGAGGGACAGCAGGTGCTTCTGGCCTTAGAAAGACACCAGCCAAATATCCCCAAACCTCCCCACGCATCTGGGGCCCTCTGCATCATGCCTCTTCTCTGCCATGGGGGTCATCTGTTGTAGGACCTGCTGAAGTCCCTGCAGGCAGCACTCTCTGGCAACCTTGAGAGGATTGTGATAGCTTTGCTGCAGTCTGCAGCCCAGTTCGATGCCCAGGAATTGAGGACAGCCCTGAAGGTACCAGGAGAGAAGGCTCGCTGGGTGTCTAGGAAATAAGAACCACTGAGGGGAGGAGGGAGTTGACTGACTTGCCTTTGCCCACCCCAGAGGAATCGATTTGGCAGAGGCCCTCTTTAAACAGCCCATATGGACCCCTAGAAGGACAAGTGGTGGCCTCTGCTCTCTGCCATTCTAATGACATGGCTCAGCGTCAGAGTGGCCTCCCCACATCTTGTAGAACTCAGGTCCTGCTGAGGATGTGGCCCTGGAAATTCTTGCCACCCGAAGTGCATCCCACCTGCAGGAGTGCCTGATGGTCTACAAACAGAGTAAGAGCGGAAGGAGAAGGGAGAGGGGATGGCAGGGCAGTCCCCCCTCTCTGGCACTCCCTACAGGCAAGCATCCAGCAATATTCCTTCTGAGTCTCTCCGCCCACCCACCCTTGCCAATTCTGTCTCCCCAGGGCAAGAGCCAGATATGATCATTAAAGAAAGAGAAGCAGGGTTCCTGGGTGGCTCAGTCGGTTAAATATCTGCCTTCAGTTCAGGTCATGATCTTGGGGTCCTAGGATCAAGCCCCACATCGGGCTCCCTGCTCAGTAGGAGTCTGCTTCTCCCACCCTTCTAAATCTCCCCCCAACTCATGCTCTCTCTCTCAAATAAATAAAATCTTAAAAAAAAAAAAAGAAAGAAAGGAAGGAAGGAAGGAAGGAAGGAAGAAGGAAGGAAGGAAGGAAGGAAGGAAGGAAGGAAGGAAGGAAGAAAAAGAAAGAAAGAAAGAAAGAAAGAAAGAGAAAGAAAGAAAGAAAGAAAGAAAGAAAGAAAGAAAAAGAAAGAAAGAAAGAAAGAAAGAAAAGAGAAGCAACAATTAGCCATCTTAGTCTGGGGCTTCGGGGCAGATTCCAAGGTAATGACAATGTTGGGCACTGTGACAGTCCCAAGGGGACCCATGTCATCTTCCCAGCCCCTTCCAGATTCTGCCTTCATATCACATCCCAGACTAAATGGAACCTTGCTACAGCCAGGGGGGGAAAGGTGGGGACCTAGTCTCTCTAAGTCATGGGTATTACTCCTCAGGCTCCTGTGTGGCTGCCACATCCCTCACCCACTGATTGCTAACTGGCCTTTTCTCATCCTCATCTGGTATCCATTCTTGGCCTGTCTTAATCCCTCTCCTACTTCTCACTTCTTGCTTCTGTTTTTCTTTTCCCTCTCTTCTTTCACATCTTCACATCCTTCCACCTCACTTCTTCTTGGCTCCAGAAAGGGGGCCAGGCCCTAGCCATCTGGCTTCATAATGTGGGTTTTCATACCCACCTTGACTGCCTGTCTACCCCTCGAATAACAGATGCCCCCTTCTCCTAGCAGGTTGGCACCCCGTGATGCATGGGTTACTCACAGCTTAGGGATGTTTTCAGGGTGGCCACGATGGTGCTTCTGCCTTACATCCTGGGAACCAGCAGCCATCCAAGCCACCCCAAGCAGGAGATGGCAGTGTAGGCAAGGCACAGTGTGTTGGGCATTGAACAGGGAATGTCTACACTGGGAAAAACTGAGAGGATTCAGAGAGGTCCTGACCCCACCCCAGATTTCCAGGTAGAGGCTGAGGAAGACATCAAATCTGAGACCAGTGACATCTTGCAGGAACTGCTCTTGGCCCTGGCCAAGGTGAGGAGGACTGGCCTGCAGGGGAGGGGCTGGCGGAGAGTGGAGAGCATTGCTCTGGTATGATTAGCAAGAGAAGGCTTTGAGGGGAGACCAGGTTTTGGTTGGTTGTCCTGGGGATAAAAAGCTACCTTCAGAGTCCTAAGAGAGTTTCTCCTAGGGGGTCCGTGACAGATACTCTGGAATCATTGACTATAACCTGGTGGAACAAGATGTCCAGGTGAGCAGGAGCGAGGAGTTTGCACAGCCATGCATGTAAGACATCCCCCTCTACCATATCCTAGGCCAGTGACATATGTATCCACTTGTCCTGCAAACCTCTCCTTTGCCTCATTGACATGTGAGGACATGAAGTGTCAGGTAGTGACCATCTGAAGCCTATCACTCTTTTAGCCTCTGATTCCTGAACTAGCAGGAAAGAAGCTTGTCAGTGGACAGATTCTCCTCTCATGGACATTTTGGTGGGGGCACCCTCCTCAGAACTTCACTTGGAGATTATTTAATTCCTTGATTCCCGCAAATTGGGGAATTGAGCTAGGAGGGCAGAACCCCTCCGTTAGCCCCATTCCTTTTTTGTTTGTTTTAGCCATATAAAAGCAACTACTTTATAGGTTCAATTAAGCTTTTCCCTGCTGAATCCCATTTCCATCATCATGATGATGGATTTGGGGAACACTGCAACCATGGCTCCCCTGCCCCCAACCAATGATCCTGGTTTACTCCTTCTTCCCAGGCACTAAAACAGGCTGAAGCGCCCAGCACAGAGGGCACATGGGTCCTCATCTTCACCCAGCGAAATCTCGAACACCTCATCCGAGGTACACACGAAACTTCTTGTCTTCCTAGCTTACTCTAATAATGTTTTGGCTGAGGAAGGTGGGGAGGGCTCATCCTTCTCTGTGATAATCCACCCCTGTTCCCATTTATCTTTCTAACTACATCCCACACACAATACAAGTGTTTGATCAGTACCAGCGGTGTACCGGGCATGAGCTAGAGAAGACCGTCCAGAACCGTTTCCACGGAGATGCCCAGGCAGCTCTGCTCAGCCTAGGTAGGGCTGGCTCAGAATATGTGGGTTAGGCTCTCACCTGGCATGGGAGCTATCTGTCTCTTAATCTCTCCCTCTTTGCTTCCAGCCTCAGTGATCAAGAACACACCACTGTATTTTGCTGATAAACTTCATCAAGCCCTCCAGGTGAGAGGGATGCCTCTTTTCCCTCCCTTTGGAACAAAAACTGGGGGTGGGGGTGGGGGTGGCGGTTGGCATCTTCTGGGCAAGAGAGAGAGGAAGTTTCACACTGTTGCTGATGTAACGATCTGATCTCATATTTACTTTGTAAACATAGCAGCTCTCTTCTCCTAGGTTGACAAACTGCCTTGTCAAGAATTAGAGGAGTGAGCTGGCGTTAAAGCTAAATTAGTTGACTCAAAAGGGCACGAAAACTAAAATTTTGGCCTAAGTGATATATAGGTGGCCAAATATAGGTATGAATTTGCTCTCTAAGACAGCACCTTGTCCAATTTCAGTTGTTGCCAGAATAATGATGGTGATAATGCAAGAGTAATGACAAAAGCCAGCATTTCTTGCTCATTGTTCTCCAGAGCCTATGATGAGCTCATTACACACATTTCAATTAATATTCACAGCCACACTCCATCCCTGTTTTATAGATGAAAAAACTGAGGTACAGAAAAGTTAAGTTCTTTGCCCAAGTTCATACAGCTAATGAACCATTTAGGCTTCCTATAAAACACATATGGCTAATATAACATTGTATGTTATTTATACTGGAATTTAAAAATAATTAAAAATCATATACCTAATGGTCTCCCAGGACATTTTACTGCCATGTGTCAACTCCTGGTCTATAATATAGGTATTGGTCTGAACTACAAGCTATACCATAAGAGTTCTTAGCACTCAGGACCACCTTTCTCCACAATGGTCAGACTTTGCTATCCACACTTAAATTGGTGATTCCACAAACAGAATCCAGTCATTCTGCTCATTGAGCTAGGTCTCCTATTAGTACAACTGTCCCTAAAACCTATAAATTAAAAACTCACCCAAATTTTTAAGAAAATAAAATTAGTTATCATTTTGGCAGATGGCATAGCTTCTTGTGTACTAAGAAACCATCATGGCAGGTATTCAGAAGACAGTACATATATGCACTTGTTTCATCATCAGTGGAGATTTCAATTTTGACAGTAAATTTTCTAAATTCCTGTCATAAACAAACTTGTATTGAAGCAATAAATGATTATAATGTATTTGGATTGCCAAATTTGTTTTTTTTTTTTTAAGATTTTATTTATTTATTCATGAGAGACACAGAGAGAGAGAGGCAGAGACACAGACAGAGGAGAAGCAGGCTCCATGCAGGGAGCCTGACGTGGGACTAGATCCCGGGTCTCCAGGATCACGCCCTGGGCTGAAGGCGGCGCTAAACTGCTGAGCCACCCGGGCTGCCCACCAAACTTGTTTTAAAAAGGAAAAACTTCTGTCTTATTCTCTTGTGAGAAATATTTGAAAACATAGATTGTGACATATTTATTCAGAAAAGTGACATTCAGGGATCCCTGGGTGGCGCAGCGGTTTAGCGCCTGCCTTTGGCCCAGGGCGCAATCCTGGAGACCCGGGATCGAATCCCACGTTGGGCTCCCCGTGCATGGAGCCTGCTTCTCCCTCTGCCTGTGTCTCTGCTTCTCTCTCTCTCTCTGTGACTATCATAAATAAATAAAAATTAAAAAAAAAAGAAAAGTGACATTCAGTGAAGGCTGATTCAGGAAAATTTGGACCAATCTGAACCATAGAATGAATGTTTATTAAAAGATCCTAGGGAAGTATGAGTTGGCCAAGTACATTCTCAAGTAACAAGGCAAGAATTATGTTTAATGTAGGTTTGGAAGAAAGGGTGCTTGTGCACCAATGGGAATATTCAGTTAATGAGTGCCTTGCCCCAGTTCTACAACTTTGGAGTAGTAAGAGTTGGAAGACAGGAAGAATAGATACTGCAGAGCAATCAGCAGTTTTTACCACAATACAAGATTGATGATACATGAAATTGAAGATAAAGTAGCCAACAGGCACACTGACAATGAGGTCCAAATGAAATATGGCATCCTGTTGTTACTTCCTCGTTTTCTTTTCTTTTTTTTCCATGGGAACTTATGATCTGTGTGGATGCCATAAAGGTGGGTATCAGGCAATTGTGGGAAGTCTCATGAGTCAAGTACCAGGAAACTACTGGGAAAGAAGCTATTAGGAAATTGTGACAGCACCGGTGCACAGCCCATGACATAAATAGGAGTTTTGCAACCAAAGTTTTTATTTAGAAATCTCTCCTGATAACACATTTATTATAATCAGTTGTAACTAATGACTTCGTATAATCAATTATGATTCATGATTTATAATTATAATTCACGTATTGTACCTTTATTTGAAACTGAACCCTCCACTACCTTCTTTAACCAAAAGGCAGGAGGCTTGGTGCGACAAGTGATGCTGAACCCCAGGAATCCAAACAGGAGAAACTGATGTATATAGATGGGGATGTGAGGTGGCCCTGGTAGGTCAGGCTCAGACCCTCCTGAGCTTCTGCTCACATGACCCTCCTGCCTATCAGGAAGTCACATGACCCTCCTGCCTATCAGAGCCCCAACAACTCATTTTGGGGATAGGCTGGTATATCCTCTTTGGACACTCACTACCTTGGAAGTTAAAAACTTCCTGGCTTTCATGCTGGGCAGCAAGTCTTTCCCATCTTTTTTTGAGTAACTGCCTTGGGAGCTGCCCACCACTGAGATACTGAGGAATGAGGCTCTAAGCTAGTGACATGGCCAGAAAGAGAACTACCCCAGCCACTCCCACAGAGACTGATCTTTCCTGCTGCATACCTTCCATGAGGGTGGACAAAGATAAATTTTGCTCTTAGATAATGTACTCTTCTCTTTTCCCTGAACTCACACCTCACTTCCCCTTCCTATGTATTTTTTTTTTAAGATTTTATCTATTTAGTCATGAGAGACACAGAGAGAGAGAGGCAGAGACACAGGCAGAGTGACAAACAGGCTCCTCGCAGGGAGCCCAATGCGGGACTCGATCCGAGACTGCAGGATCACACCCTGAGCCAAAGGCAGATGCTCGGCTGCTGAGCCACCCAGGCGTCCCATGCTTCCCCTTTCTAGAGTAATTTACCATCCTGTCCAGTCTCTACTCTGTGAGAATCTTGCCACCACCCTCCCCCCATTCTGTTTCTCCATCTTCCAGGACATCAAACCCAATTACCAAGTCCTGATGCGCATCCTTATCTCTCGAAGTGAGACTGACCTTCTAAGCATCCGAGCTGAGTTCAAAAAGAAATTTGGCAAGTCCCTCTACTCTTCTCTCCAGGTGAGACTTAGCTACTTCTTAACCTGGAGCCCCAGAGCTTCACCCCTCCCCTCCACTCTGCCCTCCCTGCACACCACCAAACATGTTCATGCTCTGGAGAACTCATGAGTTTTTGGTTAATTTAGTACACAGCTCTTGACATCAGACAGTTCTGGACCAGCACAAGGGAGGAAACAATACTTGGGTCATGGAGTCAGTGGGGTCTAACATTGGACTCTCCTGTCTGCAGGATGCAGTGAAAGGGGACTGCCGGTCAGCCCTACTAGCCCTATGCAGAGGTGAAGACATTTGAGGCCTCCCTGGAACACCATGACATTCAAGGATCTGAGATCCCCATGTGTGGCCAAGCCTATACCAGCTGGGCCTCCAAATAGGATAACGCTTCATTGAGTATCACATGCTCCAGCTTCTTGTTGAAAGTAGAATTTGAAGTTTCTTTTGAATCCCTTAATTTCCTCATCTCAAAGTGATGCCTGCACATGCGTCCCCAAGCTCTGTCTTGGGTATAGGCAGCGCTTGAATGGTTTCTGCCCTACTCATCCTTCCCATACCCTGGCCAGACCATCTCACTGATTCTTGAATTCTTTTGGCAAACTTCACTGTTGTTTGTGTTCCCTGATTGAAGTTTGGGTGGAGCAGGACATGGGCTGGGAGGAGGCCTTAAAGTTGGAGGTGCCTTTGATGTGCATTTGGATATTCAACAGGCTCTAGTGCTGCAACAAGCCCCTCACCTTGAAGTCCAATCCCCCCACCCCCACCATTATTCTCTCTTCCCCAGGAAATTTCCAGGCAAAGTAAGTGAGAAACAGGAGCCCTATGAGGTCAGAAATAGAGGTAGCAAAGGGGACCTGGATGGCTCAGTTGGTTAAGTGTCTGCCTTCGGCTCAGGTCATGATCCCAGGGTCCTGGGATGGAGTCCTGAGTCAGGTTCCTGGTGGGAATCTGCTTCTCCCTCTATCTCCCTCCTGCTCATGATCTCTCTCTCAAATAAATAAATACAACCCCCAAATTGGATCTTCCAAAGCTGGGACTCGGGGGTGGGGAGGAGCAGGCTTTGGTTCCCCCTGCTGGCCCTATTAGAAATGACAAGCAAAGCAACCCTCAGGGCCTCTATAACCTCCCCCATCTTTTTGCATTCCTTATTTGGGTCAAATACTTAACCCCACTGTTGCAGGGGAATGCAAACAACAGATCTCAAGAAAGAAGTTTTATTTCCAAACCCCTGGGAAAGCATTACAAATAATGGAGATAGAAACCCATATCAAACCCTGAAACAATCGGGAGACAGGCCAGCAGGATCACCAATGACCCAGCCAGTCAGGGGTAGAAGCAGGGAAGATGCATTCTAAACAGGGACCTCACCCTGGAGCCTGAGTCTGTATATTAGTGTGACTATACTGGGGAACAGGAGCTGGGAACTAGAAATCCTCACCCCACCAACCCCAATGTTGCCCTGGATGACCGGGAGGCAGAGAAGGTGGCAGCACATGAGGGCAGGATATCACTGAGTCTGACCTTGGCATTTACTGCCCGCTCTGATCCCCAACAGTCTATAAATGCGTTACCCCGCATATCTCAGGGCTTGAGCTGTGGGAGCAAGCAGAAGAGCCGTCACCTCTGAAAGAAGAGGCAGGGCAGCCCCAGCATCGGGCCAAGCTACAGGAGGACACAATCTGACTCTTGTTTCGGCCTCTGACGACGCTCCCCGACTGGACGTCCAGATGCGGCTCCTCTCCCCTGTATGGGATTTAATAATGGGTCACGCATCAGCCTGGAAGAGCAAAACGACAGAGATTCTAGATGGAAGTAGGGCAGGATCAGGAGGGGAGTTGGGGAGAGAAAGGTAAGACGGGACCCACAGGAGAGGGACACTTTGAAGAGACGAGTTAGGAATCACAAAGACAAGTGTGTGGACAGGGAGGAGCAAGGTGGAGCTCTGGGCCCCTCGGACCACCCCAGCCAGCAGCCCTCACCTGTGGTGAGGCCCGCACTGGTGCAGGCTGGACTGCTTGTTGCTGCTGGTACTCCTCTTGCTGAAGCCGCTGGGCCAGCTCCAAGTCACTGAGACCCAAAGTGCCCTGTGGCTGTTGCTGGAGGGACAAGGCAATCAGGTAGTCCTAGAGAGAGGCAGGGCAGAGCAAAAGTAGTGAGGTCACTGGGGCCTGGGGGCTATCCAGGCTGGCTTTAGGTTTCCAACCCATTTTTCTTCATCAAATTCTCCAGCTTCTCCTCCAGGGCAAAACACACAGCCAAGTACATTATCTGTGGTGACATACTCCAAATACCAAGGTGGTCTGAAGGTGACAGTTAAGGGGCACAGGTGTCATGTGTCACGATGTCTAGATGATGAAATAAATGTGCATGCCACTCGCTTATGGTGAAGAGCTCATTAGAGGATGAGCTCATTAGAGGATGGGCTCTCTGCCCCCTTCCCACTGGCCCCACACACCTGGTCTACCTGCCGCAGCTCTTTGGGGGAGCCACTGCCCCCTCCTGCTCCGGGCCCTTTGCCCAGGGAATGGCTCAGGTGGAAGTCAGAGTCGCAGAAGCAGCTGTCACCATCCACATTGTGCAGGCTCTCCCACACCACTTGCTCCTCCTGCAGAAATCCCTGGTCAGTGACCAGTAGGTACAAGTGACTCTGCAGAGAGGAGGACAAAGTTCGTTGGTGGGGTAGGTGACGCAGAGGCACTTTACTGCCAGAGATCAGCTGAAATGCAGAGATCATTGCAATCGCCTATGGCGTTGTCTGGACCATGTCAGTGTGAGCACACACATCTTTTATAGCTGTGGGGAGAAGGAAGGGATGTCTGAGTGTATGCTCAGCTGGGTGTGAACATGGCAGTCCCTGTGGTCAAGTGGGAGTCCTTGGGGTGGGGGTCCCACACAAGATGCTGCTTCATACCCTACTTCCTGTGGTTCTCTGGGTTCATCTGATGGCTACCAGAATAAATCCTTTGAGAGTCAAAGACCTTTCCCTCATCCATTTAATTCCATTCCCTTGCTGGGAGAGGATTTTACTTTCCTGTCCCATTGAGGGCAAGCCTATTCCTTAAGGCTTGCTCTGGCCAGTGAGAAAGTAGCCAGACTGACACATGTCATCTCTAGGCAGAAGCATTAAAAGCTAGTGCATGGGGTACCTCTCTCCTTTTCCCTTCCAGATTCCAGATTAAGGCTGTTTCGTCAGCCTGGGTCCCAGAGAGACGACGATGCAGGACAGAATAGCCACTAAATCCACAATGGCCAGCCAGCATGAGAAATAAACCACAGGGATTTTAGGGGCCATTTGTTACCTGAGGTTAATCTAACTTATCCTGCCTGACACTGACCCAGAAGAAAACACCACGAGTGACAGCACATCCCACGTCCCACCCCTGCATCTCTAAAATCTCATTACCTTGTGCTTAGTCATAGTGCTGAAATGGTTGTTTCGAAAAAAGACACTAAGTTCACCCTCCTTGGCAGCTGCTGTTAGCTCACACAGTCCATGGTAGGTCAGCTGTGCTGCGGTGGTCTCCAGGAACTGCTCTGCGATCAGGCCTGCCGGAAGGGCACAAAATTGGGGGATGAGGGGCTTAGCTTCAATACAAAGTCCACGTTAGGAAGAAGGATCCTCCAGATCCTTTGTCCCTGTCAAAAGCCCTAAGGAGGAGGATCCCACCTTGTGAAATCCCTTGAAGCCTGGCTGCATTCATTCATCCAACAAACCATTACTGAGTGGCCGCCCTGCGCCAGGCACCGCTCTAGGTACTGAATGCAATGGGCAATCTCCCTGACTCTCCCTCATGGGGTTCACACTCTAGTGGGATGTGGTGCGGGGTAGACAGACAATAAACAACAAACTGAAGTGGCCATCACTCCCTCCACATAAGATCTACAGAAAAGAAAGCAGGGATATTACCTTCTGTCACCAGGTTGGTGTCACTAGAGTGCTTGCAGGTGATGATCTTCTCCACCAGCTGGTTGTAACTCAGTTTCCCAACTGCACTCACAGCCTCAGGGCTCTGCATGGGCAGTGGGATGGGGTAGTAGCAAAATAATTAAGATCTTTTGGGAAAGGAAATGAAACAAGCCCACAGCATTGCAACCCTATAACCAAAGGTTATTGGGACGCCTGGGTGGCTCAGCGGTTGAGCGTCTGTCTGCCTTTGGCTCGGGGCGTGATCCCACTGTTCCTGGATCGAGTCCCACATTGGGCTCCCTGCATGGAGCCTGCCTCTCCCTCTGCCTGCGTCTGCCTCTCTCTGTGTGTCTCTCACGAATAAACAAGTAAAATTAAACAACAAACAAAGGTTCTTGAAATTTTCCGGGTCTAAAGAACTGACCTATTTGTATAGGGTTTGCTTGTATTTGAATGTTACCCCTCCCCCCAAAAAAGGTTAAAATTCAAGGAATTCTGCACCAGGTCCAGCCTCTAAAGCCTATTCCCTTCCCAAGCCAATCTAATCCCTAACTCCCTAAACCCACCCCACAGAATTTGGCTTCTCTGTCAGTTTGAGCTGGGTAAGAGTCTCATTTGGGCACCCCCCCCCCTCACCTGTGGATCAACAAGCCAGCCATGGTACAGAGGTATGCCAAGGAGGTCAAAGATACTGCACTCAGGAGTATACTCAAAATCAGAGACCCCTGTGAATCGTACATTGACATCCAGCCCCGTGGCCAGCTTAGGCAACACTGTCATCGCGTCGTCCACATTCTAGGTTTAGAAAAGAAAATGATGACTGTATCACACCACCATGTTATACACCTTCAATTCACACAATGTTAGATGTCAGTTATATTCCAATAAATCTAGGGGATAAAAAGGAGAAAACAATGGCTATTCTGGCCTCCCCTCCCCCCTGACTCCTAGCTCCAGAAATAAAAAAATTAATCTCATTGCTTTTCTTCCCTCATTCTCTTACAGGCCATTCCATTCCTCTCTTGCCTCAACCCTTCTTTATCTTATATAAAGGAACATATTTTCTAGGACAGAGATATACTAGAAAGAAATCATAGTTCAAGGAACCTTCTTGAGAAGAAGAAGGGCTTCTCTTCATAGCTTAGGTGTCCCCATACAAACCTGCAAAAACTCCTGTATCCCCAGACGTTTGCCTCACCTGCTGAAAATTAAGCTGAAGTCCCTCTGACTTCTCCTGAGGCCTGATGGACAGGAGGCAGTCTCCTACAAGACAGAATCCCTTCATCAGCTCACCGCAACTGTCCCACAGCTGCTTCCTCTTCTTCTGGAGAATGGTTATGAAACACAGATTTTTACAGCTGTAAGGAGCCTTAAAATCTAATCCAGACCTTTCATTTCTCAGAGAAAGAAACAGACTCACTAAGGTGAAGGGCCCATCCAAGGTCACACTGAAAGCTCAGAGCAGAAGTAGGGTTTCAATCCCGGACTCCTGACACCTTGATTTTTGCTTTTCATTCCCCAGCCTTGCAGAGAAGCCCTGTAGACCTTCATTCTCCCTGCCACATCAGAGCCCCAAATGCGCAGTTGCTCAATATTCTGGATTTCTGGCTGAGTGGAAAGTGTAAGCTCTTGAACCTTCTGTGTAATTCCTCTCCAAGGTTTAGTCACTCACCAAGATGGGCCATGAGCTCATCTGATGTAATCACTTCCTTCTGGGGGGGCAGCTTCACCTGGAGGCAGAAAGGGTGGCCAAGGCCATGTGTATATTCAGAGAGCACTGAAGGAGAAAAACACAGAAGGACAGGGGGGAAGGGGAGGGCGTGGTGGGAAAGCGGGCTTGCAACTAGAGTGAGGGAATGAATGTGAAGAACTGTAAGACATTCCCATTTGCCAGACAGTAGAAGATACAAGAGTAGGACAGAGAATTGTTTTGTTTTGTCATGTTTTCATGAATAGCTTATCTCACTTGTTCAAGCTGGAGATATACAGAAAATAATCTGGAAAGTTTTGCCTGGTCTGAGAACAGCAGGATCATCAAGGAGATGGGTCAGGGAAGAGGACTCGTCCTAGCAATTTCTGAGCTCCCATCCAAACTCTCTTACCTTCCACTGAAGAAAGAGGATGTTCATGATGGCAAGGAGAGGACAAGGGCCATTAGTGCTCTGGGTGATGATGGGTGTCCGTTCTCCCTTCCAGGGGATCCACTTTACACAGTAGAAATCTAGCTCAGGCTGTCGGGCCCTAGGGGGCAGGGGAAACTCCTGCCTGGAGCATGCTCCCACTGTCTCTACTTCAGGCTGTGTCCCGTGGGCTGGCCCCAGTTGGCTTGAACTAGCATCAGGTGGAGGGGACTCAAGGTGATCCTGGCCCTCGGCCAGCAGCGAAGCATGGCCTACTGGCTCCTGTTCTCCAGCTGCCCCATCTCCAGTATCCTTGTCCTGGGGGTGCTCATCCGGTTGTGACAGGACCTCATGGTTTTCAGGGCTGACTGCTTCTGTAATCCTGCCCTCACCAGCGGCTGAATGCTCAGGTTGATGGTGTTCCATGGTCAGAATAGGTCAACTGAAGGGCACCAAAAGACTTTCCTGTCCTCAGGGAGTTACCTAATCTAGGCTTGGTATGTAAAAAAGAGACCAATCAAATAAGAAGAAAGTCATTGGGCTGGAAAGCAAATAGACCCAGAAAAGTCTTGTCAAAGGACTATAGTATGGAAGGCTAGATAATGTCTATCTAGTCACTCCTGGCTACAGGGTGTATGTCTTTCTCAGCTGGGTAAACAGAAGGGCCCCAGCCTGAGCTCTTCACCTCTAACTTGCTGTGACCACATGGAACCAATGAGGGTACAGGGCTTTCAGGTTGAAAGGCAGGATTCTGATGGGATTGAAGTCATTGGAAGGAGTCAGCTTCCCTGAAACGATAAGATCAAGAAATGGAAAAAAGTTGGAGAGAAAGGGAAAGTAAAAGGAGAAAGAAAGGAAAAAGACAGAGCAAGAGATGTTAAAACTGTACAGCTGACCCCTGAACAACAGGGGTTTGAATTGGGTAGGTCCACTATCCACGGATTTTTTTCAGTAAATATATGAACGGTAATGTAAATGTATTTTCCTTATGATTTTCTTTTTTTGTTGCTGAAGTATAGCTGATACACAATTTACATTAGTTTCAGCTGTATTCTTTAGGATTTTTTTTTTTTTTTTTTTTTTTTTTTTTTATTCATAAGAGACACACAGAGAGGCAGAGACACAGGCAGAGGCAGAAGCAGGCTCCCTCCAAGGAGCCTGATATGGGACTTGATCCCAGGGGTCCCGGGATCATGCCCTGAGCCAAAGGCAGATGCTCAATCACTGAGCCACGCAGGTGCCCCCTTATAGTTTTCCTACTAACATTTCCTTTTCTTTAGCTTAACTTATTGTAAGAATGTAGTATATAATACATATAGCATACAAAATACGTGTCAACTGACTGTTGTTTATGCTTTTGGTAAGGCTTCCAGTCAACAGTAGGCTATTAGTTCAGTTTTAGGGAGTCAAAAGTTATACATGGATTTTCAACTGTATGAATGGTCAGTGTCCCTAACCCCTGTGTTGTCCAAGGGTCAGCTGTACTCATGGTTATTAATACAGTGATCTGTAGCTCACCCTGTAATAGGCGTCAGGTTGGTAACCCCCACCATAGCCAGGATGGTGATAATTCCTCTGCCCCATACCAAACCCCACCACCCTGGCTGTTCACAGATCCTCCAGAGCACACACAAGTATCCTTGGGGTTACCTTTTCTCCTCTTCACCCCAAGGGAAAAAAGATTTAACAGTCACAGAGTGCTTGGGGCGAAGAGCGGAGGTAGAGCTGGATAGTTTCATGCCCCAAAAGAGGAAACACCAGTGAGAAAGAAGCCTTTTTCCTCAAAGGACTCTATTAAACTTTACACAATCCTGAACCACAGCAAAAAGGTTTTGGAGGGGCTTCCTGTAGGCCAGGGGGGACTTGAATCAGACTGGTTCTGGCAAGTAACTTCAGATTAGGGTACAAAGCCTGCTCCCCCGCAAATTCTGACAGTTAACTCTTGACAGCAGGAATTGAGGTATCAACTTCTCTTCAGTTCCCCTCTGCTCCCTTAAATTACCTAAACCCAGAGATACTCTCTTGCCCACTCTTTATATAGATGTGAAAATGCTGATTATTGATTTATACAAGAAATACTCCCTTGTGGGGTGCCTGGGTGGCTCAGTTGGTTGGGCTGCCAACTCTTGATTTTGGCTCAGGTCATAATCTCAGGGTTGTGAGATCAGGCTCTTGTGTGTCAGGCGCCATGCTCAGTGGGGAATCTGCTTGGGGATTCTTTCTCTCCCTCTCCCTCTGCCCCTTCCCTCCACCGAGTTCTCTCTCTTTCTCAAATAAATAAGAAAATCTTTAAAAAAGAAGAAAAAGAAATACTCCCTTGTGATGAGCACTGGGTGGTGTATGGAAGTGTTGAATCACTATACTGTACACCTGAAACTAATATAACACTGTACATTACACTGGAATTAAAATAAAAACTTAAAAAAAAAAAAAAAGAAATACTCCCTCTACATTCATCTACCTACTCTGCGTATGTTCTTTCTATTCCCACCCAGGTCATCTTAGATGTAAACCCTAGACCTGTTTAACCTGCTCTCTATCAGCACTAAGCATCGAGCCCAACATAGACATTTAATTAAGGCCGTAGATAGCAAACAATAAAAAGCCATAAACGCTGTCCCCTGGAAAACATCTACCTTCAACTTCTTAGTTCCGCTGTCCCCTTTACTTGGGGTCAGAAATCCTGTCTTCTCTCCTGTTCCCTCCTACTTTGACACTATGCTTCCTTCCTGTAAAGTGGCAGGAATTCAGGGCTAGGTTAAGGCCTGGGAGATGAAGTTGAGAGACACAAAAGTTATCAGCAGAAGCCTAGTCACCCAAATTGATCCTCCTCCTGATTCAAACATAATTCATGATAGCTGCCTCTCATTTACATGTTAATTTAGAATCAGACTAGCAAAAATTGCCTGCACACTTTACACTTTGCTTTCCCTCTCTCTCATCTCCTTTTTTCCTCTCCTCCCCAACGACAGTGTGGCTGAGCCTTGGAAACAGAGGCCAGAGCTTGGGAAAGTTAAAAGAGCTTGGAGAAAAGCAGCGTGCGTTTCTTATCTTTTCCGTCCAGTGCTAGAAATTATCAATAATTAAGTGGGGGTTGGGCAGCTAGCTGGCGAGGGGGATGAGCCGAAAGAGACCCGGAGCTGGGTCTTGGAGAAACTGGACAAAGCTAACTGGGCTAAGGCTTAAGAGGGGCAGGAGACGGAATGGAGTATTTCTACTCTACAAAGTGCCCTCCCTGTGGGTGGGCACCAGTATGTCAGCATAGGAAAGGATGAGGGGGGAGGGCACTACAACAAATCAGGATTTTGTTCTTTTCCTCTTCTTTTCTCAAGTCCCATGCATTCTTCCTGCTGGAATTATCCTCTGGTGGTGGGTGAGATAGTTAAAATAGCCCTGGCCCCTCCCTTGCACCGGCAGTAAATAGCCAAAAGTTGGAAGAAGCATATAAAATGGGTAGGTAGCTTCACTAAGACACACGCACCCTCAGGTACTTTTGCACTTGTAATCTTCTCAGTCTGACCCAAATCTTCATTCTGGTTTAAAATTTTGCCCCTCCCTCCCAAAAATAAAATAAAAATTTGCCCCCAAGTAAGTCAACCACCGCTCCCATGCCCTGCCTATTAACTTGCAAGCGAGAGGAGGAAGTTTTCATTAAAAGAAGTAAATGAAGGCACCAAGCCCACCCCTTTTACATCTTCCTCCTGCTTTAGCTCCTCTCAAAATCCAAACTTGTAGAGACCAAAAGTGGAGAGGGACAGTCCGCGTCATCTCTCCAGAGCTGCAGAGGAAAAAGAGTACAGGGGGGAGGGGGCGGAGGAGGTAAAGGAAATGGTTAGAAGAAAGTTTTTACCTTAAAGAAGTGGGTGCTGTTCCAGGACTGAGAGGAGGGTCCAGAAGGGCTATTCAGTCAGGAAGGTGGCTACAAGGAGGGGCGCTACCGCAGCCCCAGCTGCTTTCCAGCTGTCAAGGCCAGAGCTTACACAGGTCTACACAGGTTTACAAGCAGCTGTCCTGGCGTGGTCGTGGCCACTTCCGGGCTCACATCCACGACTGGGGTCACCAGAGAAGGGTGGAGGCAGGCAGGAGTGCAGCCCAGGTGCTCCCAGGTCGCTCGGAGAGTCTTCAGGATTCCTGAGTGGCTGAGTCTAGGGCGTGCGCTCCAGGCCCTGACTCCGAGCTAATTTTCAAAGGAAGTTTGTGGTTTTTCTTTTTTCTTTCTTTTTCTCTCTCTCTCTCTTTCTCTCTCTCTCTTTTTTTTCCCATGGGACAAAGAAAAATTAGTCAAGGACAAGCTCCCTGGAGGAGGAGGGGCTTGCCCAGCACTGGAGATTTTCTATCAGGGCTTTCTGACCTGGTCAGCAGCTTGGTGATTAGCAGTGAGGGAGAGAGAAACAAGGAAAGAAAAACAACAGACCCTTTCTCTTCCCTCCGCCTGCCTCTGGAAGGGACGGAGCGCTTGTGCCTCTCTGGTGAGAAGGGGGAAGAGCAAGTGCCCTTGCGGAGCGTGGGGAGGAGCAGGGCTGGACAGCAGCAGCTGGTTGGATTTGAGCTTTCTCCGTGCATATGGCAGGCCTTTGGTCTGGACCCACAGAAGCAGTGCCAAAGAGCACAATACTTGCATATTTATTCATTTAAAGTAAAAAGAAATTCTGCTATTTTCTAAGCCTTTATGTATCTTTTTTTTTTTTTTTTTTTCCCCTAGAAATGGACCTGGTTGGGCTGTGCCCCTCCCTGGAGGTCCTCTACACGACTCCCCAGACTCTGGGAAGACAAGGAGAGAACTAGCTGAGCAAGCAGGAGATCTAATACCCCTGGGCTCTGGTCCTCTGTCCCAACACAGGCCTCACCTCCTTTCAACTTCTGGGGCGGGGTGGGGAGGGGAGAGCAGGAAAAGCTGGCAGTAAGAAATACAGGGAGGGTCGATAAGGGAGGGGCATTTGATGATCAGTTCACGTATTGGCAGCACTCTACACCACCATGGGGCTGGAAGGTGGCAGTTAGGGGAGGCTGGAACCCAGCTCCACATTCTGAAGGGCCCTCCTCCCTTGACTTACAAGGCTACTGCAGGATGAAACTTCAAGCAGCTCTGAAGGCTGAAAGGGCAGTTTGAGCAATTAGGGAGGCAGGGAGCAAAAACCCCAGGTTACAACCGTCCATGAGGAGGCATTTGCCAAGGCTGTAGACAAACGGGCTACTGAGCGGTAAAGTAGCAGCAGGAGTTGGCAAGAGGCCCTAGGTATTAGGTGAAGAAGAGGGGCCGAAGATGATTCTAATGTTTTTATAACACGGAAAGCAGAAAATTGGCAGCAGTGGGTCCGTTTGGTAAAGGGGAGAATTCGAGAAAGGCAGGCTAAGCTGTTTTTGCCTTGTGTAATTTAAGATGTCAGCCAGATGCTCGATGTAATCTATGGAAAGATGCTATACTTAGCCTGACTCGAGAGGGAAAGTTCAGATGCCACCAACACAGGTTACTGTGACACATATACATTTCTCTGTCAAATGAGTAATCTCGGAAAATTATTCTCTCCTCGATTCTTACAGCCATTTCGGAGCTGCCGGACTACGTTTCCCAGGACGCCCTCCGCCACGCCCCACTTCACGCCTCCCGGGTCCCGTGAGTCTCCGGGCGCAGAGCTCCGCCTCCGCCGTCGGGGGCGGGGCGACGTCCGATTCCAGGAGCACCAGATTACGCACTTCCTCCCGGGGCTGGGGAAATGAGTCGGTGTGTGCGGGTTCGAGTCCCGCCTCCTGACTTTCGCCCCTAGCCCCTGAGTCCCGAGCGGGGCGCGTCCGCCGGGCAACCTCTCCACGGCCAGGGACGGTGGCACAACTGGGACTTCACCATGGAGGACTACCTGCAGGGTTGTCGAGCCGCTCTGCAGGTAACGAATCCCGGTCTGTGGCTGTAAGGAATGGAGCATGAGGTCCAGGAGGAGCGAAGATGTGGGATCTGGGGAGCCTGGATGGTGTGTGGGGAGCGGGCTTGGGACCACATCAGGTTGGGGCCAGAGGACCGAGGAAGGAGAACCTAGCCTTGGGGAGTGCTGCTCAGTCTCCCGGCTTTTGGCCCCCGTCTTTGGGGTCTCCCCAAGGGCTGGGAGGAGGACCTGCATCCCAGCCTCTGCTCGCTGTTGCCCGGGTCCGTTCCGTGAAGCGGTGAAGGGCTGTGCCGTCGCCAGTCGTGCCCCCCGCTTCCTCTTTCCGCCCACTCGCGGGGGCCTCCGCGGCCGGCTGGCCTCCAGGTGAGTCCCGGGGTACCAGGGAGCCTGTGCCCACGGATTAAGCTTCAGAAGAGCTGTTTCTGTCTGGCGGGCCGAGCTCATTCTAGATGAGAGAATCGTGGTTTTACTTTAAATCTGTTTTTAAGCTAAACGTGCTCAATGCCTCAGGCAGATCTGTTGTTGACCAAAAACTTGCATTCCTTTGCCTCCAGTTTTCTTCTGTGGCCTTAACTCACATAAATTACATAAGAACCCTCCCCCTCCCGCCCCCCCCCCCCCCCCCCCCCCCCGCCTGAGAGGGCTAAACAAAGTGTGTTTGGAATCAAAGCTATAAGCTTGACTCCTGAATGCTTTGTGGCTTATTTTTGGTACTCTGAGCTGGTTGGAATCTCCCAGCTGAGTTGACCACCCGTCAGGCCGCATCAGGCTGCTGTTCCCAGTTAGCAGCTAAGAGCTGACCAGAGAGAGGCTCTAGGAGGTCACCTGGCTCCCCTACTTCAAGTTACACTGCCCATATGGAGACCTAGACAGATGGCTGACAGGTGCTTTCTTTGAAGTGTCTTAAACTCTGCACATTCCCCTGGCGGATAGATTCTGGTCTTTGACAAAATCCTAGAAATCACCTATTTTCCTACTGCCCACTCCGCTGCTGGCGTAAATGACTGTCCTCACCTGAAGTATAGGGACAAAAGACAATTTTAATATTAATTGCACTAGATTTTTCCTTTTGGGAAAGTTGATTTAATGCATAGGGCGATTTGGAAGCAATTCATTTGGTTACATCTGATTTCCACCACAGGGATCTCATTGGAGGACTAAGGTAGAATCTTTATGGCACTCCAAGTGCTAAGTAGGTGAAATGTTTGCCCCCACAGTAACGAAAACTACAGGCCTCCTTTCCACCATTTGGATGGAAACCTCACCAAATAGCCTTTTATTGCATGCATCTATCCTTCAACATCTATGCTTTAGAGTTCCCCCCGGGTTAACTATCTTCTATAGCAATATGGAGCTGAAGAATACTGGATTTTTCTAGTATTGCTGGAATCCTGACCTTTTTTTTTGCCTGCATTCATCCCCAAGGAGCAAGATCTAGGTCTTTGTTTTTCCGAACTTGTGAAGGTGAGGTTGTATCTTAGAGTTATTATTACACGACCTAGCCAGGGCTGGAAGAAATGAAAAAAATCGGACTCACAGAATGTTAGTGGAGGAACTGGTGGCAGGACACACAGGTGGTCGCCAATAATTTAGATAGGTTTTATTATTATTATTATTTTTTTAAAGATGTATTTCTTTTTTTTTTTTAAGATTTTATTTATTTATTCATAGAGACACAGAGAGAAAGAGAGAGAGGCAGAGACACAGGCAGAGGGAGAAGCAGGCTCCATGCAGAGAGCCTGACGTGGGACTTGATCCAGGGTCTCCAGGATCACACCCTGGGCTGCAGGCGGCACTAAACCGCTGCGCCACTGGGGCTGCCCAGGTTTTATTATTCTTTTTTAAAGATTCCATTTATTTATTCATCAGAGACAGAGAGAGAGACAGAGATATAGGCAGAGAGAGAAGCAGGCTCCATGCAAGGAGCCCGATGTGGGACTTATCCCGGATCCCGGGATCATGCCTTGAGCCAAAGGCAGACAGACGCTCTACCGCTGAGCCACCCAGGTGTCCCTAGATAGCTTTTAATTATAGAATAGTAAATGCATACAGTGAAAAAATTTAAATACAAGAGAGATGTGAAATGAAAAAGAACAAGATCTTTTTTTCTTCTCCCCATCCAGTTCCCCAGAGGCCTCACTGTTGTTTTTTGGTAAAGAAAGACATGATTTAGCCAGAGATTCTATTTAAAGTTTGGGTGTTTCCGTTAGGTTAACTCTTTGGCAAATGTGAATGCTTGACTTTTACATGGGAGAGAGACAGCTTATAACCCACCAGCTGTCCTGTTGATAGCATATTTTTTTCTCTGGCATCTGATACGAGAGAAATTTTTTACAGCCTCTGCCACAACGATAGTAGGATGTTCCATTTAAAAGAAATCCTGTTTAACTAAATGTCCTATTCATGGAAACTCATCTTTTAATTCTGGTAGGGAAAAACCTTTGCTTCAGGGTGGAGCTGCAATCTAGTGTAGTATTAATCCAGCGGCCTTCGGATAATCTGTGTTGTCTGCACTGCTCAACACATAAGGCAGGAATCGGAAGGCAGGAATCAGGAGTGGCTGCTGTCCTTCAGACATTACAGTCCTTTCGTCAGTATCTGTACCATTGTGCTGGGAGAACTCTATCTCTGGCTCCCTGTCTATTTCTCTCTCTTTTTTTTTTCTTAAGATTTTATCCATCCATTCATGAGAGACACAGACACACACACACACACACACACACACACACACACAGGCAGAGGGAGAAGCAGGCTCCGCTCAGGGAGCCCGTGGGACTCGATCCCAGGTCTCCAGGATCAGGCCCCGGGCCGAAGGCGGCACCAAACTGCTGAGCCACCCGGGCTGCCCCCTCTCTTTTTTTTCACCTCCCTTATTAACTATTTTGTAGAGTAGGCCATTAGACTGTATTCAGCTTCAGAAGGAAAGTGGGTGCCTTTTCCAGCCTTAGAGCCCATCCTCACTCCCCGCATTGAGGCCAGAAAGAACATCAGAATACAGTCATTGTGACTTGTGGGTTTGGGTGTTTTGTTTGTTAGGAAGAAAAGTTTGTATTTACATGGGGCTTTCAGATTGTATTTCTTGCATTGGCAGCTCAGGTTTCCTCATGTTCTAAGTATAGCTATATCTGCCCTCAGCTCTTCCTCTCATGGTCAGAAAAGTGAGGCTGTTTGGCTTGTGCTGTCAGCTGGTAGAGGATAGGGTAGAGATGGGGTGTTAAGAGTTACATATGTTTTTCCTTTTTTAAAAAAATTTTTTTTAAATTTTTTTTATTTATTTATGATAGTCACAGAGAGAGAGAGAGAGAGAGGCAGAGATACAGGCAGAGGGAGAAGCAGGCTCCATGCACCGGGAGCCTGACGTGGGATTCGATCCCGGGTCTCCAGGATCGCGCCCTGGGCCAAAGGCAGGTGCCAAACCGCTGCGCCACCCAGGGATCCCCTTTAAAAAATTTTTTATTTATTTATTCATGAGAGACACACAGAGAGAGGCAGAGACACAGGCAGAGGGAGAAGCAGGCTCCCTGCAGGGAGCCCGATGTGGGACTCGATCCTGGGACTCCAGGATCACTCCCTGAGCTGAAGGCAGATGCTTAACCGCTCAGCCACCCAGGTGTCCCAGTATTATCATTTTTAAAACAAAAGATGAATCTTAGGCCCAAATCCCACAACAAAGTAAGAAGCAGAACCCAGATTCAACCCTATTCTGTGGTCTCTTCAAATAGCAGTTCTGGTGCTTTCTTTCCTTTTTTTTTTTTTTTTTAATATTTTATTTATTTATTCATGACAGACACAGAGAGAGAGAGGCAGAGATACAGGCAGAGGGAGAAGCAGGCTCCATGCAGGGAGCCTGACGTGAGGGACTCATCCCTCTCGGGTCTCCAGGACCACGCCCTGGGCCGAAAGCGTTGCTAAACCACTGAGCCTCCTGGGCTGCCCGGTTCTGGTGCTTTCTGATAGAGAAGAACAAACACAGTGAAGGGCAAAGCTGAGAATACACACAACATATTTTGTGGGTGATAAATAGAAGGGACAGGCTGGGGCGGCATTGGGCCCTAAAAGGGAAGGTACCGCCACCACAGCCCCTGCTCAGTCCAGTTCCAAGAAAAGCTAAAAGCCCTGGAGAATTCCTTTTGTATTCATTCCTCTGGCTACTATCTTGGCTTTTTTGCTTAGCCTTCTTTCTGCGCTGGGGATCTGACCGCTCCTGTTCCAACTGGAGTGGCACTCATGTGAGTGAGTTTGGGAAAGTTTCTTCAAGGGCCCAGGACCAGGTCTGTCCCGCTTGCTCTGCCTTTTCTCCTTTCCTTGTACCTTTTTTCCTCCAGAGTCAGAACCATATGGCCGCTCGTGTTTATTACACAGTTCCCTTTCTGGGCAACACGGTGCCCCCCATACTGCTTCAGTGAGCACATTATCTCTGTAGCCACTTACTTCAGATGCTTTGTTGTCACTTTGGTCCAGAGTCATCTGGGCAGTTCTTGATGTCCAGGAAACAGGGGGACCTTCTCTGGTATCAGGAGGAGGAATTGCAAGTTAAAGAGTTACTATAGGACTAAATTCTCATGTTATGTGGAAAAAGATTTTATTTTATTTTTTTAAAGATTTTATTTATTTATTCATAGAGACACACAGAGAGAGAGAGAGAGAGGCAGGGACACAGAGGGAGAAGCAGACTCCATGCAGAGAGCCCGACGTGGGACTCAATCCAGGGTCTCCAGGATCACGCCCTGGGGTGCAGGCGGCGCTAAACCGCTGCGCCACCGGGGCTGCCCAAAAGATTTTAATATTAAAAAGAATCTCCCCTCTCCCATACTGTTCATTACTAGTGGGTCTGGGCAGCCACCCTTGTGAGGTAGGCTTAGAGAAATGGGTGCAGAATTTCCCCCAGAGATCATTTCTGCACAACCTCGATGGGTAGTAACCTCTGCTTTTTGTACTTCTGAGGAGTTATGAGTAGGAGAAGCGTGAAAAGATGGTTTAAAAATAAAAACCTGGGATGTATGGCTGGCTCAGTTGGAAGAGCACCTGACTCTTGATCTCTGAATTGTCTGTTTGAGCCCCATGTTGGGTGTAGAGATTACTTAAATAAATAAAACTTTAAAAAAAAAAAAAACCTGTCTATTTCCTGGAGAGGGTAATTTAAGCCACCTGAAGTCTTCTAAAATTGTACCTTTCTGGGGGGGAGAGGGGAGTGGGTAACATCTAAATAGGCAAGATGATTCTGGGTTTGCCTAGATTCCCTTTCCTCCTATCACTACATTACTTAATAACTGTTGCTTGCTGTGCTTTGCTTCTTTGGACCCCTTTCTACTTTTCGAAACTCTTGCATCTAGCAAATCTTCCTTGATATTGAAGAAGTCAGGGTGTTTGGATTTTCACCTCCCTATAATCCAGTAGTTCTCAGCTGGCAGTGATTTTGCCCCCCAAGAATATTTGGCACATCTGGAAACATTGTTATGACTGAGGGTGATACTGGCATCTAGTGGTTAGAGTCCAGGCATACTGCCAAACATCCTCCCATGCACAGCCCCCACAACAAAGAGTGATCCAGTCCAAAATGCCAGTAGTACAGAAATTAGTAAACTCTGCTATAACTGGTATGTCTGATTTTGTCTCTTATTCCTTCCTCTGTTAGAGGCAGCCTGAGATAGTAGCTCAAAAGTAAACCAGTAAGAAAGAAAGAATTATGCCCTAAGCTGAGCCACGGACTTTATGGTCTCATTGCATCTGGCAGGATGCTCATTCCTGCAATGAAATAATAATTCTTGGGACGCCTGGGTGGCTCAGTGGTTAAGCGTCTGCCTTTATCTCAGGGCATGATCCTAGAGTCCTGGATCGAGTCCCACATCGGGCTCCCTGCATGGAGCCTGCTTCTCTCCCTGCCTATGTCTCTGCCTTTCTCTCTGTGTTTCTCATGAATAAATAAATAAAAATCTTTAAAAAAAATAGTTTTTTTAAAAAAGATAATAATTCTTTTTTTAATATTTTATTTATTTATTCATGAGAGAAAGAGAGAGGCAGAGATACAGGCAGAGGGACAAACAGGCTCCATGCAGGGAGCCCGATGTGGGACTCGATCCCAGGTCTCCAGGATCACACCCGGGGCTGCAGGTGGCACTAAACCATTGCGCCCCCCAGGGCTGCCCTGAAATAATCATTCTTAAAATACCTATCTCTGGGTTGTTTTGAAGTTTAAGTGGTTATTTCAGGGATGCCTGGGTGGCTCAGTCGGCTCAGTGACTGCCTTCAGCTCAGGTCATGGTCCTTAGGGTACTGGGATCAAGCCCCACATTGGGTTCCTTGCTCAGCAGGGAGTCTGTTTCTCCCTCTGCCCTTCTCCCTGCTCCTGCTCCCTTTCACTCTCAAATAAATAAATAAAATTTTTTTTATAGCTTAATATATTTTAATAGCAAACTTACAGGAACAGCACAGAAGACAGACAACATTAAAAACATGTACTTGCATGTAGGACAACTCAGAAAAGTATAGTGAGGGCAGCCCTGGTGGCGCAGCGGTTTAGCGCCACCTGCAGCCCAGGGTTTGATCCTGGAGACCCAGGATCAAATCCCACATTGGGCTCCCTGTATGGAGCCTGCTTCTCCCTCTGCCTGTGTCTCTGCCTCTCTCTCTCTGTGTGTCTCTCATGAATAAATAAATAAAATCTTAAAAAAAAAAAAAGTATAGTGAATGGATGGAATCTACTGTATGATAAAAATGCTATAAACACCATTTAGTTTGCCATCAATAAGAAATTTACTTGTTAATAAATAAAATCTTTAATAAAATAAAAGTTCCAGGGCACCTGGCTGTCTGAGTCAGTGGAGCATGCAATTTTTGATCTCAGGCTCATGAATTCGAGCCCCACATTTGATGTAGAGATTACTTTAAAAATGATAATGAATTATAAAACTAAGCTATAAAAATAAAAGTTCCAGCAGCAGCAACTGTTCTTGTTTTAATCTGAACCTGCTGGGGAGAGTGTCCAAGCCTGGGTAGTAAGAGAGTTGGTTATATTTGGTTATTATTGAGGCTCCTCCAGGCTGGAGGAGTTTTCATGGACTAGATAACTGGATCATGGACTAGATTTTATTTTTACCTTTCTTTTTTTTTTTTTTTTTAAGATTTTATTTATTCATGAGAGACACACAGAGAGAGGCAGGCAGAGACATAGGCAGAGGGAGAAGGAGGCTCCATGCAGGGAGCCTGATGTGGGACTCGATCCCGGGACCATGGGATCATGCCCTGAGCCGAAGGCAGATGCTCAACTGCTGAGCCACCCAGGTGTCCCCCCCACCCTTTTTTTTTTTTTATTTAAGATTATTTATTTACTCAGAGACACACAGAGAGAGGCAGAAACCTAGCAGAGGGAGAAGCGGGCTCCCTGTGAGGAGCCCAACGTGGGACTTGATACCAGGACCCTGGGATCACGACCTGAAGCAAAGCAGATGCTCAACTGCTGAGCCACCAGGTGCCCCTTTACCTTTATTTTCAAGAGCTCTTCACCTCTCATGATTTAGAAGTATAAGGATGCTTTTCCCTATTTTGAAAACAGGGGAGCAAATAACCCCAACAAACAGGTTGATCTGGTTTGAATATGTCAGCTACCCAGCTGCTCTATCTTTGATTTCTTGTGTGCCCAAAAAAGCATAAGAAGTGAGAGAATTATTTACTGCATTTCTTTTTTTTTTTTTTATAAATAAAGATTTTATTTATTTATTTGAGAGAGAGAGAATGAGTGTAGGGGAGGAGAGGTGAGAGGTAGGGAGAGAAGCAGGCTTCCTGTTGAGTGGGGAACCCAACACAGGGCTGATCCCAGGACCCTGAGATCATGACTTGAGCCGAAGACAGGTACCCTGGGCCACCTAGGCACCCCTGCTGCTGTTCTATTTTAAGTTAACAATCAAGGAGACCTGTGTAGTAGAACAGGTACTTTCTACTTACTGGATATGTGTGGAATGCTTAAACTTAGCTGAACACGGGGGCCTTTCAGCTAATATCCTCACCTGTGAAATGAGTACCCATAAAATTATGTGACCTGCCTCCCCTGTGAAGATCAGTGAGAATGTGTGTGAAGCCCTGTTCAAGTATAAGGTAAGCGGAAATAGATAAAGATGCCTCTGCTAGTGTCCCATTCTCCTTCACCAGGAGTCCCGGCCGCTGCATGTTGTGCTGGGAAATGAAGCCTGTGACTTGGACTCCATGGTGTCAGCGCTTGCCTTGGCTTTTTACCTAGCAAAGGTGAGTACTTAGCAGCAGAGTCCCTAGAATGAAAAGATCTGGGTCCAAGACCCAGCTCTGCTACTTGACACTATTTAGTCTTTGGTCAGTTAAATTCCTTAACTTTGCTGAGTTTCAGGTCACCATCTATAGAATCGGAAATGATACTATTTTGCAATGTTGCTGGGGGGATGAAATGAGTAGATGTATTTTGAAGAATTTTTAAAAATATATGTTATTTATTTATTCATGAGAGACACACAGAGAGAAGCAGAAACATAGGCAGAGGGAGAAGCAGGCTCCATGTAGGGAGCCCGATGTGTGACTCCATCCTGGGTCCAGGATCACGCCCTGGCCAAAGGCAGACATTCTACCGCTGAGCAACCCAGGCATCCCTATTTTGAAGAATTGAAGTCATAAAGCAATTCAAACAGTTTATTATTGAGTTCTTCTTGGGTACCAGCGATCTCATGCCCAGGTCAGCTCTTGAAGATGGATAATCCCTTCTCTGCTCATGGAAAAGAGCTAGGTCTTTTCCATGAGTTATCTTGTTGTCCTTGGTGTTATTCTAAGGTGAGAGGGCAAGAGATGTCCTTTTATTTTTACCAATTGGGTAGTTGTGGCATTGAAAAAGGCAGTGACTTACCCAAGATCATATCTCCTTTGGTCCCAAAAATCTCGTTACTTTTCCTATTTATTCCAAAAGATTGCCCTGTGTTCTTTTCACCTTCCTTATCCAGACGACAGAGGCTGAGGAAGTCTTTGTGCCAGTTTTAAATATAAATCGTTCTGAGCTACCTCTACGAGGTGACAATGTCTTCTTCCTTCAGAAGATTCACATTCCAGAGTCCCTCTTGATTTTCCGGGATGAGATTGACCTCCACGCCTTGCACCAGGCTGGCCAACTCACCCTTATCCTTGTTGACCATCATGTCTTACCCAAGTAAGTAAAAGGAAGTTGAGCTGATACTTATCATGTGCCGTTTTGAGCTCTGATGAGTAAGAAATAAAGAGAGGAAGAAAGAATTTCTGTTCTTGGGGATCTCACAAGCTAATTGTAATTGCTGGGTCATAAGAGATACAGAAAATACTGTCAGTTCTCCAATTATGCAACTAACAAAAAGAAAGAGAAACATGGAAAGGTTAAACTAAAGGAAAACTCAGAAATCATTTAAATCTGCTTTTGGTATCATTATTTCATGGCAGACTTATTGGAATAGAAGCCTTTGAATAATTGTTGTAACTCTATTTTTAATTTTTAAAAGGCAAAATTATTTCCTACATAAGGCAGTATCTCATTAGTGTCATTGTGTTGAGTGTTAGGTGTGTGATAACCAACACTCTAGAGGACAAGAGGTGCATAAAGGTTGGAGTAGTTAAATATACTTGAGGGGAATGGAGGGTGTGAGGAAAGGTCTCCTGAGAGAGTTGACCCTTGATCTCACTCTTGAGTGTTGGCTCCTGGAGTGGGGAGGCAAGGTAGTTAGTTAGGAAGAGTATCTGGGCAGAGAGAGGAATTAATATAAGCAAAGTCAGGCAAGCATGAAATAACATGGTGAGTTGGGAGACCTGGAATTTGTTTTGCATGGCTGGAGCATAAAATGTGACAGAGAAGTAGGACATAGGAAGTAGTGAGACTAGGGAGGTAGGTGGGGGTCAGATCCTGGAGATGCTATAGGCCCTGCCAAGGAGACTAGACTAAATTGTTAAGGTAGTGGGGAACTATTGTGAGTTCTGTTTATTCTGGATCCTAACAATCAAATTTACATTTTCAGATGATCATTCAGCCACTTTGTGAAGGATAGCTTAGGGAAACTGAGAGTATATCTTTGGTTAGGAAACTGTTGGAATAATCCAGGTGAGAGATACTGAGGGCCTAGAATAAGGCAGTAGCAGAGGATTAGAAAGATGGGGTTGGGTAGGGATTAAGATAGAAGCCATAGGATCTGGTGAACTGCATGGAATTTGGGCATTAAGTGGATTCAGATGACAGGAGAGATGTAGATGTTGAATGCCAAAGGTGTCAAATCAGAAAAGCAATTCCAAAGGACATCAAAGACGTGGGAAAGATACTTGTAGCTGATACTTCACCAAATTCACTTATATACTATTTGATGACTTCAGTTACAACATTAAAGAAAAGAATTGAGAACAGTGAGGCAGAAGTAGAAGTGACCAAAGTTTTGAGTGTTTGCCTAAAATGTGCATTTTCCTTAACGGGTGAGGTAGAGCTTTGGTTAGACCCAGCTGGAGTGCCCCTGCCTATCATTCTTTCTTTTTTCCCCCACACAGAAGTGACACAGCCCTAGAGGAGGCAGTAGCAGAGGTGCTAGACCATCGGCCCATTGAGCAGAAACACTGCCCTCCCTGCCATGTTTCGGTTGAGCTGGTGGGGTCCTGTGCTACCCTGGTGACTGAGAGAATCCTGGAGGGGGCACCAGAGATCTTGGACAGGCAAATTGCAGCTCTTCTGCATGGTGAGGCTGGCTTTCAGGGTGGCTTTCAGATAGGGAGAGTGGAACAGTCTAGACTCTTCCGGCTTGATCATACCCACTCAAAGCTATCCAGTCCATTTCAAAGGCTGAGTCCTTTCAGGGGACAATTAAGCATTAAAAGGCTGTGGAAAAAGCAAAAAGGACGCACAGGACGACAGACCTAGAAGCTGCCTACTGTAGCTTTATATAATAGAAAGAGAACTAGCCACAGAAGCAGAAGATTCTAATACCATTCCTGTCCAGAAGATACTTATATGATCTTGAACAAATTTCTTAATCTTTCTCACTTTCATTTTCTCCATTTGTTAAAAAGAGAGAGAGAGAGAGAAAGAGAGAGTTGGACTAGAGTATCTTCCAATTTCTAAGTTTCTTTCTTTTTTTTTTTTTTTTTTTCAATTTCTAAGTTTCTTTAATGGAATTTGGCCTAAGGAAGGGAGGTCATCTCTCTCTGATTGGTTTCAAGATCTCTGAGGATTGGGGTGCTCAGGCACCCCTTTCTGCCTTTTCCCATTTTCCTGCCTACATTTTAATTTTTTTTTTTTTTTTTAAATGATAGTCACAGAGAGAGAGAGAGAGGCAGAGACACAGGCGGAGGGAGAAGCAGGCTCCATGCACCGGGAGCCTGATGTGGGATTCGATCCCAGGTCTCCAGGATCGCGCCCTGGGCCAAAGGCAGGCGCCAAACCGCTGCACCACCCAGGGATCCCCTTCCTGCCTACATTTTAATTTGGATTTGGG
This sequence comes from Vulpes vulpes, assembly GCF_048418805.1. Taxonomy (NCBI): domain Eukaryota; kingdom Metazoa; phylum Chordata; class Mammalia; order Carnivora; family Canidae; genus Vulpes; species Vulpes vulpes. The sequence goes on along the minus strand of NC_132787.1, from coordinate 51,751,967 downwards.
AGGTCTTACTCAAGGCATAGTCCCAGTTTCTTGTTTTGTTTTCAGTGAGTTTGCCACATAGTCTTCTCTGTATTATGTCCATCTGGTTTGAGGGTTATGTGTGTCCTAGTGGTTGCAAATGGAGGGCTATAGGATTTGAGTTCTGTCTCTCGTCTCCATAGGAACAATCATCCTGGACTGTGTCAACATGGACCTGAAAGTTGGAAAGGCAACCCCCAAAGACAACAAATATGTGGAGAAACTGGAGGCCCTCTTCCCAGATCTGCCTAAGAGAAATGACGTCTTTGACTCTCTACAAAAGGCAAAGTTTGATATATCAGGTATGAAATGGTAAACTGACTTCTCTCCCTTTCACTTGTTCATTGTATCTTTTTTTTTTTTTTTTTTTTTTTTTTTTGAGAGAGAGAGAGAGAGCCCACATACAGGGTGGGTGGGACACAGAGGGAGAGAGAAAGAGAGACACTCCTAAGCAGACTCCATGCTCAGCATGGAGGCCAACACATACCTGAGCTCACAACCCTGAGATTAAGACCTGAGCCAGAATCAAGAGTCAATTGCTTAACCAGCTGAGCCACCCAGGCACCCCAATTTTTTGTTGTATCCTTGAACACCATTGAAACAATTTCAGGGGCCCCTGGATGGCTCAGTCAGTTAAGCGCCTGCCTTTGGCTCAGGTCATGATCCCAAGGTCCTGGGATTGAGCCCTGTGTCAGGTTCCCTTTTCAGTAGGGAGTCTGCTTCTCCCTCTCCCTCTGCCTGCTGTTCCCCCTACTTGTGTGCATGCACGTGCTCTGTCAAATAAATAGATAAAATCTTAAGGAAAAAAAGAATTTCAGAGCATAAATAATGATTTAAGCTTTATAGCAGAGAGAACAAAGGTAGTGTGTGAGTCTGATCATGAAATAATCAATCATTTACTAGATTGTTCTATCGTGGCTATTGGGTAGGAAGAGGAGAAATATATTAAGAGTGTCAAGTTTCTGCTAATCAGAAAGTATAGATATATAAGTAAAATCTGCTGAGGGAATGCTAATTATCTGAGTGGGATCTAGTTGATTATTTAGGGAAGCAGGAGAAACATTGAGGGTGAATATAGAAATGATAAAAGAGGAGAACAAAAAAAAACTTCCATAAATTTTTACCTAGATACCACCTGTTGACATTAAAAAAAAAGGAAAGAAAAGTACCATATGTCCTTGTAGAAAGTTAAAACTCTGCACAAAGGGAAGTGGCAAAAGCGTCTCTTCTTCAATCTTCTCTCCAAGGTCCCTTGCTCTAGAGGCAACTGTTGTAACTCCAGTATTTAAAAGAATTTTTTATTATGTAATTACACTCTCGGTTATCTCCCCTCTCAAAGAGAGGGCGTGTTTTTCCTCATTCTTGACCTGTATTGGTGTCCTCACCTTCTTGGTCTGGGGATCCTGGGCTCTCTTGTTTGATCCCTGGTCTCACATCCATTGTCTAGGACTGACCACTGAGCAGATGCTGAGAAAGGACCAGAAGACCATCTCCACACATGGCACCAAGGTGGCCATTAGTGCAATATATATGGATTTGGAGGTAAGAACAAAGCATAGGTGTAGGTGGGAAGAGAAAGGTTTCGGTTATGTGTGTAACCTTGCCCCTCACTCTTGGCTCCCCTCCATAATCTATCTTGTATCTGTGTACCTTTTGTCATGTCTGCTATCATTCCCACAGTCCATGATCTCTCACTGCACAACCACGAGAGCCTGCATACTGTTTTTCCCTGCCTCTGCTTTTGTACCTCTACAAACCATTCTTCCCACAGGAGCTAGAGAGATCTCTTTATAAAGATGTAAGTCTAATTGAACACCAATAAAAATTAATTAAAAAAAAAAAAAAAAGATGTAAGTCTGAAAAAATACAAAACGAAAAAGCAAAAAAGATGTAAGTCAATCACAGCAAACCCCTCCCTCTGCTACCTTTCCATTGTAGACCTAATAGAATCTACAGGCCATACTGTGGATTATAGGGCCCTCCTTGATCTGACCCTCATCTGTCTCTCTGACCTCATCTCCTAGCCCTGCTTCTGCACTCACAGTGCTGCAGCCACACTAATTTTCTTTCTGTTCATTGGAACCATTAAGCTCATTCCCACCTCAGGGCCTTTGCACTGGCTTTTCCCTTTGCAGAGCTGGCTCTTCTTATCACTCTGGTCTTAATTCAGATGTTTCCTCTTTTAAGAGGTCTTTCCTGACCGTTGTAACTAACGTAATATCCTCTGTGCTCAAAAATCCCTAACAATTTTTGAATTTTGTTCAGAGCACCAACTGGATTGAAGTAATCAGTTCCATGGATTCCTTTTTTATTGTCTTTTTTTAAGATTTTATTTATTTATTCATGAGAGACAGAGAAAGAGAAGCAGAGACATAGGCAGAGGGAGAAGCAAGCTCCATACTGGGAGCCTGATATGGGACTCGATCCCAGAACCCCGGGATTACACCCTGAGCTGAAGGCAGACACTCAACCACTGAGCCACCCAGGCATCCCTCCTTGTTTATTATCTATATTCCTCTGCTAGTTTATCAGCTCCACCAGAGGTGGAACACCCTGTTTCTTTTGTTTCTGCTATATCTCCAGCACCTTTGATAGTGCCTGGCACATAGTGGGTCCTCAGTAAATTCTGTTGAATGGGTGACTGAATATAGCTTTGATGATGGTATTTTACTACCTGGTTCCATGTCATGCTCATTTAAATCATTCAACAACCTGGTTTGCACACAGTCTCTCATAGTCTGTACAGCTTCTTACTAAATACTATGTAAAAATACTAAATAATTTCAATAAAACAAAAGATCTCAGTCTCTTCCCCTGCTGCCTAGTGTGGAAAACAAGCCCAAGAATAGGTTTGGGATGCTGAGTGGCTTAATGGTTGAGCGTCTGCCTTTGGCTCAGGTTGTGATCCCGGGGTACCGGGAGCAAGTCCTGCACTTGGCTCCCTGCTCAGTGGCGTCTACTTCTCCCTCTGCCTCTGTCTCTGCCTCTCTTTCTGTTTCTCATGAATAAATAAATACAACCTTAAAAGAAAAACAAAGAACACACAAGATTTGCCAAGTAGCATAAATGGACACAGTACAAATCGACACATAAATGCCAAGGGTAAAGAAAAGCCCTGATCTGAAATTGCGGGGGTATTATTCAATGGAGAAATACTGCATGAGACTTTGGAGAAGAGTAGAGATTGACAAAAATAAATAAAGAGCCCGTGTCTGTTGTTATTTGTGTGTGCCCCATTGCTCTGTTTTAGAATAAAAATACCTCCAGGGCAAAGACCTTGCTTGCCTGATGGCAAGAGCAGGAAAGACTTGTACATGCCAGGCATATTACATACATGATCATGCTTTCATTTTTAAAACAATCACTTTTGGTGAAGGTTTAGTCCTTATTTTACAAATGAGGAAACTCAAGTCTGAGGAGCTTAATATAACTCCTTAATCATAGCTAATAGGTCAAAGAGCTGATTTTCAAACCAATTCTGTCTGAACCCAAGACCAATTTCTCCCTTCTACCTCCAGCCTCCCAGCATCATAGACAACACAGAGTAAGTGTGAGGTACTTTTTTTGGGGAGTACAAGCCCCAAGTTAACATGGAAAGAAACCCTTTGTAAGCATGTTTTGTTGCTGGTGACAAGGAGGGTCCAGCTGTAGCCCTTATCACTGCCATTTCTTTTTCAGGCTTTTCTGCAGAGGTCTGGCCTCACTGCAGATCTCCATGCTTTCTGCCAGGCTCACAACTGTGACGTCCTGGTCACCATGACTATCTTTTTCAACACTCAAAATGAGCCAGTGCGGCAGCTGGCTATTTTCTGTCCCCATGCAGCGCTCCGAATGACGGTGAGTCTGTCCCTTCTCCAGCCCGAGGCCCCTACAGAGCTTTGCTTATAAGCGCCATTCTGTGCTGTAAAGTTCTGTCCTTGGAGGCCACCCAGATTGCTCTGTCCGTTGAGTGGATGACTCTTGATTTACGCTCAGGTCATGATCTCATAACCTGTGGAATCGAGCCCCTCATTGGTCTTAGCACTCACCTGGGGGTCTGCTTGGGATTCTCTCCCCCGGCCCCTCCCCGCCGCACACCAGCACACACATGTACGCACTCTTTCTCTCTCTCTCTCTCAAATAAATAATTAAATAAATCTTAAAAAAAAAAAAAAGACCTGTGCTTGGTTCTTGTATGTACACTGAAGTCCCTTGAACCATTTCCAGAATCTTCCCTCCTTGCTTTTCCACATTTTCTCTTTATGTAAGTATCCTTAATTGTACTGCTGTTGGGCAGCCCGGGTGGCTCAGCGGTTTAGTGCCTGCCTTCGGCCTGTGGCATGATTCTGGAGATCCGGGATCGAGTCCCACGTCAGGCTCCCTGCATGGAGCCCGTTTCTCCCTCTGCCTGTGTCTCTGCCTCTGTGTGTGTGTTTGTTTTTTTTTTTTCTTTTTTTTTTTAAGATTTTTTTTTTAAATTTATTCATAATAGACATAGAGAGAGGCAGAGACACAGGCAGAAGGAGAAGCAGGCTCCATGCAGGGAGCCTGATGTGGGACTTGATTCCGGGTCTCCAGGATCACACCCTGGGCCAAAGGCAGGCGCTAAACCGCTGAGCCACTCAGGGATCCCCTCTCTCTGTGTCTTTCATGAATGGATGAATAAAATCTTTAAAAAAAAAAATTGTACTGCTGTTGAGAAAGAGAGATTTCAAAGAGAATTAGAAACACAGTTCCTGTTTAGAAGGAACTTGAAATCAAATTAAAAGGCTGTGTTATAGGGGCACCTGGGTGGCTCAGTGGTTGAGTGTCTGCCTCTGGCTCAGGTCATGATCCTGTGGTGCTGGGATCAAGTCAGGCTCCCTGCAGGGAGTCTGCTTCTCCCTCTGCCTATGTCTCTGTCTCTTTCTCTGTGTCTCTCATGGATAAATAAATAAAATCTTAAAAAAAAAAAAAAAAGGCAGTGTGATAAATCTAGAGTTAAAACATGTTTCTTGGTTTAATCATTAATTCCTCATCCCTGAAAATCAGTTTCTTTCATTTCACCCTATTGCCTTAAAAATGGGAAACACAAGAGAAGCCTTTTCTACTACTTAATTAATCATGCAGGGATGAATTACTGTATCTACCACTAATTCTGTAGAGAAGGGATCTAAGAGCAAGTTTGTTTTCTTTCCTGAACCATTAGGCCACTTTTACCACTTCTTCCCCTTTCTTTTCCTCTGTTGGTTACTGATTAGCCCAGGGAAGAATTTATTTTTATTTATTTATTTTTTTTTAGAAGTTTTTTTTTTTTTTTTAATTTTTATTTATTTATGATAGTCACACAGAGTGAGAGAGAGAGAGGCAGAGACATAGGCAGAGGGAGAAGCAGGCTCCATGCACCGGGAGCCCGACATGGGATTCAATCCCGGGTCTCCAGGATCGCGCCCTGGGCCAAAGGCAGGCGCCAAACCGCTGCGCCACCCAGAGATCCCCAGGGAAGAATTTAAAAGTGGGCTTAACACAGTCCAGAAATGTTTGGGGTTTCTTGGACTGTGAGAGGACTGCTAAAGTCTGCATATAGCCAGATTATCTTTTGCATCCATAGAAGATATGTCATCCTTTCTTCTCTTCAGGAAGCAGATGTAATTTTATTCAGTAGAAGGTGCTAGTGTGGCACTGTGGAAAGAACTACAGTTTTAAAAAGCAGATGGACATGGTTTCTGTTCCAGATTTGCCACTTATCTGCTCTTTGAGCTCAAGCAAGTCAGTTGACTTCTGAGTCTGTACATGGCATAACACCACCCACTGATATGATCATTAAACATAATATTGGGGGTGTCCTGGGTGGCTTAGTTGGTTAAGCGTCTGCCTTTGGCTCAGGTCATGATCCCAGGGTCCTGGGATTGAGCCCTACATCGGCTCTGCTCAATGGGAAGCCTGCTTCTCCCTCTCCCTCTGCCTGCCATTCCCCTTGCTTGTATTCTCTCTCTTTCTGTCAAATATATAAAATATTTTTAAAAAATAAACAATATCGTGTGTAAAGCACATTGCTGGGCACAGAGCATTTGCCAGCATTTGCTGGCTCTTACTAATCATGTCATAAAGCAAAGGGTGCTCTGGCCATAGAAGTGCTTCTCCCCACCTTCTCCCTCCCACACCAGCTCTGGGCTGTTCTCTGAAGCTGTACAGGTGGCCAAAGTCTCCCCTGCCCCCCACAGGCTGCCTCTGTCCTGGGAAATGGGAATCCTCTTTTCACAGTGTGCCCTGCCATCTCCTCTTCCTCCCTCCTATGTTAGAAATTATGTATAGAAGAGTCTTTAGAATACTGGCTTTGGGGATGCCTGGGTGGCTCAGCAGTTGAGTATCTGCCTTCAGCTCAGAGCATGATCCTGGGCTCTGGGATCAAGTCCCACATTGGGCTTCCTGTGGGAAGCCTGCTTCTCCCTCTGCCTGTGTCTCTGCCTCTCTCTCTCTCTCTCTCTCTCTCTCTCTCTCTTTCTGTCTCTCATGAATAAGTAGATACATCTTTAAAAAAAAAAATACTGGCTTTGTGGCAGACCTGGGTTCAAGTGTCAGTTTTGCTTCATTCAAACTATGACCTTAGGCAAGCTATTGATCCATCCACCTAAGCCTCTGTTTCCCTACCTGTAAATGAGGGTAATACTAATACCAATCTTATAAGGCAGTTGTGATGATTAAATGAGATAATACTTGTGAATGGGCAGACTCGGCACCGCGCCTGGCATACCTTCCACCCCCACTTTGATCTATTCATTCTTTCTGCTTCGGTCTTGTCCCTGACCTCAGTCTAGATGCTTGTCCCATTCTAGCTAAGGACAGAGTTCAAGTTTTTAAGCACTTGAAAACAACATTAGGTCAGGAGCTGAGGAGGTCTTGAGTTGTGGTTCATACTCTCCCATCATCTACTTGATTTTGTTCAAGATAATCTCTTCAGGCTTGGGTTTGCTTCAATAAAATGAAAATATGATCTCAAATGTTTCTTCTGTTTCCAGCTGCTATATGTATTAACTAATGTGCCTTTTTTGGAAGCAATAAGATTGAATTCTGGATGATTTAATTTAAAAAAATGTTTCTCGGGACGCCTGGATAGCTTAGTGGCTGAGCGTCTGCTTTTGGCTCAGGTCATGATCCTACGATCTTGAGATCAAGTCCCACATCAGGCTCCCCACAGGGAGCCTGCTTCTCCCTCTGCCTATGTCTCTGCCGCTCTCTTTCTCTCATGAATAAGTAAATAAAATCTTTATAAATAAATAAATGTATATGTATGTATATATGTTTCTTTGTAAAAGAAGCCTCTAACTTAGAAACCACAGCTGTTTGCTTCCCCACCTTATGTACCATCTCCCCATCTTGTCTCCTCTTTAGATCTGTGGAGTTCTGGAACGCTCTCACTCTCCGTCCCTGAAGCTGACCCCTGCCCCAAGCACCCACCCTCACCTCCAAGCCTATCTTCAGGGCAACACCCAGGTCTCTCGGAAGAAACTTCTGCCTCTGCTCCAGGAGGCCCTGTCAGCATATTTTGACTCCATGAAGATCCCTTCAGGGCAGCCTGAGACAGAGGGTGTGAGTAGGGAGCAGGCAGACAAGGAATTGGACAGGGCAGGTAACTCCCTGGTACCTGGACTGAGTCAAGATGAGGAGGAGCCTCCACTGCCCCCCACGCCCATGAACAGCTTGGTGGATGAGTGCCCTCTGGATCAGGGGCTGCCTAAACTCTCAGCTGAAGTCATCTTTGAGAAGTGCAGTCAGATCTCTCTATCACAGTCGACTGCTGCCTCCCTGTCCAAGAAGTGACTGCTGGGAGGGGACGGGATGGTGAGAGAGGTTGCTCGAACCACTTGAAATGCATGTTTTGAGATGTACTGGCAGTCCCATCTTCATTGCTCTAGGATCTGGTGTACTGTGTTCACGTACTGGGGAGAAGAAAGAAGTGAAAGAAAACAGCTGCTTCAGGGATGGCTTCCTGCCTTTCCCCCAGATCTCTACCAATCAGACAAATTGTATTATTTAATTTAATTCTTCAAATCTGCACTGACTCTCCTTTGTTTCATTTACCAGAGGTACAATGTGATACCACAGAGTTCCAGCAGAGCAGCACAAAAAGGTGTACCCCAGAAGTGCCCTCAATAAGGGTCTGTAACAGAACCAGCATTTCGCATGGAACCAAATATTCATTGTGTCCATGTGTTCATTTATGCTCATATTGATTCAGGTATTTATTGAATACCTACTTTTAGCTAGATAGAAAATAAAAGTGTGCTTTGCAAACTCCTATTTCAGTTTTCAGACTTCTGCAGAATCTAGCTCCATGATTCCTCTTTCTGACCCCAGTTAGGTGATAGTATCCAAAGCTGAGATGGTTGCATTTGTATTCTGGGCTTATGACTCTTTTAAGATCCTTGCGGAGCAGTCAGAAGCCATTATCTTCTGTCCTGGTCAGCTGACCTGGCTCTCAGTTTCTTTGGATTCCTCTGTCCCAGAGCCACAGGGGTCCCAGAAAGACCCAGAAGACTCCTTGGTTCTTGAGAGTTCAGGGGACACCCAGGAAAGCCTTAAGATCACATAGGCACTCTTCTCAGCAGACAGCAGAACTGCAGTGAGAGCCCTGGCTCTGTGCCCTGCCTTTGCGGCCTGTCATTTTCTTGTCCATCTTGTTCTCTTCTTGCTCACGTTGAAAGGAAACATGAAGTTCTGATACCAACTGCCATGAACTATGTGTCTCTTGGTAAGACACTTCATTTCTCTAGGCCTCATTCACCCCATCTGTAAAACTAAGGATCTGGACTAGATGTTCTCTAGTATTCTGTGATCTGCCTCCTGTCACCATCACTTCTCTCCTTGCTTCTCTCTTTGTTTCTGTTCTCCCTGGGAATGCTCAGGGTGACTGAATTGTCTGTATTTATATGTGATTGTACCAAGGGACTCAGCCTCACGTAGCATGTACAGGGGTATGATCCGGCAGAGAGTTCCCCCACTACTTGTTCTGCATGTGTAGACTCCCTTTTCCCTTCAGACTGACCTATTCCCCCTTTTCCTACCCAACTCCATGTAAGTTGCTAGAGGTTCCACTGAACAGTAGGGTATGTAAGACAGTTTTGGCATGACGTCTTCAGTATGAGGGGGATGGTGTGACTTCACTTTGAGGGGATGATGTCTATAACCACTGGAAGGTAAAAATAGTGGTGTGATTACTGAACCAAAGGAATTTGTTTTGTAACTTGGGTACTTTATTTTGCATTTTGTTAAAGTATTAAATACATTTTTTTCCCTGTTTGGGGTCTTATTGTCTCTTTTTACAACTATAATCAGGACTTTCCCTCTGATAATGGTTTCAGCTTCCTCAAGATTCATCTCCCTTCTTCCTGCTGTATAGAATGTCTCCCTTCATTAACTCTTTTTGAGAATGAAGAGCAACAATCTTCCATCTCTCCTCATCCTTGGCCTTTGATTTGTTTCCTCTTCCAGAACCCTCTTACTAACTGCGTTCCTAGTCTTGCTTATGCTTGAAAACATAGTCTTAAAACCAAAATGTTTTTTTACCATTGTCTTTTTTTTTTTTTTTTTAAAGCAGCTTCCAGGGACACCTGGGTGGCTCAGCGGTTGAGCATCTGACTTCTGCTCAGGGCATGAACCCGGGGACCTGGGATCAAGTCCCACATCAGGCTCCCTGCAAGGAGCCTGCTTCTCCCTTCTCCTATGTCTCTGCTTCTCTCTCTCTCTCTGTCTCTCATGAATAAATAAATACAATCCTTAAAAGACTTTTTTAATCAGCAGCTTCCAGGAGGTTATAAGGAGTCTGGAAGGGAAAACAAAGTGCCTTCCTCGATTCCCCCAAAACTAGCCACTTTAAAAAATGTCCTCTCCTCCCTAAAGCCGACCCCACATAGGCAGGGTTTTTGTTTTGGGCAAACCTCCTCCTAGGGAAGGGAAGGGAAGGGAGGTGGTAAAACCTGTTTGGAGGTAAGGTTACCTCCCTTCCACACCTCCCACCTCCTTGGAGGCAAGAGCAACAACAGTGAGACACAGAAAAAGGATACAGAAGTGCTTAGGAGCTGGGACAACCAGCTCCCGGAGAGCTGCAAGTGTTTAAGGGAGCTGGGAAGACCTTTGAAGATGGGAACCACACAAGAGGCAGGAGAGAAGACATTAGATCTTGGGTAAGTAAGATCTGGCTTATTTGGTTGGAAACAAGCAATGAATAGTCTTGAGGGACTTTCTTACCATCCAGCTCTGACCAGGGCAAATCTTGGCTTCCTGGAAGAGACATGACTATGAAAGAATGAATTTGCAGAGAAGGGTTAGGGTGGCTTTAGGTAGGAAAAGGGGACCTGGGGATTTCAGGAAAATTCCCTATTGTTTTTATTTAAAAATATATTTTTTATTTATTTATTCATGAGAATACACAGAGAGGAGAGAGAGAGAGGCAGAGACACAGGCAGAGGGAGAAGCAGGCTCCATGCAGGGAGCCTGACGACTCAATCCAGGGTCTCCAGGATCACACCCTGGGCTGCAAGGCAGTGCTAAACCGCTGAGCCACCGGGACTGCCCTCCCTATAGTTTTTAAAGGAAGTTTCTCTATTTTGTGTCTGATAAAGTTGTGCCTACTGTCTGTTTTCTAACACCCACTCCCCAGAATGGCCCTCAGGAAAGCTGACCCAGAAGGGAATTTAGGTACCCTTCCCAACAAATCCCTCTTCCTCCTTACCCTCTTCCCCCACCCCTCCACCTCTGCCATGGATTCCCCTGACCACTCCCAGTGTGGTGGAGGAAAGGCAGGCCTGACAAGGTGCCATCTTCCCCAACTTTGCCTGGTGATAGCTGGGCAGGTCTGTCAGGTTCCAGCCAATGTAACGTGGAATAGCTCTACTCACTCCGTGTAGGTGGAGCAACACCATAGACACAAATAGGATTAGCCTTACATTCCATCTTTCCTCTGCTGCTAAACCCCACAGTAGGGTTCATCTGCCTTCAGGAAGTGGTGGATGTGGTAGAAGTATCAAGAGACAAGAGACCTGACGTCTTTTTCAGGCCTGTGCTCTGCCCTATACCTTAATTATCATCCATTACAGTGTCTCTCCTATCTGTGATCCAGTCCCTTTAAGACTGCCCCATTTGTCTCCTGATCCTTCTGCCCCCCACCCCCTGCCCTGGGACTCTTAGGGCCATGGAGGATGTCGAAGCCCGGAAGCCAGCAGGATCCCTGAGACTTGGGGAACTGGAGCTGAGGGAGGAGTGGCAGGATGAAGACTTCCCCAGGTGAGGATTGTGAGGGATACTCATGAATGGAGGGCAGGGGTGATAAATTAGGACTTGAAGGAAGGAGGGGGAAAAAGAAGGCAGAGTCTATAAGATAAAATTGTGGTGGGTAGGGGCGCCTGGGTGGCTCAGTCAGTTAAGTGCCTGACTCTTGGTTTTGGCTCAGGTCACGATCTCAGGGTCTTGGAATGGAGAGCTGCCTTGGGTTCTGGTCAGCAGGGAGTCTGCCTCCCCTCTCCCCGTCTCTCTTCCTCTGCCCCCTGCCTCCACCTACCCTACTGCCCTCCCCCCACACACACACTCCTGCACTCTTTCTCTCTCTCGAATAAATAAATCTTTAAAAAAAACAACAACACATGACAGGGCAAGAGGATTGATAAATTGATACCTGGCTTAATGCATTTAACCTGCATTTCTGTCTCCCTTGAAATTTTTCCCCTCTAGATTTCTTCCTGAAGAAGCAGATCCCTCTGAAGATCCTGACAATCCTGAGAGAGATTCACAGGCAGGTAGGTAAATTAGAATCTAGGCCTCAAGTTTTTTATTGTAAGCCAGTGAAGGGCTGTGCCACCCTCACCCCTTTTTGGTTCCACTGCTCTTTTTTTTTTTTTTTTTTTTTAAGATTTTATTTATTTATTCATGAGAGACACAGAGAGAGAGAGGCAGAGACACCGGCAGAGGGAGAAGCAGGCTCCGTCCGTGCAGGGAACCCGATGTGGGACTCCATCCCAGGACTGCAGTATCACGCCCTGGGTGGAAGGCAGGCGCCAAACCGCTGAGCCACTCAGGGATCCCTCCACTGATCTTTTCCTAAATATTCCCTGTGTAAGTTCTTCTTTAGAATTTGCCCCATAGGGTGCCTGGGTGGCTCAGTTGGTTAAGTGTCTGCCTTCTGCTCAGGTCATGATGCTGGGGTCCTGGGATCGAGCCCCACATCGGGCTCTCTACTCAGCAAGAAGCCTGCTTCTCCCTCTCCCTCTCTGTCCTTCCCCCCTACTCGTTCTCTCTATCTCAAGTAGGTAAATAAAATATTTTTTTAATTAAAAAAATAATAATTCGCCCCATAGAGGTGCCTGGGTGGCTCAGTTGGTTAAGCATCTACCTTCAGCTCAGGTCATGATCCCAGGGTCCTGGGATCAAGTCCAGCATCGGGGGTCCCCGCTCAGCAGGAAGTCTGCTTCTCCCCTTCCCTCTCCCCCTCCCTCTCTTTCTCCCTTAGTTTCTCTCTCTCTCTCTTAAATAAATAAATAAAATTTAAAAAATTGACCCTATATCATCACTACCATTTGCAGGTATTCCAACCTCCCCTGCCAACACACTTATACTTTTTCTATTCTTTTCTCCTCTCTCCCAACTCCAGGTACTCCCAGCACTTTAGCCCTGTGTGGCCCACGCCCCATGCGTAAACGTCTTTCTGCCCCGGAGTTGAGACTGAATCTGACTAAGGGGACTGGAGGCGATGGAACTTGTCCCACTCACTCAGTACCTTCCTCTCCTGATGGCAGTTCTGACCTGGAGGTGGATGAATTGGAGACACCTTCAGACTCGGAGCAGCTGGACAGTGGACATGAATTTGAATGGGAAGGTGGGAAAGAAACCTGAGGCCTGAGCTGGTAAAAGCAGAAGCTAGATTTAAAGAAGCTCAGGGTGGATTTAAGGAGACTAAAGTTAGAAACAAGGTGGGGTCCAAGTGGTAAAAGTTAGCAAAATTAATTTCCTCAGAATGGAAAGGTAGAGCCTGTAGATCCAACGTGAGAGTAGTCAATAGAGGGGTGGGGAGGTGCCCAAAACAAACAAATTTTCCTTTGTTTATTAAGGAAAATTTTATTGAGTGCTACATGCTATTACTGAATGAGAACCAAGTTATAAAGAAGAATAAGATAGTCCTACCCTCAGGGAGTTCCCTGTTTAATAAGAAATTAACACATATACAAATAAGTATGGTTAAAGATGACGGTCTACATATGTATAGGGTATGGTCAGCAGTGATAAGGACAAGGTCAGTTCCTGCTGAGAGGTGTTAGGAAACACTTTACAGAAGAGGTGATTCTGAGCTGGTCTTTATCAGGTAGCTGGGGAGGCATCATAGGTAGAAGAAACAACTTGGGTAGGAACATGGCATGTTGAAGTATCATGCTACTTCCGACACCAAATGTATGGGTTTTACCCACACCAACCAATTCTCCATTTCTCCAGACATCAACAGGGTATCCTACAGTTCATCTGTGACATTTGACTGGACATAGTACAGACCCCACAAGTTAAGGGCTCACTCACAAGATTTCCCTCAACTTCAGACACTAGTCACATGTCCAAGTTGTCATCTAAGCTTCTGAATCAGAGTGCTATGTTAAGTTTGCAGGAGTCAAATTGTGGAGGTCCTTGCCACCATACTGAGGAGTTCAGAGTTTATCCTGTAGCCAGTGAGACGTCACTGAATAATGTTGTTTGTTTTTTTTTAAAGATTTTATTTATTTATTCATGAGAGACATAGAGAGAAAGAGAGAGTCAGAGACACAGGCAGAGGGAGAAGCAGGCTCCCCTCAGGGAGCCCGATGTGTGACTTGATCCCGGGACTCTAGGATCACGCCCCAAGCCTAAGGCAGGCTCTAAACTGCTGAGCCACCCAGGGATCCCTGAATAATGGTTTTAATCAAGGAGTAACATGATCAGATTTTTTTTTAAATAATCTTTATTTTTTTTAATTTTTTTATTCATTTATGATAGTCACACAGAGAGAGAGAGGCAGAGACACAGGCAGAGGGAGGAACAGGATCCATTCACCGGGAGCCCGACGTGGGATTCGATCTCGAGTCTCCAGGATCGCGCCCTGGGCCAAAGGCAGGCGCTAAACCGCTGCGCCACCCAGGGATCCCAACATGATCAAATTTAATGGCTCTAAAGAGGTTGGAAACAACCTAAAGGTCCGTCAGTTGAATGTTAATTCTAATATGGTACGTCCATGCAATGGAATACTAAATATTAAGCAAACTTTCTTTTTAAGTTTTTATTTTTTTTTTAAAGATTTTATTTATTCATGAGAGACACAAAGAGAGAGGCAGAGACATAGGCAGAGGGAGAAGTAGGCTCCCCTCAGGGCGCCTAATGTGGTACTCCATCCCATGACCTCGATCATGACCTGAGTGATAGGCAGACACTCAACCACTGAGCCAGCCAGGCGCCCCAAGATTTTATTTTTTAAGTAATCCCTACATCCAACAGAGGGCTCACGACCCCAAGATCAAAGATTAGAATTGCATGTTCCACCAACTGAGCCAGCCAGGTGCCCCTAGAAAACCATTTTTTAAGATGAGGCAGCTGTTTCCATTGCTATGGAAGGATCATGCAAAATTAGCAGGTATAGTATTACCATTTGAGTAAGAAAGGGTAGAAAACAAAGCTTGCTCTAGCTGTGGGGTAGGAGGTGGAATGGAGTAAACAGACTAGAGGCAGGGAAGCCAGCTAGGAGGCTAGAATGAAGTCCAGGTTAGAAATACTAAGAACCTGAATCAGGACAGTAGTAGTAGAAAGAATGATAAGACAGTATAATGGCAATAGATAGAAGAAGATCTGGGGTCCAGTTGGCTTGAGGCATGACAGAGAAGAAAATTTTGGATGACACCAGTTTTCTTTCTCAGCCAGCTAGATGGATGGACTCATTCATCAAGAAAGGAAATATGAGAGGCACTGGTGGGGTTCAGTCAGTTAAGTGGCTGCCTTTGGCTCAGGTGGTGATCTCAGGGTCCTGGGATGTAGCCCTGCCTTGGACTCCCCTGCTTGCTGCTCCCCTCTGCCTGCCATTCCCCTTGATTGTGCTCTCTCTCCTTGGCAAATAAATAAAATCTTAAAAAAAAAAAAAAAAAAGGAAGAAAGAAAGAAAATGAAAGAAAGGAAGGAAATATAGGAGAGATGAAGAAAAGAATGAGTTTGAGTTACAATAGTGTCTGGTGGCTTGGAGATGACAGAAAGACACAACTAGAGATGTCCACTCTAAGCATTTAGGGACATGGGTCTGGGGTCAGGAGAGACATCTAAGTTAGAGGAGCAAATCTGGAATCATCACCTTACTGGTGGTTATTGAAGACCTGGGAACAAATGAGCTCACCCAAGGAAAAGCATGGAAAGAAAGAAAGAATCCAGAAAAAAACTAATACTAGCCAGGGCCATAGACCTATCATAGTGCAGGGTTACCTCAAGGCCAGTATCTAGTGAAAAAGTGAGGATCTTGAGTTCCAGGAAAGGGAAACTAGCAAGGCACTGGATTACTTGGACAAACTAGGGCTGGAGTCCTGGAAAAAAACTAAGGAATGAGACGTTAGAGTACTCAACTCCCAGACCCCGACAAAGTTAGAAAATCCTGAAGGTGTGTACTGTGCCTTATTGATCATCTTCCATCCCTCTCCTTCAGATGACCTACCCCGGGCAGAGGGGCTGGGGGCCAGTGAGGCAGTGGAAAGGCTGGGCCGGGCTTGTATGCGGGATGTGGCTGGAGAAGATGGTCGTCACTGGAGGGTGTTCCGAACAGGACAGAGGGAGCAGCGAGTGGACATGACTGTCATTGAACACTATAAGAAAGTCCTCTCTCATGGAGGTAATGGCTAGCATAACAGTGGGGTAACAACTGTGACTTCTAAAATAAAATGCAAAAATAAATAAATCAATAAATAAAATGCAAAAGCTGGAAACTCAGTTCCCAGGTTCAAAATCCTTTCTGTAACTTCCAGAGACCCTAAGAGTCCCTCAGCCCAAACAGATGTACCGTCTATCATATATAGTTGCTGCCTGAATGAATTTTCCCCTTGTCCTCCAGGTTACCATGGTGAGGGCCTCAATGCTGTCATTGTCTTTGCTTCCTGTTACCTCCCCAGCAGCAGCATCCCCAACTATACCTATGTCATGGAGCACCTTTTCAGGTGAGGTGGCAGCCCTGAAAGACTCCAATAGGGATGTTAGGGAGGGAAAAGTGAAAAAGGCCCCTCCTGCACCATCAGCAGCTGACTGCAGAGTCTACAGTAATGTCCCTCTCGTTCCCCACAACCCCAAGCATGTACCTTCCTTGACAGCTGTGTCTCCTCCAGGTATATGGTGGGAACTCTGGAGCTTCTGGTAGCTGAAAATTACCTGCTCGTGCACTTGAGTGGAGGCACTAGTAGGGCCCAGGTCCCGCCTCTGGGCTGGATGCGCCAGTGTTACCACACTCTGGACCGGCGGTGAGCTGCAAGGACAGCAGGGTTGAAGTTCCCTCTGTACCTTCTCTTACCCTCTTTCTGTTCTTTCCTCTTCCCTTTAGTCCCTTCCTCTTTCTCTGGTCCCTCTACCACTCTTTCCAGGCCTCTCATGTCTTCTGTACTCTCAGAGTCAGGGAAATCTGGTTTCAGATCTTGCCTCAATCATTTACCTCCTGTATCATTTACCTTGGACAAGTCACTGAACATTGCTGGGACTCTGTTTCCTTCTCTGCAAACTGGCAACAATAATCCCTTTGCCACTGGGCATGTGTGAAAATCCAGTAAATTGGTGTGGCCTATTGCCTGGCACATAGAAGGTCCTCCTTCCTTTTCTCACCTCTCATGATTTAGCTTACCTCCCAGGCAGCCATGGTCTGCTTCGCTTTGCCTTCATCCCTGACCCATATGGCTTTGTGTTCCGCAATGTTCCTTCTCCCCTTTTTGTTCCCACTTATTCCTTTTGCTCACTTTTCTTCCTCTTTCTTTTTTGTTTCTCCTCACTGGTCTCCCTCCATGTGGAGTTTTATCCATTGTCCCAGTCATGGGAGGCCTGGGAAAGGGGGAATAGCCAAAAACTTATATGAGAGTAGGGTACAGGAGGGAGATGGTGCAAAGGGATTCTGACAAGGGAGTTGCCTGAAAATGAGGAGCATGAAAGGCTAAATGTGATGGGTGGAGCTCAGATTACAAGCCAAGAAGTGGGGACTAGACCAATTGCCAGAGAAATCTAGAAACTTGGAGAAGTGAGGGAAGTTAAAGCACAGACAATAGCTCCACCTAATCTTCTGACATGAAGATGGAAAAAGAAAAAAAAAAAAAAGATGGTAGAAGAAAAGAATGATATCATTCCTATTCTTCAGGCTCCGGAAAAACCTGCGTGCCCTGGTGGTTGTCCACGCCACGTGGTATGTGAAGGCATTCCTGGCACTGCTTCGGCCCTTCATCAGGTACCAGCTCTGGGGACAAGGACCTCCCTTTCCCCATTTTCAAAATCAAGATTAAGCAGCTCTGGCCTCACTGTGGCTCTTTCTAGCCGTAACCCATTGCTCTACTTGTCACGTTTCCCTTCATAAGGATCTCCAGGAACCCTCTTCCCAGTACAACACACAACTTGGTTTATCCTCTCTTTTCAGTTCCAAGTTTACACGAAAGATCCGTTTTCTGAACAGCCTGGGAGAGCTGGCCCAACTCATCTCCTTGGATCAGGTTCACATCCCTGAAGCTGTCAGACAGTGAGTCCCGAGACTAAGTTTGGGGTGGGATGTATAAAGCCAGTTCCTACTTTCTTAATGCTTTGGGAGAGATGCAGAGGAACTCAAAGATAGAGGCCCTGCTTCTAGATGCTTTGATGTATCTGGGAAAACTGCACCCACCCAGAGAAGTTAAGGCCTGTATCCAACAAGAACAAATGAAAAAATTAAAAGTGCTGAGGCATCAGAGAATAAAGGAATATTCACAGCACAGAATTTAGAGATTGAGATGAGCCATGGAAGTCCAGAAGGGCAGTAAAGAGGAGAAAGTACTCAGTGGGGTGGTACTAGGGGACAAAGAAGCCTGATCGCCACCAGCTCAAGCACCCAATCTTCTCCCTCTTAACAGTTCTCTGCCTTCTCTCCCCAAACCAGTGAGTAAAACCCAGGTCCTGCTCCTGTGCCACTTTTTTATCGTTCTCTCCTAGGCTGGACCGGGTCTCCGTGGCTCAGGAGGGACATAGTGGGCCTTAGAACCAAGCAAAAGAAATTGATCTGCCTGCACCCTAACCCTGAAACATCTGGGCTCTTCCCTAAAGTAAAGCATCCTCCACCCCCGTACCACCGGACCTTCACATCTCACTGGGGTTTCATTCCTCTCATGACCTTGTCTTCAAATCAGGACTCCAAAGGTCCAGAAGGTGACCTGCAGGCTGACCAGCATCTCAGCTGTAGGGGCACATGTAGTGGCATCTTGTGTGTGAGAGGACCAGGCTATGGCTCTCAGTCCTGCTTCAGCCTCAGCCCCTTGGCCCAGATACCTGCATCTCTGAGTGTTATTGTCCTCCCCTGTGAATGAAGGTGCCCAGACCCTCTTGCCCTGGGGCATTCTACCAGTCTGTGAAACTCCGCCAGAGGGGAGGGGAGGGCTGGGCTCGACTGACCACAGCCAGCCTGCCGTTTGGGAACCAAGACTCACTCCCTAAATCTTGGAAGAGCTGCCCTTTCCTTCTCTGTCACGTCTGCTGGCGTGAACCTGGGAAGGGATGCTTTTCAAACTTGTCCTTTTGTCCTCTTTAGCAAATTCAATCTATAGCGGTTAATAAACTGCCCTGCTCGATTTCAGCTCCGCTCCGAGGAGATGCACTGTTTGCCCAGGGGCTCCGTGTTGTGGCCGCAGAGGTTCCTGGGCTGGAGAGCTGGGCCCTGGGGCGGCTCCTACAGGGCCTGGGGGAGGGGCGTGGCGCGCGCGGGACTCCCTCCCCCCGTCCGCGGGCCGCGGTTCAAACGCCCCGCCCGGGTCGAGAGTGGCCGCGAGGAAGAGGAGTAGGAGCCCGGCCTCCCTCACTGGCCTCCGTCTCAGCGGCACACCGCCCGGCCCCATGGTCCCCGCCGCCGGCGCGTTTCTCTGGGTCCTGCTGCTGAGTCTGGGGCCCCGGGCGGCGGGGGCCCAGGGCTTGACCTCCACCGAGACGCAGCGGGTCCGCTTCGGGGTCCCCATGTCCCGCAACTACCGGACCACCCTCCGGAGCGGCGGGCCCAAGAGGATGAAAGTAACAATGGAGGATGAGGATGATGTCGGGGCCAGTGTCGACCGCCTGGCCGGCCCGGCTGCCGCGGAGCTCCTGGCCTCCACAGTGGCCACGGGCGTCAGCAAGTCGATAGTGTCGTCGTCGGAGGAGGATGAGTCTTTGGAAGAGGGGGTTGTGATAAACGCCAGAAGGAATAACATCACAGGAAAAGCTTTCAGCAGGACAACGAGGATGCCCAGCTCCAGGTTTAAAGCAAACACCCAGGAGCCTGAGATCAGGCTGTCTACAGACGTGCCGGCCAACACCTGGCAGCCCACTGGGGACATGGCTCACCCCGACAGTACCATGAGCCGGTGGTCCACGGCAGGGTCCACCCCAAACCGCTGGATACCGGCCACGCACACGGCCATGCCGCCTCCCGAGGACGTGCACCTGGTCCTGATGCCCTGGGGCCCGTGGCACTGCCACTGCAGGTCAGGTACTATGAGTCGGACCCGGGCAGGGAAGCTGCACGGCCTTTCAGGGCGTCTTCGAGTTGGGGCGCTGAGCCAGCTCCGCACGGAGCACCGGCCTTGTACCTACCAGAAATGTCCCTGCAATCGGCTTCGGGAGGAGTGCCCTCTGGACGCCGATCTCTGCTCTGACAGCAGCTGCACCTCTCAGACCACCACCACCACCAGCACCACCACCACTTCCCTGCCCCCCCTCAGCTCTAGGATCAGACCCACCCCCTTCCTTTTCTTTGGCCCCAGCCCCAGCCCCAGCCCCAGTCCAGCCCTTGCTTTTTGGAGACGAGTCAGGATCGGGCTGGAGGATATTTGGAACAGTCTGTCTTCAGTGTTCACAGAGATGCAACCAGTAAGTGTTTGGTAATAGCCAGGATCTGTGTTGATGAAAAGTCCTGATATCCAAAATCCTGTTACTAAACCAGCCAGTGTGTTGCATCAAGTATTGTATGCTCACTTGATTCATAATATACTGGTTATTCACATTGTTAGCCATTGATTCCACTTATTCCTTAAGCAACTACTGGTTGATTAATGGGCAATAACTATTATTAATCATGAGAGGATTATTGACCAAACTGTGATTATAGATGTAACAATTCTTGATGCAGATAATAGGAAGGTATTAATAGTTCTCAGCTTATTAATGCAGTTTAATAGTAAGAGCCAATGTTTGAGGTGCACTTTACCTGGATCAATCCTCACAATGCTGAGGCACTATCTCCACTTTACAGATGAAGGAATGGGGTTTAAAAAGCCAGTAAATGCCAGTCACGACAGGATTGTTTGACACTAATGCCGATGCCCCTAACCACCACTATCCCAAAGAGCTCCTGGGGTTATTTCCAGCAACTTAAGAATTTTCTCCAGGAAGGATAGTCCTCTGCTTTACCAAATGAACTACCAAAAGTTCTGATTGATTTGATAAAATACTCTCAATTGACAGGATTTCAGGACCTTTGGGGGGAGGGAAGGACAATAAAATAGTATACGTGGTCAGTCATTTTGCCAGTTTTTGTCTTTCTCCTTGGGTATCCAATACTATTATTTCAAAATGAAAAAGCAGCAGCAATAGGGGGCAGTAGTGTTGAGGGAATGAGTACTTCTGGGGAGAGGGAAATGAAGCAAGGAAGGGAAAAGAATATAGATGTAGTTATAATATTTCCCCTTTTTCTCTATTTTTGTTTCCTTACCCAGATAGAGAGAAACCGCAGGTAATGGCTACTTCATCCACAAGAGAAGGTGTCAGCATCTCAACCTTTCCACCCCTTTCAATCCCAGCACCCACTGGATATTTTTAGTACAGAAAAACAAAACTAGAAAAAATTGTTTCGTCTTGCGTCTTTTTACAGAGGTATCTGAGGGTGGAGACCAGAAATCTTTTGAACCTTAAAACTGGGGACGCCTGGGTGGCTCAGCAGTTGAGCGCCTGCCTTTGAGTCAGGGGATAATCCTGGAGTTCCAGGATGGAGTCCCACATCAGGCTTCCTGCATGGAGCCTGCTTCTCCCTCTGCCTATGTCTCTGCCTCTCTCTCTGTGTCTCTCATGAAAAAAAAAAAAAAAAGAATGAACCTTAAAACTGAACTGTGTGGCCAGCAACATTGGGCCTGATCCCTTCCTTTATCCCCCAGCATATTTTATCCACCCCCAGGATAAAATATAAGAAAATGTTGATGTTGCTCCTCTTCCTCATTTCCAAAGTTGTTTCTAAACGAGTGATTGTTTAAAGACTTGATGGGACACCTGGGTGGCTCAGTGATTGAACGTCTGCCTTTGGCTCAGGTTGTGATCCCTGGATCCTGGGATGGAGTCCTGCTTTGGGCTCCCTGCAGGGAACCTGCTTCTCTCTCTGCCTATGTGTCTGCCTCTCTCTGTGTGTCTCTTATGAATAAATAAAATCTTAAAAAGAAAAAAAAAAAAAGACTTGAAAAATCTCAGATGACTGTCAAGAGGAGGGAACAGGAAGAACGAGTTGAGCCCTTGGAAGATTATGGAGGCCTTCATAATACTTGGCCTTCTCTCTTTGCAAAGGTCGATGTCAGCACAAAATTCTATGTCGGCTACCTTCTAGGAGTTACCTTGATCAACCATATTTATTTTTTAAAAGATTTTATTTATTTAAGAAAGAGAGAGCATGAGCAGGGAGGAGGGGCAGAGCGAGAGGGAGAAGCAGACTCCCCACTGAGCAGGGAGCCCAATGTGGGGCTGATCCCAGGACCCTGGGATCATGACCTGAGCTGAAGGCAGACACTTAACTAAGCCACCCAGGCACCCCATCAACCATATTTATCCTTTGACTCAACACATGCCCGTATTGATTACTCTGCGGCTATTTTGTTTAAACTTTTTATTTGAAAAATGTATTTAAAAGTCCAACACATTTTTAATATAAATTATTACTCTCAAACCCATTTCCATCACTCTCAAATATTGTTAAAGTGATGGTAGCATACATGTTAGAAAAGGTAGCTAAAGGCAAGAGAACACCAAAGGCTGTGTCCAAAGAAAAGGCATTAGAATAAAGTGGAAGATCAGGGTGACCAGACAATCCTCGAGTCCTCCTGTCTTTCTACCCTATCCTGTTAACCCTTCAGATTGAATATAACCCTTAGGCTATTAAGCTACTTTAGGACAAGATGAGCTACTTTCAGAACAACTAGCTAGATTAGAACAGAGTAAACTGGGAATGTATGACTGACCTTAGACCCTGAAAAGTGGTGGCAGCAAATATACTGAAGTTGGAATGAAATTAGAACCTGTCACTATAGGTGGGGCAAACTGGATGGATGGTGGACTCAGCAGAGTGGATCCTAGTTCCCACCTTCCTGACCCCATCGCCATCAAACAGGCTGTATCTTGTTACTGAGCTAATGAGAGACACCCCCCACCCCATACCCATCTCCAAGCAGGCAGGAGCTCACCAGTCTTGTTCTGCCTTTCTAACCACCGTGCAAGGAAGGGGCCAGAAGAAAAAACCCCTGAGAAAACAAACTGCCTAAAGACCCTGCTCCTGCATTATTTTCCCACCTAAAGCAGACTCTTTGGCCTGGTGGGGAGTGGGACCTGGTCTTCAGACAAAACTCCCTGAGTCTTATTTGTGTCTGGTTTTAGCACTAGGGCACAGAAGTAGAGTTTAAAGTTTGCAGACGATAATCCTGGGTGTCTGTGGCTCTACTGCTTTTTCTCCCTTTCTCAATCTCACCATACTCTGTTCACGCCTACACATCACCAGGAACCCCTCCTCTAAAGAAGAATGGAGAAGCATCGTACACATTCATCAGAGACATGAACCCATGCAAGCACAAGAAACACATTGAATAAAGAACTGTTCTAGAGATATGTGTAGCCCTACTGAGCCTACTTTGCAAGAGGACCTGGTTCATCTATGGCTCAGGCTTAGGATGAATAATGGGACGGGAGTAGAGTGGGGAAAACACTTTAGAGAAAAATACCTTGACTCTAGAGAAGTGGCTCTCAACTGGCAGTGATTTTGCCTCCTAGGAGAAACTTGGTAATATCTGGGGACATTTTTGGTTGTCATAACTATGGTTGGCCAGATACACTACTGAACATCCTATAATACATAGGACAGTCCCCCTCCATTACAAAGAATTATTTAACTCAAATGTCATATGTGCCCAGGTTGAGAATCCTTTCTCTAAAGGTGCCCCTGCTCCCATGCTGTGAGGATCTTAAGATCCCTAAACTCAGAGATGATTGTTTCAACCTGTCACCCCTCTGATCCTCAATGGTTAGGAAGTCCACTCTGAGTCTAGTTTTGGAGTATTCTGGGTTTCTCTCCAGATCCCTCTTCCTCCTCACCTGGACCAGCAGGGAGATTGGCAGAGGGTGGCCAGGTCTCCAAGACTTAAACGGGATACCATCAGGTTAAGATCCACTTCTTACTTTTAGCTCTTAATCAATGGGAAACAATAAGGTTTGTAATGGGGATGGGGTTAAGGGTAGAGGTAGAAGAAGAAGGGGGTAATTTAGAGGCCAAATAGAGAAAGAGCTGGTAGCGGCAAAGAGATATTGAAGGACTGTGAGCTTAAGGTCTGAGATCTAAAGACAAAGAGTAGACTAGGCAGTGGTCAACCTCCTACCCCCTGCTTGACGTCTGCTTCAGTTCATCCCAGGAGGAAAAAGAAGGCCAGGGAGGTAAGGAGCTTCTCAGCAAAGCCGGCTTCAGCTTTGGTAACCTCACCCACCTACCCTATTTAAGGAGTTCCAGGTTAAGAGTTTAAAAACAGATGGCACCTAGACCGTCATTCAGGAGAAGGGAATGCATCCCAGGTTCCCAGAAAACTCCTATCTCAGATCTGAGAGTGTCCAGGGTTTCAGCTGAGCTCCTCTGGCCAACCAGTAGTCACTTGGTCAGTCCTGCTGCCTTGACCCCATCTCCAGGAGGGGCTACAGCCAGAGGGAATAGAGGGAGTCCAGCCCCCAAGCCTTCTGAGGCACTAACAGGCAGATAGGGAAAAGAAGAGCCTTGGGGTCACGGTTTCAGGAGGGGCAGCATCTCTTTTGGGCTGGACATGTGGTGGAGGCTTCAGACAGCAGAACCTGATCAAAAAAGAAATTGAAGAAGGAAGATAAGCCTCAAGGAAAACTGAGGTGGCAGGGAGGAGGCCTAGTGCAGCCTCCACTATTTCCAGTGTGCTTTTTTCTCGATTTCTGTCGGCTCCTCCCTGTCTCTCTGCCTTTCTGGATCCTAAATTCTTGACTCCTCCATTCTAATTTCTTCTTCCTCCTCTCACCTCTCATTCTTGCAGAGGATCAGGGTTCTGAGGCAGGGCATTAGGATGTGTTGACAGGGGCAGGAGGTATTGAACAGGCTTCTCTAATCACTTACCATTTCAGTTGGAGCTACAATCCCCTAGAATTGCTCCATGGCCTGTCTCGGTTTCCCTTGGATCTCATCTGCTCCTGAACTGCACCTGTCTGTGAAAAAGCACGTGTGAGACCCTAGTTCTAAGTCTTGATACTGTACAGTAAGCAAATCTCCCTTATGCCCTCTGTGGAAGAGGCTGACCCCATCTCCCTGGCAAGAAAATCAATCTGAGAAAGCTAAAACCAACAGCCATTCTTCCAAGAGAAGTCTCAATGTCTGCCTTCATACTGACTCTCATGAGGATGAAATAAAATGGGTCTTTTATCTCTCACAAAGGACTCTCTCATATTTATCTGAGTTTCACAATTGGTGAAGAGACTCCTTCACTATCTCCAGACCCACTTCCCTTACTTTGAGAGCAGAAAAGAGTATTAGACATTATTTAAGACAGGGGTGCTCAGCCTTTCAACTGCCTCAACACACCAAGCCACAATATGAATTACTATGGCACTGGATAGCAGTTCTTAATTAATAAAAGGGTTCTAGTTGTTGGAAAAAGCCCTCCAAAGAATTCTTGAGTCATATATATCCCCCATTCCAATGAAGAACAATCTGCTAATTGTAAAAACGAGGGAGTCTAGGCCAGAGACCTGAAATGCCAGGTCTCTGGTTTGTGCAGCTGGTGAGCATGACTAGAATCCTAGCTTTTTACTTCCCCATCAAGTATTTATCATGTCCCCTGCTTAAACTTCAAAAGGAGGGAAAGGTTCTAGGCCACAATCTCATATCAATCTCTCCCCATTCCCTTGTTACCATGGCAAGTCCATCTCCGGCACCCATCTCCCCGGAGCCAATGTGAGTCAGATGGACAAAATTCATTGGTTCCCCAATCATGGTCCGGTCAATTCGTCTCCGTTTCTTCTTCTGTTTAGAGAAGACAGAGGAGTTAGGCCTGAAGTGCCCTCGTCCACACACAGAAGAAGGGAATAGAGTCTTGAAAACCACTAGGGGGAACTCCTGGGTGGCTCAGCAATTGAGCTTCTGCCTTCAGCTCAGGGCTGAGGCATGATCCCAGGATCAGGGATCGAGTCCCGCATCAAGCTCCTTGCAGGGAGCCTGCTTCTCCCTCTGCCTCTGTCTCTGTATCTCTCATTAAAAAAAAAAAAAAGAAAGAAAGAAAGAAAAAGAAAAGAAAAGAAAACCACGAGGAGAAGAGCTAAAGGCCCAAATGGACAAGGGTACCTGGCATTACTACTGGGCAATCACTGGGGTCTGAAAGGCAGATCTGGAGCAACATAACACAAAGAGGACATAGGCAGGGTGGTGATGGCAGGGGCCTGCAGAGTAAATGCTAGACAAAAAAAGGATATATCAAAGTCACCTCTGGCTGATGAGGAAACAATGGGAGAAAGTGACAGGTATTAAACTTCACCTACAACCTCTGCCCAGCTCAGAATGGACAGAAACAGGAAGTGCTAGCTAGGACTATTCACTTCCTCCAACACACAGTCCCCCTGGATTCCATGTGCACACCTGCCCGGCCAGAGAGACTGTCCTGATAGAGAGGGAAGCAAGTAGTGGGCTTCCTAAACACCAGATCGCAGGTGGTGTGTGTGCCTCACAGGATACGGTAACTGACTTCTGTGTATGCTGGGATGGGGCTCAGGGTCGAGGACTCACCGGCTGGGGTTTCTCTACCACACAGCAACCCAGTTTGTGCCAAAATTCACTCATGTTCCCCGATGGTTCCAGTTTCACTCCTCTGCTTGAGGCCCCAGAGGGCTTTCACTCTGGTGCCTTAACTCCTCACTCCTCAGCCCCTGGAGTGTAACAACAGCTGGACGGGCCTAGAGATGGTGGGGTCCCAGGTACCCTGGGCTAGACAGTGAAGGTCAGTCAGCGCCTCAGCCCCTGAGGGACAAGCAGAGCCACAGCAGGGAAGCAGGAAGGCACAGGGTTATGTCTTCTTCAGACCCAGAACCTAGATGAGTGGAAAGTAAAGAGAGGAGAAGGCGAGTGAGAAATCCCATCTCTCCCATCACCCCCTCCTTGAGAAGCCTTCCGAGGAGCCCAGATCATCCAGTTCTCCCTCCAAGGCCCTAGTTCTGCACCCAGCACTAATCTCCCCAAACATAAGGACCTCATGGTTGGACTCCCAGAGAAAGGGCAGCAAGGGGTAGAGGAGCAGGAGCTGCAGGAACCAAGGGAGAGGAAGGGGACCCAAGCATTTAGGATGAGGATGGGAGGGGCTAAAGGGCAGTGGCAGAAATGAGCACAGCCTGGGGGTGCTATGGGCCCTACCTCCCTTCTCCCTGGGGTTAGGGCCAAAGGGGAGGGGCCGTTAGGTGACTTCGAAGAGGAAATGGTGGTTTTTCGTTTTCATAAACAGGGCCTCCACCCTTGTCCCTCCCTTTTCCTTAGCTTACCCTGAATATCTTGATTTTCTTTAAAACCAAGAGAGACCTTGACTGGCTGGGTTGTAGGTGGCTACCTGCCACAGGTTGAGCCTCCAGGAAGACTTTCCTACATTGAGAAATTTCTTCCCTCTCTATTCCCTGCCCTTGCTCCTCCTCATTTCCCCTCAACTGAGATCCAACCTCTTCTAGAAGCTATTTATCAGTTCCTTTATTACTCAACCTTGAGATCCTTCCTGAAGGCTGTACAGAGTCTGTTTATCTGTGATCCTGTATCACTGCACTCCTGTGTGTGCACTCAGGAGGCATGACCCTCTTTCTGTGTGTGTGTCTTATAAAGATCATCTGTGCACAGGCCATAGGCACACATACCAGGTATCTTCTATCCCACGAGGAATCTTCCTCTGGCCTCCCCACCCTCTTCACCTTTCTCTGGCCTCCTTACCCTCTTCATGAGTCCTGTTGTGCCACCCCATAGGGCCCAGGCCTCCCGCCCCATCTCTCCCCTCCCCTCATGCTGTGACCTGTTCTCTCCTCTCTCCTCACTACTTCCATCCCCCGGAGCTTCATCAGCCAACCAGACACAAGGAATTTTCCAATAGCGTTCTCGTGTCCAAGGAAGAACGTGGGCCCCTTTTCCTCACTGCCTGCCGGCCAGAGTAGAACACATCTGCGTTTCCTTTGTGCTCACTGCACTTCCCCAGTCCTATGATACAGGCAACCTCCCAGATTCCAAACAGGGCCATTTCATGAATATGACACTCTATGAATAGGAATCTCCCTCCCTTCCTCCCGTCCAGGCCTGGAACCCCCAAGCTCTAGCACATTGAGATACAGCTTGGGGAAGCCTGGGTGGCTCAGTGATTGAGTGTCTGCCTTTGGCTCAGGTCGTGATCCTGGGATCAGGATCCTGGGATCGAGTCCTGCATCGGGCTCCCCGCTGTGAGCCTACTTCTCCCTCTGCCTATGTCTCTGCCTCTCTGTCATGAATAAATAAATAAAATCTTAAAAAAAAAAAGCTTGTAGGGGAGAGAAGGACCCAGGAGAAGCCTAGGCTTTCTCTTACTTCCCTTCCCACCACCGGAGGGGAGGAGTAACAAGTTAGGGCGGAAGTCTGAACACAGTTGTCCGGAGAGGGGAGCTGTGGTCAGTGGGGAAGTCAGTCAGTCAGTCACACAGTTTGTCGGTTTGTCGCAATGGTGGTGGTGGTGGCGGGTGCTAAGGGTTGCAGGCCAGGGACTGAAGAAAACAATGAAGAATCAGAGGAAACCCCCAATACCACCAGAGAGACTGTAGGGAGAGTGGACTCTCCCCCAACACACGCCCTGAGCGAAGCTGAGTGGACAGAAGTAGAGGGTGGGAGGGGAGAGAAGGGAGGAGAGGGGAGAGGAGAGGCAGGGAAAGGGCAGTGGAGGGAACAAGGACGTTTCTGTTCCCTTTCCAGGGACCTGGCCTGAGCTGGGTGGAGGGACAGCGTATGTGGGACTTGCACGAGAGGGCCAAGGATGATGAGGAGTGACCAGGAAATTCCATTCCCTAGGACACAGAACATAAGAGTCTCTGAAACTTGGCAGTGGGGTCAGCATGTGGAGAAGACTGGGCAGGGCGAACGTGTAGGTGATGAGGGGATGGGTCAGAAAAGGAAGTAAGAGCAATGGTCTGCTCTTTAAAATAGCTAGAGAAGAGTGGGTTGAGGAAAAATGAAGTCCTGGTGAGCCCAAGAGAAAGGGGCACCCAAATCCACTGCCCACTATTTCGAGCTCCCCATCCCACCCCTCACCCTCCAGGGAAGGGGAAGGGGCTGGGAGAACCAGGGGGAGGAGGAGACCAGGATTAGATGGTGTAAGGCCATATCTTGACAGGCAAGTAGCACTGAGCCAGAGTCCCAAATAGGAAGAGGGAGAACTAGGAGACACCAAGGTCACACTGGGGCCGAGGAGCTTCCAAGCCACTGCGCAGTGAGCAGTAGGAGGGATAAGAGAAAGGTTCCAGAGAGGAAGGATGTACAGAGGTGGTTCCCAGGTCCTGTTCTAGCCTGAAACCGGTTTTCCCGGTCCCCGCTGCCTTCAGCCCGAAGGCCTCTAACCTGCTGCCCGACAAGCCTTCACAAGAAGCAGCTGGAGAAAGAGAAAAAGAAAGGGAAACTGAAGGAACGGAGTGGGCAATTCTGGCTGTAACCCCGGGGCTGCAGCTGGTCCCTGTGGAGACCTCCAAACGCCCAGGGCCGCTGGGGCCATCAGAGGAGTGGGGGGACACGCACTTCTCAGTCAAGTGACAGGCACGGCCCCAGGGAAGGACTTGGGGTGCGGGGAGGCTTCCGAGCAAGCAGAGCCAGGCCCCCAGCTCCGTCCCGGCAGAATCAGCCCTACAGGCCCCATTTCTGCCCACTCCCTAACTCTATCCAGCAACCCCCTGCTCCTCCCAACGCCTGACTGGGGCTGGCATCTCGCTGTGGAGCTTTCGGACTCCGTCACAGTCTTCCGCGCCTGCTTCGGGCTCGGACTGCCCCCTTCCCGGACCTTCCAGCTGGGCTCCACTCCGTCCGGCACGCGCCGCCGCCGCCGACGTCAATGAGTCTCTGGGTACCTCCCCCACCCCCGTCCCGGACCCCCAGGCCCTGCCGCCCTCCACTCTGCAGCGGCCTCGGCGCGCGCACCGCGTGAGCAGTGGAGTGGGGGAGGCTGCTGCCAGGGAACGCACCCCTCTCCCCGCGGCCCAGCATCTCCCCGGCCCCGGCCTCCCTCCTCCCCCACCCCAGCATCCGGTGCGTCTCCGCCCCGCCCGGCAGGCGGGGTGCGCGGGCCGGGGACCCGCGGCGCGGTCTCACCTGCCGGGGCTCCAGCGTCGAGGCGCGCGGCTGCAGCGGGGGGGAGGGGGTCTCCCGCTCCGGGCCCGCCGCCGTGGGCTTCCCGGGCTGGCTCCGCGGCGCGGCGGGGGAGCCGAGGGCGGGCCGGCAGAGGTGGGGCTGGCTCTCGGCGGAAACGGCGGCGACGCGATTACGAAACCCGTCCGGCCCGGAGGCGGGCGCACCGCTCCCGCCTGACTGCTGGGGCGCTGCACGGCGCTGGGCCCTGGGAGGCGGCCCGGGCGCCCCGCCGCGCGAACCCGGGGCACGCAGCCCGTGAAAGGCTCTCCCGGCCCCCCTCGCACGTCCCCTTGGCGCGCGGGGCACGGCTGGGCAACACTTAAGTGGAGCCCCACGTCCCCCGGCCCCAGCCAAGTCTAGGGAGTGGCACTCCCCAACACTCGCACACACGCACACCCCACCCCCCAGTCCTCGCAGAGGCACCCCCCAAACACACACACAGGACCCTTCCCAGTCCTCCGACGCTGGACCCAAAGTGGCATGGGCTGGTTCATCCAGGCGCAATAGTAGGGATTGGAGGGAGGGATGGAAGATTTCTCTGATTCTCAAAAATACACTTCGTAACTTGAAATCCTTAAATTGGGTAATAAAGGGGCACTCCTCTATATGTTATCGAGAGTTAGGCTTTTTAATCCATAAGTCTAAAATTAGGGGACAAATAACTGCTCATTCATTGCACCCCAGTCAGCATGGGGGTGCTATAAGAGCTCGGGAATAATTGTGCCGACCAATAAGCCTACGGAGATGCTTTAATCCTGTCTCCCTCCCTAAAGTGTTCTGGAACCTATCATTTGAATTAGCCGAGTCAGGCAAGGAGGGGGCGGGGAGTCCTTCCGCCCTTCTTAGGAGGGGCTGCATTGCAGGGGGAGACTGAGCAGATAGACTCAGCCACCGGAGAGGGAGAGAGAGTGAGAAGACAAAGCCGTCAAAACCCCAACAGCTTTCTTTTTCTCCAGCCCCGAGCAGACGCCGGAGCCCCCGAGGTACTCCTTCCATCTTTGGAACACACTAATAATTCGCTGATAACAGGTAAACTAAATTGAGGGGAGGAGAGCAAGGGGGTGCCAAGAGAGAGAAGAGCATCTGCTTGCGGTTAGCTTGAAGACCCCAAATTAGGATGAGGGTGGGGGACAGTGCAAGAGAATGGGCACTATGAACAATGAATAATTTTTGGTCATCTTTTTATCTCTTTGCGAAGATCTCCATCCTTGCCTTTTAATCCACAGACATTAATTTCTAACAATTTACACGGAGCTATCATTTCTCAGCATTTATCTCATTTCAAGTATCTGTTTTCCTATAATTTGTCTTATATGCTTTATGATCTTCAGTCCTTATCTATATCTTCTTTTTTAAGCTATAATTGGTTTTACCTGTTTTTTGATGAAATCTCTAGTTCTCTTGTATTACTCCAGCCTGTACTTACCTATATAAATATTTTTTAATCTGTAGAGTTCCATTGATGTGTCTACCTTCACCCCAAACTGATTTGCCTCCATAGGAAGGAATTGGGGGGAAGGGATGAGATAATATTGAAAGCAATCCTGACCTTTCTTTTAAGTGTCCTGCTCCCTATCTCAAACCTTTGCTCCAAAGAAAGAGGCAGCTTGAGATAGGAAGGTGGGAGCCTCTGTTGGAGAATTGCCTGATCCCATATTGAAATCAGTACAGCCCACAAAAGCTACATATGGTGGCAGATTCTGGAAAAGGAATGCTTATTTGCAGCTCCGTGGGAATAGATGGGGCAAGGACATGGCTAATAGGAAAATCCAATACCAGAATGAGGCAAATATAATGAGATGCCAGAGAGCTTCCATCCCCTCCAACCACCACCCTTGGTCCTCCCCCCCCCCACCCCCAGGTGGCAGCATGACACAGCAAGGCCCTGTTGGGCAGGCCTTGGGTTCTTGTGGAGGGTCTAGACAAAGGGAATTTGGGTGTGTCTGTGTGGCTTAAGGACAGTGTGTCTTTTTATACTACATATTTGCTAATCATGTATCTCTAGGAATAGATGGTGATATTTAGAAATTACCTTTGACTAAAATATCTGGATAATTTAAAATGAAGAAGTATTTCTTGAGCGTATATTGTGGTCTAAGCCCTTTAAGAAATGTAAAGAAAGATAAGGTATGGGTGGAGAAATTTGGAGAAGAGAAGACGACTTGGGAATTAAATCCATACTATATTAAGTACCAGAATTTCGTTACTAATGAATGTAATATAATGTAGATGGTATTTGAGTTTCAATTTTCTGTATACTGACTTGATTTTAAATGCCATACATGCTTGTATGAGTGTCTTTCTAGAATGAGTGCATCTAGAATGTCTCTGAGTTAATGGCATGGCTAGAGATTTTAGGCCTTTTGAGTTAATATTTCATAAAGTTTCCTTTAGCTTTTTTTTTTTTTTTAAGATTTTTTATTTATTCATTCATGAGAGACACACAGAGAGAGAGGCAGAGACACAGGCAGAGGGAGAAGCAGGCTCCATGCAGGGAGCCTAACGAAGAACTCAATCCTGGATTCCAGGATTACACCCTGGGCCAAAGGCAGGCGCCAAACCACTGAGCCACCCAGGAATCCCTCCATTAGCATTTTTAATTGCAAGATACACTCTGCCAGACACTCAGAGATTGTTTAGACAATTTTTATACATACTCTGGTTTATTTTTATTTTTTAAAGATTTTATTTATTTAATCATGAGAGATACAGAGAAAGAGAGAGAGAGAGAAACACATCGCAGGCAGGAGTAGCAGGCTCCATACCACTTAGCCACCCAGGGATCCCCATACTCTGATTTAAAGAAAAGGAGTCAATTTGTCAAAGAGCTTTTTCCCTGTCTCAGATTCTAGCTTGCTCTCTACTGCCTTTTGCATTTTCATCATTCAGATGAGAATCACGGAACAATCAACACTTACTTAATCCACTGAGTGTTCTTCAGGAACTAAAAGAATTCTTACGAGTTTTGAGGATATTGGTATATAAAACTGTGGGAATTATCTACGTACAGCACATCAAAAAAGACCAGATTGGGAAACAGACCTGGATCCAACTGGCTAGAAGGCTTCAGAAGTTATTAGATAATTTCTAACATGTTTTCTTTTTTTTTTTTCTAATGTTTTCATTCTTTCTTTTTGAATATACACTGTTATAGCACAGAATATATTTATGTTATTTATTCATTTTTTAAGTAATCTCTACATCCAACATGAGACTCAAACTCACAATCCAAGATCAAGAGTCACACACTTCATCGACTGAGCCAGCCAGGCACCCCAAATGTGTTTTCTAGCTTTAAAATCCTATGGTTTGTTTGCTTTGTATATTGTTCTATTTTGTAAAGAACCTATTATGTGCCCAGTATTATACTAAGCTTGCTCTGAGGGGTACTGGTAAGGGAGGGGAT